>NW_024420442.1:7897094-7931146 GCF_014898765.1 Herpailurus yagouaroundi
ATAGTAAATTAGTTAAGATATCACCCAAAAAAGTATTATAAACTTCGACCAAAATGGCAAAACTAGGATTCTGCTTTTCCATTTATTTACCGTAAGGGTCATACTGTGTCTTATAAAAATTCATTTTCCTCCACACTGCAGATAGAAAGAGCAATGAGGGGGGTGAGCAAACGAACAAATGCTGGGTAATCATGGAGCATAAGGTAAAGCTATGGATCTCCTTTTAATAGAAAAAATCCTTTTCTTCTTAGACTGTACTCTTTCTTGGCAGCACCTAAGTACCCTACGCTCCAAGTCCAATGTCTTCGGACTAGGAAAATGAATCAGGATATTCAGCCAGGATATTCAGCCAAAAGATAATAATAAAGCAGACATTTGCTATGTCTTCCCAAACAGGTTAAGAGTTGCGACTGATTCTCACAGTATAGTGTACCTGGTTTGTTAGTTATAATCATTGAGCAACCATCTAAAATTCAAGGAATCTGTCTGTGACCCTTACTTACCACAAACGCGATCAATTAAATGTTAATCAAACAGTACCTATTAGAGTCCACTGGGGTATTTCGTTTCCTTTTGGTTTCTGAAACCGAATGGCTACTAATTTCCCTTCACTAGCACCAGAAACTTCTTTTTGCATTTCTTCCGGCCACTTCAAATACACCTCGGGATTAACATTCCAGGAAAATAAATAAATAAATAAACGGGAAAGTTCAGGCGGCTCCTGACCAACTAACTGCTTCGTATGGAAAATGTGGAGTTTTCCTACGCATATTAGCATATCGCCAGTAGCAGTGATGCAGATCTGCTAAACCCGAAGCTGCCGACGGCATGCACGAGCTGCAAACCAGCCCTCGCCCCCGCCCCTACTCTCCTGGTGGCGAAATAGATGTCGAGACATCTACTAGTGGAGTGAGATCGTTTGTCTCCGCAATTGTAAACAACTGGATGCACTGGGTTTGCTGAAATGTTTAAATGCACTCCTGACTGTAAACACATCCACTCACCAAGTCGCGCTAAGTCTCCCTTCTCCACCTCTAGGAAAAGCACCCTAAAACTGAATTCTTAATCCGCCCGTTGTGCAGTGGGAGAAAGTGAGGTTACGTTTCCTCAGCCATGCCCAGAGGGTACTTGGCGCTCCGCAGTTGTACTGGACACTGCTAGATTCCTGGGACCACGTCTCAGGATGAAATGCAAAAAAACACACAAACCCGCGCAGCTGAGCGCGTGGTTAAAGCCAACACCGACGGCTCCCAGAGCACCGACTACTGCGTAATGACTGTCTCTTTTGACAAAGATTGGGGTGTAGGGAGGACGAATCGGGTGGGGCCCCAGACGGCGTAGGTAAGAAGGAGGTTCTAGAGTCCCCCCCCACCTCCGAATCTGGGCTCCCCGCGTGGGGTTCAAAAGGAAATTCAGAAGCAAACAGGTACTAAAGTGCGTCCTAGCCCCTAGGTATCTTCTCTCGAAGGGAAGGCAGTAGCGGGACCTAAGTGACTGAGCCCCAGGCGGACGCTCCAGGTGGGAGGGATGCCGGGGAGAGGCGACCCCTGTCTCTCCTCGGACCGAACCTCCCCTCTCCAGCGTCCAGGTCCACTTGTTAGAGCGCCCCGGCTCTGCGCGAAAGCCGAGGCGGCCCCCCCGCCCCCGCCTTTCACAACCAGAGGAGTTGGTTGGCAAAAGTGTCGCCTGTAAAGCCCAACGAGCCCTCGAAGGCGGCGCCCCCAGGGCCCACTGGAAGCTTGAACTGCGAACAAGGCCGACCTCCCACCTCCCCCGGGTGGTCCAGAGCCCCGGGCCCAGCAGAGACCAAGAGAAGAAGGAGCAAAGGTTCTGCTTCCTCGGGCAGGACTCCCAGAGCGGACGCAGCCCGCGGTTCACAGCCGGCAGCCGCCATCCGTCGCCAGCAGCCTCGGGGTGAAGTTCGCCCGAGTCCTTGGGGTGGGAGGTTGGGGGTGGAGGCCGCGAGCCAGAAGAAAGGAGATGGGGACCCCGAGAAACGCACCTACCTAGTCCAGGCGCAAGTTTCGGCGGCGTCCCCAGGTGCGGTCCCCCGCCCCCTCGCCAGGTGCTCAGCCCCGCCGGGCGCCGCCGGTGCCCGGGACTTCAGGCGTCTCAGCCGGCTCCTGCGGGAAACGACTGTAAATCCACATTACTGTTTGAGCTGCCGCTTGGGCCCCCGCATCGCTCTCCTCTGACTGGCGGCGGCGGTGCTCTCAGCCTGCCGCCGCCGGGGGCAGGAACCGAACCTGGCTACTGCCGCGCCAGCGGACGTTCCTTGCCAGGAGGGTGCTTGCGCCCGGGGTCGTGTGTGTGTGTGTGTGTGTGTGTGTGTGTGTGTGTGTGTCTGCGCGCGCGCGCGAGAGTGTGTGTGTGTATACGCGTGTGTGTCCGTGAAAGAGAGAGTGTGCGTGTGTGTGCAAGCAGAAGGGGTGAGCTCAGCCCCCGGGGCACTCGGAGGTGAACTCCGGGCTAAGCCGGAGCCCGCCGCGCTCCCGGGTGCGGGGCGTCTGCACGGCTGATGGCTGTGCTGATGTTGCCGTGGCCGCCGCCGCCGCGCTCTAAGGCTGGTAGCGGTGGTGCAAAAAATGTTTCTCCGCTACTCGAGACCAAAAAACCTGCCCTGTCTACTGAGCATGCCCGGTTTGACAGCTCTACAGCCCAGGGTTTTTTTTTTTTTTTTTTTTTTTTTTTTAATCCCTTTTCCCCAAGACTCCAGGTTTTAGCCGCAGCTGAGATGGGGGGAGGGAGGAGGAGCAGGAGGAGGGCTGAGGGAGCAGGTAACGGGCAGAGGAAAGGAAGTCAAGATGAGAAAGATCAGGGTGTTAGAGGATGGAGACAGGGAAGGAGAAAGCTGGAGATGGGAGCAGAAGAAGGAAATATGGATCGACAAAATTTAGATTTCGTACCACCCTGAGTTCCTGGCCAGGGGACTGTCACGACTAGCTTTTATTATTTTTTCCCGAGGGTTAGGTGATGTATGGGGTTCAGAGGAGTGTTTGTCACCCCCAAGACCAACCTGGGACAGTGTTTCCTAGTCATGACATACACAAACACGCGGGCACATCACGCACACACACACAAACACACACAAAGGAGCGTGAGCACTGCTGTGCTCTGTAAAGCCTCAGGACTGACTTAGAAAGAATGTGAAGTCTCTTGCCAGTATAACTTTGGCTAAATAAATAAATAAGAAGAAGAAAGAAAAATCGAGCGAGAGAAATTGTTTGGGTCTCTCCTTCTCCCCTCTCCCCCGCCCTTCCAGAAAAGCCAAGCCCGTGAGTGCCGTGTGTAAGTGACCCGCAAGCTCTCTCGCGTCCGTCTGTGAGAGCACCACTGACTGCCACCAGCTGACAGTGTGACCCCAGCGCGCCAAGGCCGGCCACCCGCAGCCTCCTGGTGGCGTGTCAGCGCAGCACTGACAAAGTCCCCCTGGAGGAGGGGGGCGGGGGGCATCGTTCCAGCTCCTGCCCAGCCTAGCCGCCCTGGTCCCTGGGCTCCCTAAACAGCTCCGCCCCTCACCCCGCCGGGCACTGGGGCACGTACCCCAGCGAACCCAGCGCGCTGCCCCAAGCCCTGGATCCCTCCTTTCCCACCCTTTCCAGCTTCCCAGAAAAAGCGGAAAAGCGGAATCTGCATGTCCAGAAACTCGCTTCGGAAGCCTTAGGAGTCCTACTGGGCATGCTCAGGACTTGGGGTGCCTCGCGTGGAGGAACTCTCTGGCCGCCAACATCTGCACGCCTGGGCCAGATGTGAGACTGAAGAGGGAGGCGTTGGCGCCCTATTGGAGTTTGACTCCGGTTCCGGGAAGGGCGGCGGCGACGCCCACAGTCGCCTTCTCCTTCCCGGCTTCCCAGCGAGAGCAAGACCGTGGGAGATACCAAGTGCCGAGCCAGGGGAGCTGCACCAACTGGAGAAACAGGAGTCTTGCGTACTTCCAGACCCCCTTCCCCCCGGCGCCACCCCCGCGTAGGCAGGTAGGGGGCGCGCAGAGCAGCGAAGAGAGCCCCGCGTGTGTTAGCGGGTACCGCTAACCGCTAGGTAAAGAAAAAAGAGCGAGAAGAGTCGAACCTTCTTTGGGAGAAGGACGTTTACTGATGGTTTTCTTGAGTGAAGAAAGAAGGGCGTGTGTGAATGTGTTTGTGTGCACGCACGTTTGTAATTTTCCTCCGCAAGAGCAGGGACAGGAAAGCGAGAAGCTATTGCCGAGTTGAGAGCCCGCTAGGGGTTGCAATAAGGCACATTTGGAGCCTTGGCTGGTGCTAATTACCAAGAAGAGTTGCTCGCGGCGCGGTGGGCGCACACCAAAGCTTCCAGCTGTTCTCCACCCTGGGTGGTGGCAGCTGCGCGAGGATGGCTTCCGGGCTGTACTGTCTCTGCGCGCCGGAGCAAGGGGACCAGATTCGGTTTTCGAAAGAGAGGTAGTATAGGGTGACGCCAGGGGGAGATCTCGGAACCGTGTGTTCCCTTCTTCCTAGGTTTTGATACAGGTATTTGCAAAGGGGGAATTGTAAGCCCAGCACATCACCGAGGGGAGGAAATGCACCGAGCTGAACACTCTCGGGGAAGAATCTGGGAATCAAGAGCTGTTTTTTACCCCCTCCGTCCCTTTTCCAACACCGCCTTCAGCTTTGGGCAGGAATCATTTGGATCCCTGCCGTTCATCACCCCACCCCCACCCACACCCCACCGCTCTGCCAACAAAGAAACAAAAGATGACAACCCGACTCTGTAGGGGAATAGCAACTGCTTCCAGAACCATCTCTCTCTTGGGCTGTTGAAAAAGCGACGGGGGGAGGGATGGCTGTAAAATCTGTGTCTTGCCACGAATATGTAAACGAACCTTCCCAAAACCTACTACCCTTCTCTGAAACAAAACAAAAACATGTATATGTATAAAGCATATATAAATATCCTAAATAAAGGAAAGATTCCTCATTAAGATCTACCAGAACCCTGAACTGCGGAGGGAAAAGACTTTCAGGATACCTCCTCAATTCCCAACTAAGAGTTCTGGGAGGAAGAAAAAGGAACATCTGGCCAGGCGCTTGTCCAGTGACTCGAAACGCTCTGTGTCTAAGGAAATTCTGTAACCAACGATTAAGGAAATAACTCATAAATGAAGAGGGAATTCTGGCACAATGAGAGGTGGGCAAACCATAACAGTCATGGAACTGGAATATAGGCTTTAAAACCAGGATCAGGGGCGCCTGGGTGGCGCAGTCGGTTAAGCGTCCGACTTCAGCCAGGTCACGATCTCGCGGTCCGGGAGTTCGAGCCCCGCGTCAGGCTCTGGGCTGATGGCTCGGAGCCTGGAGCCTGTTTCCCATTCTGTGTCTCCCTCTCTCTCTGCCCCTCCCCCGTTCATGCTCTGTCTCTCTCTGTCCCAAAAATAAATAAAAAACGTTGAAAAAAAATTAAAAAAAAATAAAACCAGGATCATCTCTCGCTCTCACTCTTGCTGTCTCTTTGTTACTCTTTTGGAAGACCCAGGAAGGAAGGGTCAGTTGATAACTAGGGATTTCATAAAAGGAAATTCAGCTTGTTTCTGTCCTGGCAATTCGACAGTCCTTTTAACCGTTTTTTTGAAAATTCTCTCCTCTGCTGCCTAGTCTTTGTATTTTCTCTGACAATCTTCTCTCTCATTTTCCTTACCAGTCTTCCACAGCTCCCTGGAGTCCTTAATCCATTTGGTCTGCAGCTGTCTCCCTTTAGTTCCTTCAAAAGCATGGTTTCCATTTCTAATTCCAAAGTACAGAGGGCTCTGTCACTTTTCTTCCTTTCAGAAGAACTGATTTACGGCTTCTGGAAGTCCACAGCCTGATACTGTGGGTAGATTTCCTAAAGCATTTATTCAACTTTAGGGATTCCCTAGACACATTTAAGTAACAAGAAGTTGCAGAATTTTAAAGTCGTTTTGCTCATGGGAGCAAGAATTTCCGTTTCAAATGTGGATACCAAGAAGGCGGCACACTAAATTGCCAGTTTGGGCCAATGTAGAGGAAAATATAACCAATTGTAATGGAGCATACAATCTGTATGGGACGGTTATTCAGTTGCCTAGATTATTTAAATAATTTGCTAGGAATTTTTAAAGAAATATGCTTTTCACTAACAGAGACCACACACATGGACATATACACCTTTACACACTTAATCCCAGAACTAACGTAATTGCATAAATTCAATTCAGCAAATGATTATGGTGCATCTACTATGCTCCAGGAACTCCGCCAGCACCGGGAATAGGTGAAGAAACTGAGGCTTAAGCGAAGGAGATGTTCAAAGATTTGTGAACCATTCACTGATGAATGTACAAGCATATATTGAGTGCCCATTACCATGCACCTAGAACAATTTAGTATTAGAGAACAATATTTAGATGTTCTGGCCTTGATTTTTTTTTAAAAGCATTTGTTTAATCCATGGGTTTCATTCTCTGCAAAGAATGCATAATGGAGAATATCGCTTATTTCAATCTTGTTTCTAAGTACCCTCATAAGTAAGAGAGTAAGTACAATAATATTAGAAGACTAAAGTCAATAACAATTACATAAAGAAAATCAATGGGAACTATCTGAAACGAACGAGTTTTGTTTGGTTGCTTGTCTGGTGGGAAGATGTTTTCAAAGGCACACTTTCAATGCATACTTGTGGTGCCTCATTATTTCCTATTGCAACTTATAATGATGTCATCCAGAGAGCAGCTACCAGCGATTATGAATGCTGCTGGCACCTTAACTTTTGGCTACAATCATTGGAAACAACAGAGGTAGCTTAATGATTTTCTACCCAGTTTCCATAAACAGAGCTGTAAAATTGCAATCACCAGCTTGCTGTTAGGGAGTGCCCATTTCTGGGCAGCTGTGGGCCCCTCTGGGGAAAGCGGCCACATTGGAGGAAGTTCACTTGAGCCTGGATGTGAACAGTTGGTGGCCAGGATTCTGCATCCATCTGTTCAGAACAGAGTCGGGCACATTGTTTTTTTCACACACCCAAGTAAGGCTCAGGAGAACAAGTGACAAGCCAGTTAAAGTCTTCTCTTTACCTATTTCTATTTAGTATCCAAATGAATCCTGTAGATCCATTTTTCTGGCTAGAGTTCTAAGAAGAAGCAAAATACATTTTTTTGTTGTTTCTTTGGGCTTTAGCAAGTCACTTTGTATTCCACATAGCAAGCCCTGCTCACGGAAGTGTACATTCGTACAGAATATCCCTCATTGGAAAGGCTCCATCAATGCTGCCGCACCTTACTTTCAAAATAGAATGTATCCCTAATACAGATTAATCATGACCTTCAGAAACCAAGGCTTCTCAATAGGGTGCAGTGGCAATTCCTTTGGATTATTGCTATAATGGATTCAAATAATTGCTAAGTTTAAAATTACAGGCAATGAAAAGAATGGCACCTTGGTCTTTAATTTATATGAAATTCACTTATATTTGGTATGCATACACATATTTGATATGCATACACATAAAAATATGGCAATAAACAATAATTTCTACCCTCATAAAGATAACATCGTGCCTTCCATTGCAGATTTGAAAGCTAGCTTTATGCTAGTGTTTGTCTTTTTATTGGAAATACTTTTAAGACTATTACTTTTTGGCACTTTTTAACTATAAGAATATTACTTTTTGGCACTTTTTAACTATCACAGTTGTTGCAAAGGGGAAATATTGATTTCAAAATGTACCATGATTTCTGTTTGAGAGATGAAATTATACTTCAGAAAGAGAATTTGAAAAGAGTATAGAACAATTAGGATTGTTCTGTTGGCATTTAAATGCACTTGAACTTCTCTCTAACTTTGTGACCTCATCATAATAACCTTTTAAGTGAATTATTATCATGATTGACTTACAGGTAACTATTAATTTGTATTGAAATAACTAAAGCATTTGGTGCTTCTAAAACGCATGCTTAATAACAGCCATAAGAAGACTTTTATAGCCACATACATTAACAATTGCTATTAGATGCTTACAATTATTAGGATAGTCTATCATAAACAGATTTTAAATGCATTTTATATGAAAATTGGGAACTAAAATGTTATCATTTTCCATGCAACACAATAAACATGAATAATTTCTTCTCAGACTAGGGAAACAGGCTCCCATATGTATCTTCATTCTCATTCATACTTTGATTAAGCAAAGATTTATAGAATACCTAGTATGTGGGGCGCCTGGGTGGCTCAGTCGGTTAAGCAGCCGACTCTTGATCTCAGCTCAGGTCATGATCTCATGGTTCCTGAATTGAGCATTGGGCTCCGCAGGGAGCGCAGAGCCAGTTTGGGATTCTCTCTCACTCTCCCTCTCCCTCTGCCCCTCACCCCTTGCACGTATGCGCAGTTCTCTCAAAGTAAGTAAACATTTTTAAAAATGTTTTAAAAAATAAAATTCCTAGTATGTGCGTATTCAGTCTACATACTAGGGAAGAGAGTGGTAAACAAAACATTCTTGTTCCTGCCTTTGTGTAGGTTAAGGTCCACTGGCGGGAGACTGACATAACCAGTCCCACAATGAAATACATAGTTCTAAACCAACGAATGCTCTGAAGGAAAAGAACACTATATTGGCAAGGGAACAACAGAGGAGACTCAATTCCGACTGAGGTTAGTGGTTAGGTAGGCTTCCCTGAGGAAGTGGCTACTAATCGGAGGCTTGGAGAATGTGTAGTAGTTAGCATTCCAGGGCACAGAGAAAAGAATGTACAGTATTTGATGTAAGAAATATCTTGGCAATGTCAAGGAATGCAAGGACGGCCTGTGCCTCTGAAGTGAAGTGAGCATAAGAAGCAGAAGGGAGGTGGGGCAGAGGAGTGACTGGCGATGAGGCAAGACAGGAAGAGAAGAGCAAAATCATACAAGGGTTTAGGGGCCTTGATAAAGATTGTGGATTTTGCCCTAAGCACAATGGGAAGTCCAGGAAGGTGTGATATGATTTGACTTACAGTTCAATGGATCTCAATCAAGTCCTTGCACTTGCCGACTCTTAAATTATAAGCCCTTTTCCATCCTTATTCTTCCTAACTTCTTTATGATCCAGAGACTCCTGGGGTTTCCTTGGAGAATTTCAGGGTATCTGTGTAGCAAAAATTATTTTCATAATGCTAAAATATTATTTGCCTTTCACTCACATTCTCTTACAAACATACATTAATTAATTGAAGGCAAAAGCAGATAGGAGGATTTAGCTGTGTTCTATTAAGCCAGGAACTAAAAATAGCAGTAGAACTCTTCTCAATAATTTTGTGCTTGAGAAGATGTAGTACTTTTTCATAAAAATCTTATTTATGTTAACAGGTAATGAGCTTATTACTGTTATTTTACATGCATCAACACATAAATATTTAATTTCTGTCTGTTTTAACTTCTGCCACATAAATATCAATAGAGATAACCCACAAGACAACAGCATTTTGGGGTCTTCAAAAATTTTGAAGAGTTTAATAAAGGGGTCCAGAGACAAATGCTAACCATTGATCTTCTTTTCTTTTTAAAAATTTTTTTTATTTATTTGTTTTTTTAAAATGTTTTAGTTATTTTGAAAGAGAGAGTGGGAAGAGGGGCACAGACAGAGAGAGAAAGAGAGACAGACAGAGAGAGAGAGAGAGAGCGAATCCCAAGCAGGCTCCAAGCTGTCAGCACAGAGCCTGATGTGGGGCTCAATCTCACGAATAGTGAGATCATGACCCGAGCTGATGCCTAACCAACTGAGCCACCCAGGCGCCCCTCTTTTTTTATTTACAGTTTATTTATTTATTTGGGGGGGAAGGGGCAGAGAGAAGGAGAGAATCCAAAGCAGGTTCTGTGCTGTAAGCACCGCAGGGCTTAATCCCATGAACTGTGAGATCATGACCTGAGCTGAAACCAAGAGTCAGAAACTTAACCTACTGAGTCACCCAGTCACCCCTGATCTTCTTTTCTTAAAACTGGGTGTGGTTTCCCTCTTATTCAGTGTCTTTTACTCTTTCTAAAGCCTCAATCCTTAGATTCACAATAAGGAATTGATTTTTATATTGCAATCCAGAATGATCACTTACAACTGCTGTGTGATGCATTTTGAAATTATCTATTCTATTCCAAACAAATCAATTGCTTTCTTAACCCAGTAACCCACACTTGGAAAAAGTGCGGATGATCTCATCCCATTTCCTGGTTTCAACAATTACTTCTAGTTAGGTATCTCCCAGATCATAGCTCTGTCCCCACATTCCTCCTGGGCTCCATCTCTAACAGCTGGCTGGATAGGTCTCACTTAATATTTCACAATTATCCCAAACTCAACTTGTTTAAAACTGAACTGATCCCTAATATATTTTTAAATAGGAAAAATGTGACATTACAAAAGCATATAATCTCGAGACGCCTGAGTGGCTCAGTCGGTTAAGTGTCTGACTTTGGCTCAGATCATGATCTCATGGTTCAGGAGTTTAAGCCCCACATTAGGCCCTGTGTTGACATCTCAGAGCCTGGAGCCTGCTTCAGATTCTGTGTCTCCCTCTCTCTGCCCCTCCTTTACTTGTGTTCTCTCTCTCTCTCTCTCTCTCTCTCTCTCTGTCTCAGAAATAAATAAACGTTAAAAAATTTAAAAAATAAAACAAAAGCATATAATCTCATGTTTCTATAAATTGACTAAAACTAAAATATTTGCAAATGGATGCATGGCGAAAGGACCAGGAAAAACTAATCATAATAGTTGATAGTGATTCACAGGCTTGCAAGTGGTTTTAATTTTCCTTTTTATATTTTTATGCTTTATTTTCCATAATAAACACATATTAATTTGTGAACAGAAAGCTATTATTAAAAATACAACAATATAACTAATTTTCCTTATAATTCTTATTCCTACTCTTGCCTTTCATTTTAAAAGTATGATTGTATTTATCTCAAGATATGCTATAAACATACTTTCTCGGTAGTAATCATTTTAAAAATGCAGATTCCTCTAGGACCACTTTGTTTTACTACCAAAGGAATTCCAGTCACAGGATGAGCATACGCAAGACTCACCTATCACCACAAAGTAGTTTCATCAGTTTTCTAAGATACCTGACATCTTGGTTAAATTTCTAGATGCCACAGCCCTACTGCAACTCTCTCTGTCTTGAGACTATGTAGGGTTTATCCCGTTGACCATCAGATGGACCCTCGGGTATAGTGGGGACAGTCTATCCTTTCATTCATATACTATTGTAAATAAAGCCTAAAGATTCTATAGTTGAAAACACTCCTGCATCTGCCCAGGATCCTTTCTTTCTCCATCTCTAGCTGTCTACTTGTATTTATCAGACTCCTGTTCAATTACTACCTTTTTCCAAGAAGTGCTCTCCGAAATGCTCTCTCCTCTGAATTGCTAAAGCACTCATCCTCCCTTGTCCCTTATCCCATTCTCCTTTGTGTTAGAGTTATTTATTTAGATGCTTATTTCTCCTGTTGTACTTTTATTTCTCTGAGGGCAGGGACATATCCTACTATGTATCTTGGTTATATACAATAGGTCCTTTAGAAATAATTGGGGGCAAGTTTTGAATTTAATAACTTTATAGCTAAAACAAAGGATTAAACTAATGAGAAGAATTAAGAGAAGTATGTAATATGTTCTATTTGATCAAGTTTAATTAGAATTCAAGTTTCCTACCTCATACTGGAAATTTTTTAAAAAATCTGGTGCCTTGGTTTAACACCACCCTTACTTGGTCCATGCCATAGGAATGTCTAAGAGGTCACACTGTGTTTAAAAGAGATTCTTTCTATGTATTTAGTAAATTAGGCTTCTTGGATGTGATGTCAGTTATCTATGGCTGAGTAACAAATTGCCCCAAAAGTTCATAGCTTAAAACAACATTTACCTTTTTCACAATTTTGTGATTTAGGTGGGAATTTTTTTCTGCCGGTCTTCTCAGGGATCACTCAAGTAGCTGCATTCAGTTGACACGGCTGGGTACATCGCGCATGGCCTTACTCATATGTCTAGTGACTCAGCTGGGGTGGCTGAAACCACTGAGGCATCGAGGTCTCTCTCTCCATGTAGCCTTTCTCCAGGAGATCTCATATCCTCAGTATGAGTTAACTATTGTTGTATGACAATGAAACTTAAGCCCTAAAAGGCTTTAAAACTTAGTGGCTTAAAACAACGACAGTTTATCATTTCTCAGGATTCTGTGAGTTAACTACGTATTTTCTCTGCTGGTTTTTCCTTGGCACATTCATGCGGCTTCATTCAGCTAGAAGTTTGGCTAGGCTGAAAGGTAAGAGGTGGCCTCACTCAATGCATCTGGCAATAGGCACTGGGTGTCATCTGGGTGCTTCGGTGTTAGTTCTTCTCCATGTGGTCTCTCATTGTCCAGTAGGCTGCACCAGCTGCCTTATATGCTGGTGTCAGGGCAGTGTTCCAAAGTGGCAAAGATAGAAGCTACAAGGCCTGGAAAAGCCTAGGTTCCAGAACACACACAATGTTACTTCTGTTGTGTTCTATTGTTCAAAGAAAATCAGGCCTGGAGAAATAAACTGTTTGCCTTTTAGGGAGCTGCAAAATATTGTGGCCATGCTTTTTTTTTTTTTTTTTTACCATAGGCAAAATTTAAGATATGACTATTTAAAAATTAAGTGTTCTATTGGGTTGTGGTATAGTTAAAATTACAGTGTAAGTGATATATTTTTTTTTCATTTTTTCTTCTTCATTTTTTAAAATAAATTTTTTTTGAGAGAGAGAGAGCATACACGAGCAGGGGAGAGGGGTGGAAGGAGAGGGGAGAGAGAATCTTAAGCAGGCTGCACGCTCAGCATTGAGCCTGATGCAGGGCTCGATCTCACACCTGTGAGTTCATGACCTGAGCCTAAATGAAGAGTCGGATGTTTAACTGACAAAGCCACCCAGGCGCCCCTTCTTCATTTAGAAACATTTCTGTCCCATTCTCATTTTAGTTTCTCTTTCTTGTTTCTTTTTTGCTACATAGGAAATCCATGAATGCTTTCTCACTGCAAAATATTTAAGGAATATAATAATAGCAAACTCTTACACAGTAAGCTTATACTATGTGCCAGGCTTTATTTTGAGTGCTTTACATACATTGCCTCATTTAACCCTCACGAGTCTTTGAGCTAAGCAATAATAACACCACCATTTTGCAGATAAGGAAACTGAGGCACAGAGAGGTTAAGAAATTTGCCAAGGTCACATAGCTAGTAAGTAGCAGACTCACTAAGTTCTCTGACCTCAGAGTATATACTTTTAAGCACTCTGCTATAGCTCTCCTTAGTCTTCTTTTTTAGTTTATTTGTATTTTATTTTTTTAAACTTACATCCAAGTTAGTTAGGATATAGTCCAATAAGGATTTCAGGGGTAGAATCCAGTGAGTCATCACCTACATATAACACCCAGTGCTCATCCCAATAAGTGTCCTCCTTAATGCAGCTTGCCCATTTAGCCCATTCCCCCACCCAACACCCCTCTAGCAACCCTCAGTTTGTTCTTTGTATTTAAGAATCTTTTATGTTTTTATATTATTTTTGTTTCCCTTCTCTTATGTTCACCTATTTTGTATCTTAAATTCCACCTATGAGTGAAGTCACATGATATTTGTCTTTCTCTGACTAATTTCGCTTACATAATACCCTCTAGTTCCATCCACGTAGTCGCAAATGGCAAAATTTGATTCTTTTTGACTGCTGTAGCTCTCCTTAGTCTTGCCCCTACTTTCACACTGTCAACAATTTGGTATGCATTTCTTTAGTTCTGGTTCTACACATGTGTGTATATAAATAAGTGTGTTATATGCATTTCCCTTACCTAAATTGGATCCCATTGTATGCAGGATTCTGAAACTTGCTTTTTCTACTTAAAAATATAGCAGGTAATATATCAGTACCTATAGATCGTTCTCATTTTTTAATCAACTGCATAGTATTCCATTTTGCGGGTGTACTATAGTTTATTTAACCATTTTTTAAAAATTTTTTAATGTTTATTTTTGTGAGACAGAGACAGAGCATGAGTGGGGGAGGGGCAGAGAGAGAAGAAGACACAGATCCGAAGCAGGCTCCAGGCTCTGAGCTGTAAGCACAGAGCCCGAATCGGGGCTCAAACCCACAAGCCGTGAGATCATGACCTGAGCAGAAATCGGACGCTCAACCGACTGAGCCCCCCAGGCGCCCAGAAAATTTATTTTCTACTGCTGGACACCCAGGTAGTTTCCAGTTATTTCCTTTTACAAATAATGCTGCAATATTCTCCTTTTTTTCATTATAAATCTTTGTGCACTTCTATGAGAAATTCCTTAGAAGACATTCCTAGAGTAGACTTAATGGATTAAAGACTGATACTGCCAAATGTCCCTTCAAAAAGCCTGTAGCAGGAGTGTCTGAAAGTGTCCATTTCCTTTATACTCGACAGCATTGCACATCATCACCCATGTTAAATCGGACGGAGAAAAATATCTCACAGATGTATTAATATATATTTGCTTGATCACTTGTAAGATAGAAATTTTTCAATATAGAATTTGTTTTTAAAATTTCTTTTGGCACTTTCTGATTTTCATAACAGATTATTTCCCTTTTTTTCCCCATGGATTTGTTGGAATTCTGATATTACTCTTTTGCTGTATATATCGCCGTTATCTTCTCTCAGTCTATCACTTGATGTTGCCAAATCTGTCGGTTATTTCCTTTATGGAGTCTGTGTTTTGTATTTTGCTTAAAAAGACTACCATCTACCGTTTAAAAAGAATCCATTCTTGGGGCAGCTGGGTGGCTCAGTCTGTTAAGTGTCTGACTTAGGCTCAGGTCATGAGCTAACGGTGTGTGGGTTCGAGCCCTGCATCACGTTCTGTGAGACAGCTTAGAGCCTGGAGACTGCTTTGGATTCTGTGGCTCCCTCTCTCTCTGACCCTCCCCTGCTTGTGCTCTATCTCTCTGAAAAATGAATAAACACTAACAAAATTTTAAAAAGTATCCATTCTTTTATTCTATTTTTTCAATACATTTTAAAAATCATAACTCTAAAGTTTATTTTTGTTAATGATTTCTATTAAGGGTACAGCTTATTTTTTCTTCTCAGTTTGATTTGACACTTGTCCCAAAATCTTTTATAACAGCTCCATCTTTTTCTAAATAATCTAAAGTTCACTTTAAATCATATTGTAATAACATTGTATGGTGAAAGATGGTAACTATATTCAACATGGTGAACATTGTATAATGTACAAAATTGTCAAATCACTACATTGCACACCTGAAACTAATATAACATATGTCAACGATCCTTCAATCAATCAATTTTATTATCAATAAAATTAACATACATCTTTTTTTAAATATTCAGTTCTACTCTAGTGATTTGACTGACTTTCCCTGAAATAATACCATGCTATATTTACATTGTTTTATAGTATGTTTTGACATCTCTCCAGTGAGGCATTCTCCTTCCTCTCTCACTCTTCTTGTTTTTATTTAGTTAGGTAAAAAAATATTTTTGTACATTTTTCACCTGTATGAACTTTGGAGAAGATCGTTCTCCTACTCACATGTTTAAAATAATGACCCTATCTCTCTATCAGAAATGCTATGGAATATTAATCATGGATTTGGATTTTTTTTCTATGAAAATTAAAATATAAGAATGTATTTCCCAAAGGAAAATTATCTGATTATGTGTAACACTAAGGAATAACCTTCCGTCAGAGAGTCCACATGGGAAATCCACAGAGAAATTAGGTAAGGAGGCTCTATGAGACATATGAAGAGGGTCAGATCCTTACCTTGAGTGAAGGGCCTAAGAGCTAGGACATATAAGACAAGCTTCTTGCTCTCCTTGTCCTACTCAACCATACCTAATTGAATCAATACATGTTTCAAATAAACAACTTTTGAATGGAGTCACTCACAGTTCAACTTTCATTTTGCTCTCAGCAGGGGTTGATCCTGGTATCCACTTGTCAGCCCAGGAGCTCCAAACTACTTAGATTTGTCTTTCTACCTCTAGGAGACTCATCCCTTTACCAAATGTCAAGTAAACCAAACACTAAACATCTAACAGTTTGTCACTCTTTCTCCCTTTCCTTTTGTTCATCAAATCTGAAGGGAAGGAGGAAGAAAGAAGGACAAGTAAAACTCTATAAGAGACATACAACCCTCTGGTCATGGCAGAATCTTCTAGAGAAATGTGGAAGGGTTTACTAGTTATATCATTATGCACAATTGTTTTAACTGCTTAAGTCATGCTTCCTTTCATTATACTTGGTAGTACTCACTGTGTACCATTAGCCAGTCATTGGTTGGTAAGTATAGTCAACTCGTACACTGAAACCTTAGAATCTCCTTACACTCAGGAGTAGCCTATTTAAGTTTAGTCTCTACAACTGCCCCACAAGCAGAGCAAACATGTCTATCATCTGTTAGTTTTCAATATGCCTCTTTTCTGAGTAATGTAAAGATGTTGCACATTGTTCCTTCACAGGAAGGCTGCCAAAATTATTAATATAATTTCTTTGGAGGGAAGGAGGAGAAATTGTTTCCCTGATGTCTGTGTAAAATTTAAATGAAAATGAATGTGATTTGAGTGTTAGTATTCATGGCTGCTAGTTCTTCTCTGTTAATTTACATTTATATTCTTAATGTCTAGGTTGAGCCTAGGGAAATTTAAAACTCAATTTCATTAATGCTATAACTTCCATAGGAATCTCAATATGCACAGAAGTTCCTAGATTGTGGAGTTATTGGATGAGACTCTAGCAGCTAAGCATAATTGCTGAGTGGTTTATGATAGTTAAATATGTACTGTCGGTTTTGATTTTCAAAATTCCTCCGGGCCTAAACCCAGTGTCCAAAAAATTTTAAAAGCACAAAGCTAATATAGTATTAAATTTTGACATCTTTAAAATAGAAACATTACATTTCTGAACCAGTGCCCATATCTGATTCATTATGGTTTAAGCTAGATCATGTTTCACATTTGCAACTATTACATTGCCATACATGATGTTTGCAATTACCATGTAACTTTAGGTTTGCAGGTTTAGCTCACTAGAGCTAAGGTTTATTTCATTTAGTTGTTTTTATTGCAAATATGATTGCTAGTCCCAGTTGGTAAAGGTACTATGGATAGGAATACCTGGCCCAAACAATAATGGTTTCCCTTGAGTTCAGATGGATATAGCCTTATTTTTCTTCTTTATAAGCTAAGTGTAGGGGAGCAAACATTCTCCCCCAGCGGGCAACATCACACAGTGGAACAGAAAGGGAGGAAAAGAAGAGGGCATATATGTCCGGTTTGAAAAAGTTTTCCAAATGATATAGAAAGTAAAAAGAAAATTTATGACTATTTTTTTTTCATACTGAAAGAACTCTACTTTCTTCTTTTAGAAGACTGAAACAGTAGCTCTAATGGCTTTCTGCTCTTTGTTTCTGAAGTTGGAGCCAGGGAGAAATCTATTCAGACAAATATGTCCTTTAACAATTTCCAAGAAATAACAAGGACTCACAAATTTATTTGATTTAAAGCATTATGGTCTTCTCAGTGTTTCCATTCTGTAAGGTATTTTAAGTACAATTGAAATGGATTACTTTGAAAGCAGACTTAAACTAACCACATGATAGCATAGTTTAATATCCCTCCTCCACTAATAATTTTGAAAATCTGATATTTTAACAAGAAATAAATGCGTGACATGTATTCAGCTGGGAATCCAAGAACATGACTTTTTATTGTTATAAGTATTATAAGCAAAAAATGACTACATGTAAATATACATTAAAGATTCACTCATCCCACAGTGTTAAGGGGGAATAAAGTATCTTCCAGCTACACACATTCAGGATATGCTGAGGGTCTTGCCTGCCATCATTCCTCAGAGCTAGTGTGTGATGTATGGCCTCAAATTAAGGGCCCACATTATGTGCTGCCTGGGTATCTGGTGAAACCGGGAGAGCCTAGAGTGCACAAGTTTTCTTCCTCACCCTGCTCCCACAGATAAAGTCCCCTAGTTCAACAACCATCCTTATCAAGGAAATCAGGCCCAGTTCCTGCTTCTCCCTGAGGAGCACGTTTCAGTTCTCTGTTAGCTCGTGGAATTATTCAAATGCATCAATCATATCCTCCTGATGGCACCGGGAGTCACCCCCACCTTCCTGATACTACAAAGCATGTTTCCTACAGCTCCTGGTTCTTCACTGGGTTCCTGAGAAAAATCCCCACCCCATTTTGCTTAGCTCTGCATGGCATAGGGTGTCCTCCTCCTGCAGACTGTGAGTATATGTGGCTAATACGCTGCTGTTAGTCACATCTGTCCCGTGTTAGATGTCATGTGTTCAGCCATCCCTGTAAGGTTGGGAATACTTTCTTCACCAATGGGATGGAGAGGAGGAGATCCAAACATGGTGCGAAGCATTGGAAAATATGTGTTATTACCAGACGTAAACAATAATAAATCTCCAGTTATTTTTCAGTGTGGGGTAGGAAATGGAGGGGGTTGGGATGCCAGTGCAACTTTCATTTTTTCCCAGTTGAAGATCATGATTTTGGAAGCATTAAAAAAATACAGCGATTTATCAGGTGGTTCCATATAGCTGGTGTCAAGATAAACTGATTTTCTGGACCATAGTGTAAACCAGCATTTCCCCAATTTCTGGGATGAGATTTACTAGAACATATTATTGATAAAACAGATAATGAAGCCCCTCCTTCTAAAGATTCCCATTCAGTGGGTATGGGGTGGGGCTTGGGAATTTGTGTTTGTTTTTTTTATCTAGAACCCAGTTGGTTCTTAACACCAGCAAAATTTGGAAAACACTGTTAAACTGTAGTAGTGGCAGGCTCAGAACAGTAGAGAAAGTGAATTTCCTGGAGACTGAAATAAAACTCACTGACTCTTGGTAGAATTTAGTTCCTTTAGTTGTATGCCTAAGTCCCCATTTTCTTAATGGCTTTTTTTCTGGGAACTTCTCTTAGCTTCTTGAGGAGGCCCACATCTCCGGTCATGTGGTCTCCACAGGCAACTCACAACATGGATGTTTGCTTTTTTGTAGGTCAGTGGAAGTGTCTCTCTGACACTTCTTTTAAAGAGCTCACCTGATTATACCAGGCCCACTTTCTTTTGATTAATTCAAAGTCAAAACTGATTAGCAGTCTACTCACAGGAGTGATATCTCAACATATTCATAGGTATAATCAGATTTGAAAGGCATACAAGTTCTGCATACCAGATTGGGGCCATCTTAGAATGCTGCCTCCTATAAATGATTCATAATCAGACTACAATTAATGGAAATAAAAAATAAGGATTGTGGAATGACACTTTTCATCAAAATGGACACCCACATGAAAATTGAAGAATCTCACTATAGAAATATGGTAAGAATATTCTATAAGATAAAAGGAGAAGGGGCGCCTGGGTGGCGCAGTCGGTTAAGCATCCGACTTCAGCCAGGTCACGATCTTGCGGTCCGTGAGTTCGAGCCCCACGTCAGGCTCTGGGCTGATGGCTCAGAGCCTGGAGCCTGTTTCCGATTCTGTGTCTCCCTCTCTCTCTGCCCCTCCCCCGTTCATGCTCTGTCTCTCTCTGTCCCAAAAATAAATAAATGTTGAAAAAAAAAATGAAAAAAAAGATAAAAGGAAAAGAACAGAGAAATAATGTGATTTGTAAAGCATGTATACACTACCCAAATAATCAGAGAATATGGTAGATATATGTTTTAAAATACCTCTGTTGTTACATAGGCAAGACATTGTAGGGATAAGAACTTTACCTATATACATATTTTTCATTTGTTTTTATTATTTTTATTTTTTTAAACAGAGAATTAACATTTAATGAATTTTAAATTAGTAAAATAATGATAGCTTTAAAACATCATGAAGTTAAATTATAATATTATGCCTGCCCCAGTTGTCTAATATCCTGCAAAAAATTATTCCAAACTTAGTGGCAACAAGCAATCATGTATTATGCTCACGGATTCTGCTGGTCAGGAATTTGTTTTTTGTTCTTTTTGTATATTAATTTATTTGTTTATGGTTTATTATTTTTATTATTTTTTTATTAACTTGTTTTACCTATATACATATTTTAAAATTATTTTCTTTCTCTAAGTAGAAACACTTAGACATTCTTATCTTAATGTTGCTGAAAATTTAGTACCTCACTGTGAAAGGAGAAAGCACCAAATGGGAAACCTTGCTTTGGACTTTATATTTACTAACAATGCAGAACTGATTGAGGAAATCTTGGTAATAGAAGCATTCAGAGAGGATGACCCCTTTTAAATCTATAATAAACAAGAAACAAACCATAGACAACATACCATAGGCCTTATGGAAAGTAGCATTCAAAAAGTTAAGACAAAATAAAGGTAAGATTTAATGAATACATATTCTAAAAGCAAAGAAGTGTGGCAGGTTCTAAGAGTTAAGAAGGAAATGAATCAAGAAAGACACCTCAGAAGAAAGAATTTCCAGGCCAAAACTTGAAGGACCAGACAGTACACAGGTCCAGAATCAGGGTAATGTTGGTGAAGGGGCTGAATGAGAAGGAAGGGATTTTGTTTCCAAAAGAGAGGGTAAAAAATAAAAAATAGAAAAGATCTTACGACAGAATTCAGAAGAATGTCAACATGTAAAGGATGGTCAGAGAGGTACAAGAGATAGAAGGAGAGTGTAAACAAAAAACAGTGTCATGGGAGCCAAGGCAAGAGATCATTTAAGAACAAGCTACAGTCTTTGAATGGTATGTCAAGTAAATGTATCCACTGGATTTGTCAACCAGGAGACATGGAAAACTTTGGTGAGAACAGTTCACTTGCAGTGGTAGGGCAAAAGCCTTATTGCAATCTATGATAGTTTACCAAAAGGAGGCTAGGAAACAGAAATGAAGACATTGGGTGAATATACTCTAGATATCAGGAGAGGCAGAAGCTGGTGGCAATATACTCTGACCTTGGTCTTATACAATCTTGTTTTTTTCATCCTAGGTTTTAAATATACTTGTTTTCTATCCCAGAAAAAACATCTATAACCTAATCGGGCTTCTAAGTACTAAATAGTGGAAAACTGACCAGGAATCTGTAGATTATAGTAATGGAGTGGGTTAGATAATGGTAAGGCCATGTTCAAAGACAAAATATTTTAACAGGAGGGTGGATAAGTAAAGTTTTGAAAGCAGTAAAGGAGTTCTAGCCAATACTTATTCCAGGAACACCCATTTCACTCCACTCACCCAAAGCATGGTGATGAGTAGGTTTCCCTCCAGGGAAATTCTTAGAGGAAGCTTCCTCATCTTTGTGAGAGAACAAAAGTTTTGCTTCATGAAATGAAGAAAATGTAGGTTGCTTATCATGAAACAGATTGGCATAGTGGAAAGCACGGTAAAGCAGGAAGACTTTGGAAGGCTGGAGAGGGGAACACTATCCCCATTGGAAGAACGGGAGGAAGTTCAAGGCAAAAGAGGCTTGAGAGTTTGAGAAAGCATATGTGCTGAGAAAATTGAGGACAGGTTTCAATGGCTTTGGGTTTCTGAATAGAGTGTTGTCTCAGGCTGTTTCAATGTTAATGTGTATATGAGAAAGATGGAAGTGAATAAAATAGAGGCTATCCTTAACTTTTGAATTCTTGAGTTTCAACCCTTCTCCCCACCTTGAGTTGACTAAGATTCACACAATGAAAACAAAAATACATTTTTATGACATCCTAGGGACTGTGACTGATGCCAGAGTGTGGATAGAACTGGTAGGGTAGGCACACATCCAATATAATCAACAGTCGACAGAAAAGTGTGCTGCACCGACACATGAGGTGGAAAGCCTTTTAACTGCATGGGTGTATGAGCACATACAACAAATTCAAACGTGTCTGCATTGAGCAACAATTTTGGTAAAGATATTCTCTTTTTAGATTGCTTAAGAACAGGCATAGTCAAATATCAGAGGCAGGTGTTTTTCTCATGAGATTTGTTCCAGGAAAAGAATAGATAATAACTAAAGGACTGAGGGAAAGCTGCAGATTAGAAACAGGTAACTCTTTCTTGCTTATAACTTACAAGGTTCACCTTGTGATTTTTGGCCCACAAAAAGTTAGGTAGTAAATTAAGAGTTGTGTGTTCATTCTATGAAAATATTCCATATGAAGAATGGTTAACAGAATCTGCAGTGATTAGTCAAAGGAAGAGAAAGAACATAAAATAGAAAGAACATAAAATAGTGTCATGTGGAGAAGAGATTAAGTCTAATTCTGTCCTTTTCAAAAAGCCAACTAGGTCTAATAAGTGGAAATACAGACAGCCTGGTAAGGCAACAAAATCTCAAAACCATTACAGTACAATAATGGACTACTTCTCATGCTGCTCATTATTGCTCATTACTGGCAGGGTTATACAGAGGCTGGATGTCTACCTACCCGCTGTAGCATAGATGGAAACTCTCCACTGCTCATAAACTGTGCTTGGGAACTCTTACAAGTAGAATGCTTTCCAATTCCTAGATTCTATGTTATCAAAATGATTTATGAATTTGGTCAGGAGGGACAGCAGTGAGGCAAGGAGTGCTTTGCCATTTTGCAAATATTCATACAGGTATTATTATTGTTATTGTTATTTTACTTGTGGCATCGTGTAGTAATGGAGATACATCCATCTTTAAAACAGCAATACAGAGCACATAGTGTTTTCAGTGAAAGCCTATAGCTCCTTTATATTTTAATGATGTCCTTTGAATATTGTCCCCTCCTCAGTGGGACATAGTGGTTGATTGTTTCCCTTTTCAATAGAAACAACAGATTTGTTATGAGTCATTAATTTTCTCTGCCCAAGTCTTCTTTGTGCCTTCTATATATTTATGAACCTGACTGTTCAAGTCTGCTACTTTGTAACAAAGTAAAACTAATAGATTTATACACAAAGGTATCAAAATGTTGATATTTTAATCCCATTCTCCAGTCCACTAAACTGGATATGCACTATCCAGTGCAAACTCTAGTTAACGTTCTGAGTGTATTCTGCATTTGATTCATCGCATACATGTGTCTTATTAACACATTTGGTTGCTAATATGCAGTCATCAAAAACTTGTTATAGATCATGGGCATTTCCCACAGAAAAGTAGAATATTCAAATATATAAACATAGAAAGAGTCCATGTGGAAACAGTAAAATATGGTGGCTGAATCTGTAGGCTATGTAGCCAGACAGACTTGGCTTAAGTTTAAATCTCAGTTGGATTACTTACTAGCTCTGTGATCTTGGACAAACTGTTTAAGTGCCCTGTGCTTAAGTGTCCTCACCTATAACATGGAATAATGAAGGAACCTGTCTCAAATTTTTGTTATGAGCAATAAATGAGATAATACACATAAAGACAAAGTTTTAACTATTGTTATTACTGCTGTGATTTCACAACGATATGAGACCAAAGATGTTGTATGCTACAAAATAGCACGAAAAAATGTTATTATTCAATTTGAAAATAAATGTAAGAATAGTCTTTAATAAGTATATCTAATTTTTTTAATGCTTATTCATTTTTTGAGAGACAAAGTGCAAGTGTGGGGGGGCAGAGACAAAGGGAGACACAGAATCTGAAGCAGGCTCCAGGCTCTGAGCTGTCAGCACAGAGCCTGATGTGGGGCTCGAACCCACAAACTATGAGATCATGACCTGAGCTGAAGTCAGAGCTTAACCGACTGAACCACCTAGGCGCTCCAGTATATTTAAAAATATACTCATTTATTCTTTTCATATAAAATTACTCATTCTGTTCTCCCAAAGAAAGCAGTGAATAGTTAGAAGAATATCACACTTTACTTTAGGTGTAGCTAAAACTGTCCTGGAGACAATAAAATGTAATATAAAATGTCATCTATTACATCATGTAAATCAGAAGAGTTTATTAAAACTAATGAACTGAGTTTGTTGAAACCAAGGTTATATGTTAGAAAATGTATGGTTGTTGAATTACTAGTTGCAAAGCAGTACACAATAATAATAGTATTTTCCTACTAAAGGAGAAAAAACAAACTTTGATTTTCTGTTAGATACCCAAGCTGTGATTTCTTTGATTAACATAATCTTTCATAACACAGTGAAAATAAAAATTTGTATGATTTCTCACTCTTCTTATATTGCCAAAGGAAATGTAGTTCTACAAACCACAAATGAACTGTGTTTACAATTATGAACCATTTGATGCAGAGAACAACATTATTGTTGAGAAACCTAATTTGGACAAGGCGTAAATTGGGTGACGTCCAACCAGGTCGCATTGAAGCTGTGTGACTTAGTCCAATGTTATTAGTGTTATTTCTCTCTTATATCCAACCTTTAAAAGTTAAAAAAAAATGCACAATGGTCTGTGTATTATTATATGCAGAAGCTGCAGGGAGATGACACAGAATAAAACGATTTTTATCACATTTTAAAAGATCTTGCACATTATTTTCCCATCAGTGAGGAATGGAAGAAAGAGACCTTCTTAACAATATTTTGTCTTTCCTTTGTTTAGATTACATGATAGAAAAATGATAGAACTTAGAAAATGGAACACTTATCTAAACTGGAGCAGAAATCCTGTGAATTTTGAAAGCCCAAGTGCAATTAAGAAATCTATGTATATACTAGAATTTGTTCTTGAGTTTGTGTACTTTTAACATTGTATCAACTTCTGAGATCCAGAGACCTTATGCGTTGTCTATATGCAGTACTGACTTTTACATTAGGTATAGTGAATAGGGCCTATAACACTTTTAGGGGTCCACAACAATGTTTTCATTTTAACTTCTTTTAACATCACAAGAAAGTTAGGAATATAATAATAATTCATATATATTAACAATAATAACAATGAATAGACAAATATTTATCTTCATATCATGCATTCAAAATATAATTTTTAGTTTCTTTTTGGAGGAAGAGACCACAAAGGCAAAAGTGTCTGTGGCCCACAGAAGTTATAATAGGGTCCTGAATGTACTTCAAGAGGATGTGGTTGGCTGAATGATGGCCCCGAAAAGATATCCATGTCTTAATCCCTGGTACCTGTGAATGTTACCTTATATGATAGCACAAAATAACTTTGAAGATGTGCTTAAGTTAAGAATCTTAAGGAGACAATCCTGGATTATCTGGGTACACCTGAAATGTAATAACATGTATCAGTATAAAAGGGAGGCAGAGGAAAATCTGACACACACAAGAGGAGAAGGCAATATGACCATGGAAAGAGAGATTGGAGTGATGTGGCCATAAGCCAAAGAATGTGGAGACACCTGGTGGCTCAGTCAGTTAAGCATCCAACTTTGGCTCAGGTCATGATCTCATGGTTCATGAGTTCAAGCCCCATGTTGGGATCTTTCCTGACAGCTCTGAGCCTGGAACCTGCTTTGGATTCTGTGTCTCCCTCTCTCTCTGCCCCTCCCACACTTGCAATCTGTCTCTCAAAAATAAAATAAACCTTTAAAAAAGAAGCCAAGGAATGTGTGCAAATATCAGAAACTGGAAAAAACGATGAATAAATTGTCCCCTAGAACCTCTAGACCAGCATGGATCTGCCAACACCTTAATTTAGGCCCAGCAGAACTGTTTTCACAATTCTAGCCTCCCAAACCATAATAGAACAAATGTGTGTTGTTTTAAGTCACCAAGTTTGTAGTAATTTATTGCAGCAGCTGTAAGAAAATAATACAAAGGGTGCTTAGCTTTAATTTGAATTTGTTCATTCCTTAAATACATTTTCAATTTGTACTGAAAAAGAAAAATAAATGGTATGAAAGACAATGAACATTGATAAAAGAATGATCCATTTATAATTTTAGATAAAACAAAAAATGTCATTATGCTTGAAATTGCTATAAATTATGGTTAAATGAATAAATAGCACTCATATTTTGTTAATGTTAATTAACCAATGATAAAATTTTATCTATAATTAACACAAACTCAAAAATATGCTTTATATTATCATTAATTATATCGTAACATATAGCCAAAAACACGTTTTAGAAACACTTAAGTTGAGAGCACCTGGGTGGCTCAGTTGGTTGAGCTCCCACTCTTGATTTCTGCTCAGGTCGTGATCTTGCAGTTTGTGAGGTTGAGCCCTGAGTTGGGCTTTGTGCTGACAGTGTGGAGCTGGCTTGAGATTCTCTTGCTCTCTCTCTCTCTCTGCCCCTCTCTCTCTTTTCTCTCTGTCTCTCAAAAATAGACATTTATAAATAAATAAATAAATAAATAAATAAAAAGACTTAAGTTGATTAACTGCAGAAATCACTCATGATCATGAATACTAAATCTTTACTTAATTGCCCCTTTCTCTGCTGGAAAAAATAATATATTTCTTTTCATCACAAGAAGGATACAAATTTTCTGATCTGCTGAAACTTGTGATTGAAATTAAGCCTTATGACACTGCTTACAGAAATAAGAAGGGCAAATGTCAATGCACTTTCAAAAGCAGAAGGCAAGGAATGGATTGTTAAATGGGCAGAGTTAAGTGGTCTTCTGTAAAGGGCATCTACTAAAAGAGATATGTCAAAGAAGTAGTCTTAATGTGTTGCTACAGATCTGTTACTGTAAGCTCTGTATTCAATAATATCCTTGCTTTAACATTTAATATCTTTGTTTTTTTTTTTAATTTATATATGAAATTTATTGTCAAATTGGTTTCCATACAACACCCAGTGCTCATCCCAAAAGGTGCCCTCCTCAATACCCATCACCCACCCTCTCCTCCCTCCCACCCCCCATCAACCCTCAGTTTGCTCTCAGTTCTCAACAGTCTCTTATGCTTTGGCTCTCTCCCACTCTAACCTCTTTTTTTTTTTCCTTCCCCTCCCCCATGGGTTCCTGTTAAGTTTCTCAGGATCCACATTTAATATCTTTGAATCTCAATGATTTTGAGTGAGATTGATCTGTTTAAATGCTGAATGACTTGAAAAATACTTGTCCCTTTGCTCATCTTTAAGTAAAGAGATATGTATTTTAGAGTTTATCAAGAAGTGGGGAAGTACTGCCCTCATTTTTCTAACATAATCTAGTCAATTTTCCTTTCCAAATTCACAGAACCCAATGAAACATATTGATGTGAACATTTTCCAAAGTTGCTCATTCAAAAAGTAATTCATTGCAGAAGATTGCTTTGTAATTCACAATACTTCCTCATAGATATTTTTTCATTAATTTCTTCTTCTTCACAAGAAAACTAAGCATGTCTCCAGTGTGATTTAAATTATTTCACAACCAGGGGTGCCTGGGTGGCTCAGTCAGTTAAGCGTCTGACTTTGGCTCACGTCATGATCTCCCAGTTAGTGAGTTCAAGCCCTGCATCAGGCTCTGTGCTGACAGCTCAGAGCATGGAGCTTGCTTCAGATTCTCTGTCTCCCTCTCTGTCTGCCCCTCCCCTGCTCATACTTTGTCTCTCTTTCTCAAAAATAAGTAAACATTAAAAATTTTTTTAATTAAAACATAAATTATTTTACAACCAGACTATAAGAATACCTTTGCCTATAATATATATGCAGACAGAAATAGCCATTGTTGTATGTTCTAAGTAATATATTAGACTAGGAAATTCATCATTCTAGATGGTGGAGTAGTAGGAGGACTCTATGCTTGCCCCATCCTTTGAACACAGCTAAATAAATATCAAAACTTTCTGAACCCCCAAGAAATTGATCTGAGGACTAAGAACTAGAACTAGAGGGAGACAGGAGGCCACACCATAGAATTTAGGAGGTGCAGGCATGATTTGGGAGAGAAAAAGATTATGGGTGCTGCAGAAGGGAGGGAGCCCTGATCACAGAAGGAGGGGAGAGAGAGAGAGAGAGGAGCTTACAGGATCACACAAGAAACAACTTCCCCAAAATCAATGACTGGGATAAGGAGAGGGGTTGATTATTTTGAGGTTTTACAATCAATGGAGCTCAAACACTGGAGATTTAGAAGTCTGGGTTGTGGTCAGTGTAGACCCTGGCAGGCTCAGTAATGCTCTAGTGGTGAAAAAGGGCAGAGACCTGGAAATGGATGGCACGATCTGAAGATCCCCTGGGATGCATTGGGAGAGACGTTTTCCCCTTCTTGGAGTGCATCTAGGAGAAGTGGCATTGCTTCTCAGGAGACAAAAGGGATGGTGGGCACCATAGTGTTGCCTCATTCCTTAGCATAAGGGCAGAGACACCTGCTGAGGATAACTAAGCTGAATGCTGGCTTTTGCTGTGCTTTACTCTAAATTCCAAACCCCCTTGCATTGGTGAGACTACCCTTCTGGTGCAAATCTGCACCAGCTCCAGCATGGCAAGTCCCTTCCCCAGAAGACTAGCATGGATTCATGCCATGCCAGGTCCCTAAAATTTGGAGTTTTTAAAAATTATTTTTTTAATGTTTCTTATTTATTTTTGAGAGAGAGAGACAGAGAGAGCATGATTTCGGGAGGAGCAGAGAGAGATGGAGACACAGAATCTGAAGCAGACTCCAGGCTCTGAGCTGTCAGCACAGAGCCTGACACGGCTCTCAAACCCACAAATTGTAAGATCATGACTTGAGCTGAAGTAGGGCACTTAACTGACTGAGCCGTCTAGGTGCCCCTAAAATTTGGAGTTTTGAGACTCAACCAGTGTCCCTGAAATAAAACACAGGTACACTGCACTGCCAGGTAGGCAGATGGCATGGAAGACAGGGTGAAGGCAAGGATCTCAGGGACACCTGAGTCACACCTCTCCTCACCTGGGAGGAGAGACCATATATTCTTCTGTGAGGGCTTCCCAGACAGCAGCAGGTGCAAACTCCCCTCTCTAGAGCTGAGGGAGAGGGTTGGCACCATTTTTCTCCCCCACCCATCAGCACAGAACAACTTCAGTGAGCAGAGCAGCCCTAACAGTGGGGCCTCAGCTCCTTACACAAAGCCCTGCCCCCTTGCACTGCTCTGCAGGTACTTCTTTATTAGGACAAGTATACCTGAGAGACAGAGCATTAGGCTTATCCCCCAGGAGACCAGCACCCCCACCACACACCGAATCTACTGACTATAGAGTGCTGCAAAGTTTCAGCTCTAGAGGAAATAGTATCTGGCCTCTTTTAACAAACATACCAGAGCACACTTAGTTAAAACTCATCACAATCTGGACAAGGTCAAAACACTTCCCACTGCAGGCAAGGACAAACTCTTCAGAGAACTGACCTAAGGGAAAGAGCAACCAAAAAACAACAGCAGAGTGCACATGGCATACACCAGAAACACTTCTGAAGTGCAAAGTTCTGGACAGTATATGAACTCTTCTTAACAAATCAATGTATGCTCAGGAGCAGGAAACATAAAAGGCTTTATTAACAGACAGAAGAAGACAGAAACTGAGACAAAATACTAAGATGGAGGAATTCATTCCAAAAGAAAGAACAAGAAAAAGTCATGGCCAAAGATATTATTGAAACAGAAGTTTCAATAAGGGATAAGTAATATCCCTGATCCAGAATTGAAAACAACAATCATAAGAATCCTAGCTCAGCTAAAAAAGGCATAGAAGACACCAGGGAGTCCCTTACTGCAGAGAAAAAAAGGCTTTAAAACTATTTGGGCCACAATAAAAAATGTTCTAACCTAGATGTGAAGCCGACTGGATGTAATGGCCACAAGGATAGAAGAAGCGGAGGAAAGAATAAGTGATATAGAAGATAAAATTATGGAAAATAATGAAACTGAAAAGAAGAAGGAAAGTAAAATGTGAGGTCACAAATGTAGACTTAGGGAACTCAGTGACTCCATAAAGTATAATAATATTCCTATCATAGGAGTTCCAGAAGAAGAAGGAAAGGGGAATAGAAAGATTCTTTGAGCAAACTATAGCTGGAACCTTCCTTAATCTGAAGAAGGAAACATACAGCAGGAGAACTCTGTATCCTTAACATACAGAGAACTCTTATCAAAATGAACAAAAACAGGCCAACACCAAGACATATTATAGCTAAATTTGCAAAACATACAGACAAGGAAAAAATCCTAAAAGGAGCAAGATAAAAGAAATCCCAAACATACAAGGGAAGATAAATAAGGGCAGCAGACCTATTCACAGAAACTTGACAGGCCAGAAGGGAGTGGCATGATATATTGAACATACTGAATGGGAAAAATATGCACCCAAGAATACTGTGTCCAGCAAGGCTGTCATTGAGAATAGAAGGAGAGATCAAGAGTTTCCCAGACAAACAAAAACTAAAGGAGTTCATGAACACAAAATTAGGCCTGCAAGAAATTTAAAGAGGACTCTTTAGTGGGAAAGAAAGACCAAAAGTGACAAAGACTAGAAAGGAACACAGAACATATCCAGAAACAATGACAACAGGTAATTGAAAGGCACTAAATTTGTTATCTACCAATAATCACTCTGAATTTAAATAAACTAAATGTGCTCCAATCAAAAGGCATAGGGTATCAGAATGGATAAAAAAACACGAGACCCATTTATATGCTGCCTACAAAAGACTCATTTTAGACCCAAAGCTACCTGCAGATTGAATGTGAGGGGATGGAGAAACATTTATCATGCTAAATGACATCAAAAGAAACCCAGAGTAGCCATACTTATATCAGGCAAACTATATTTTATAACAGACTATAACAAGAGATGAAGAAGGGCAATATATCATAATAAACAGGTCTATCCGACAAGAAGATCTAACAATTGTAAATATTTATGCACCCAACTTGAACACCCAAACATATAAAACAGTTAATAACAAATATAAAGAAACACATTGATAATAATACAATAATAGTAGGGGACTTTAACACCTCACTAACAGCAATGGACAGATCATCTGAGCAGAAAATCAACAAGGAGACAGTGGCCTTGAATGACCTACTGGACCAGATGGACTTAACAAATAAATGTATTCAGAACATTTCATACTAAAGCAGCAGGATACACATTCTTTTTGAGTGCCCATGAGACAGTCTCCACAATAGATCATATACTGGGTCACAAATCAGGCTTTAACAAGTATAAAAACTTTGAGATGAATACTATGCATATTTGAGATCATACTATGCATATTAAAACCACAACACTTTTAAACTTGAAGTCAACCACAAAAAAATATTTGGAAAGAGTACAAATACATGGAAGTTAAAGAACATCATACTAAAGAATAAATGGGTCAACCAAGAAATTAAAAAAGAAATTAAAAAAATTCATAGAAACAAATGAAAATAAAAATACAACATTCCAAAACCTTTGGGATGCAGCAAAGGTGGTCATAAGAAGGAAGTATATAGCAATGCAGGAAGCAAGAAAGCAAGAAGCAAGAAGCAAGAAAAATCTCAAATACACAACCTAAGCTCACACCTAAAGAAACTAGAAAAAAAGCAGCAAATGAAGCCTAAAGCCAGCAGAAGGGAAATAGTAAAGATTAGAACAGACATAAATAATATAGAAACACACAAAAAACACAACAGAACAGATCAATGAACTTAGGAGCTGGTTCTTGGAAAGAATTAATATCATTGATAAACCTGTAGCCAGATTTATTAAAAAGAAAAGAGAAAGGACAAAAGTCCAGAACCACATAGCTTCCCAGTGGAATTCTACCAAACATTTAAAGAAGAGTTAATACCTATTTTTATCAAAGTGTTCCAAAAAATAAAAGTGGAAGGAAAACTTCCAAACTCATTCTACGAAGCCAGCATTACATTGATTCTAAAACCAGACAAAGACCCCACTAAAAAGGAGAATTACAGGCCAATATGCCTGACGAACATGGATGCAAAAATTCTCAACAAAATCCCTGCAAATCAAATCCAACAGTACATTTTAAGAATCATTCACTATGCGGCTCCTGGGTGGCTTGGTCAGTTAAGCGACTGACTCTTGATTTAGGCTCTGGTCATGTTCTCATGTTTTGTGGGATCAAGCACCATGTGGGGATCCACACAAGGCCTGCTTGGGATTCTCTCCCTCTCTCTCTCTCTACCCCTTCCCTGCTCATGCATGCTTGCTCTTTCTGTCTCTCTCTCTCTCTCTCTCTCTCTCTCTCTCCCTCAAAAAAGACAAAAAATCATTCATTACGACCAAGTGGTATTTATTCCTGGGCTGCAAGTGTGCTCCAATATTCACAAATCAATCAATATGATACACCACATTAATAAAAGAAAGGATAAAAGCCATATGATCCTTTCAATAGATGCAGAAAATGCATTTGGCAAACTACATCCATTCTTGATAAAAACCTTCAACAAAGTACAGACAGAGGGAGCATACACATAACATCATAAAGGCCATATATGAAAAACTCACAGCTAACATAACTCTCAATGGGGAAAAAGTGTAAGCTTTTTCTCCATGGTCAGGAAAAATACAGGATTTCCACTCTCACCATTGTTAGTTAATACAGTACTGGAAGTCCTAACCTCAGCAGTCAGACAACGAAAAGAAATAAAAGGCGTCCAAATGGGTAAGGAAGTTAAACTTTCACTATTTGCACATGACATGATACTCTATGTAGAACTCCTGAAAGACTCCACCAAAAAGGGGCAGCTGGGTGGCTCAGTCGTTTAAGTGTCCATCTCTTGATCTCGGCTCAGGTCATGATCTCACGGACTGTGGGATTAACCCCTGCATTGGGCTTTGTGCTGGCAGTGTGGAGCCAGCTTGGCGTTCTCTCCCTCCCTCCCTCTCTGCACCTCCTCCACTCAGGCTCTCTCTCTCAAAATAAATAAATAAAGCTTAAAAAAAGACTACACCAAAAACTTGCTAGAACTGATACATAAATTCAGTAAAGTCACAGGATACAAAATCAACATACAGAAATCTGTCGCATTTCTATACAGCAATAGTAAAGCAGCAGAAAGAGAAATCAAGGGATTGATCCCATTTATAATTGCACCAAAACCTATAAGAAACCTAGGAATAAATTTCACCAAAGAGGTGAAAGATCTGTACTCTGAAAACTATAGAACACTTATGAAAGAAATTGAAGATGACACAAAGAAATGGAAAAACATTCCATGCTCATGGATTGGAAGGACAAATATTGTTAAAATGTCTATACTACCCAAAGTGATCAACACATTTAATGCAATCCCTATCAAAATACCACCAACATTTTTCATGAAGCTAGAACAGACATCCTAAAATTTGTATGGAGCCACAGAAGACCCGAAATAGCCAAAGCAAACTTGAGAAAGAAAAGCAAATCTGGAGGCCAAATAATTCCAAACTTCAAGCTGTATTACAAAGCTGTAGTCATCAAGACAATATGGTACTAGCACAAAAACAGACACATAAATAAATGGAACAGAATAGAGAACCTAGAAATGGACCCACAACTATATGGTCAACTAATCTTGGACAAAGCAGGAAAGAATATCCAATGGAAAAACGACAGACTCTTTTTTTTTCTGGACAGTGACATACGAAATGAAATTGGACCACTTTCTTACACCACACACAAAAATAAATTTAAAATGGATGAAAGACCTAAATGTGAGACAGAAACCATCAAAATCCTAAAGGAGAACACAAGTAGCAACCTCTTTGACATCAGCCATAGCAACTTCTTCCTAGATATGTCTCCTGAGGGAAGGGAAACAAAAGCAAACATGAACTACTGGGACTTCATCAAGATAAAAACTTCTGCACAGCAAAGGAAATAGTGAAGAAAACCAAAAGGCAACCTTCAAAATGTGAGAAGATATTTGCAAATGACATATCTGATAAAGGGTTAGTATCCAAAATCTATAAAAACTTACCAAACTCAAAACCCAAAAAGCAAAAAATTCAGTTAAAAGAAGACATGAATAGATATTTTTCCAAAGAAGATGTCCAGACACATGAAGAAATGATCAATATCACTCATCATCAGGGAAATACAAATCAAAACTGTAATGAGATACCACCTCACACCTGTCAGAATGGCTAAAATGAACAACTCAGGGGGCAAAAGATGTTGGTAAAGAGAAAGGGGAACCCTTTTACACTGTTGATGGGAAGGCAAACTGGTACAGCCATTCTGGAAAACAGTATGGAGCTTCCTCAATATGTTAAAAATGGAACTACCCTACAACCGAGCAAT
>NW_024420442.1:7931246-7940517 GCF_014898765.1 Herpailurus yagouaroundi
CCAAATGTCCATTGACTGATGAATGGATGAAGAAGATGTGGTATTTTTACACAACGGAATATTACTCAGCTATAAAAATGAACGATATCTTGTCATTTGCAATGATGTGGCTGGAGCTAGAGTGTATTATGTTAAGGGAAATAAGTCAGTTAGAGACAGACAAATACCATATGATTTTCACTTATACATGGAATTTAAGAAACTAAACAGATGAATATAGGAGAAAGAAAAAAAAAGAGAGGGAGGCAAACCATAAGAGAAACTCTTAACTATAGAGAACAAACTAAGGGTTACTGGAGGGGAGGTGGCTGGGGGGATGGACTAAATGGGTGATGGGTGTTAAGGGGGACACTTGTTGTGATGAGCACTGGGTGTTATATGTCAGTGATGAATCTGTAAATTTTACTCCTGAAACTAATATTACACCATATGTTAAAGAAAAACTTGAAAAATAAAAAAAAAGAAATTCATCATGTGTAACTATCCTATAACCCCAAGGGCAAGCACAATATCAATTTTGCTTACTGTTGTATTTCCACTGTGTAGCATAATGTATGGTTCTTATTTCTCCAATGAATGACTAAGTAAATGAAAGAAAGAAAGAAAGAAAGAAAGAAAGAAAGAAAGAAAGAAAGAAAAGGAAGGAAGGAAGGAAGGAAGAAAGGAAGGAAGGAAGGAACTAAGAAACTAGAAACCACTATACAGTATTAGCCACCGTGTATGTTGCTGTGAAAAGATGTCAGAGGTTAAAAAACTGGACATCAACCTCTACACAGGTGGAAAAAGTGCCTACTAATCCAATATGATTTTAGAAGTATGGTGAAAACTCCCATGTGTCTAACAATAGTACCTACCCATTCCTTTTTAGTGTGAGCAATCCCACCATTAGAGAATCATTCCTTTGAGATGAATGGTTTGCATTCTCCAATGTTGTTTTCCAAAATACAGACACCCTCGAGGCAAATAACAATTTCCTTTCCTCTTAATCATTAACACAATGACAAGAGTTTGTTTAAATACTAGGTACTTAATATACATTTGATAAATTGAAGTCAACATAAAAAGTAATGATATTCACCAAAACTATTAAAAACCATACAAACAGCTTAGGTTAGCTCTATCTACATGTTTCCTGATTTGAGGGTATAGAGGGTATTTGTTATTTCTGAGAGTATGAAAAGAATCCTTGTCTTCATCACCTCAGGCTGCTATAACAACTACCATAGACTGGGTGGGTTAAACCACAAACATTTATTTCTCACAGTTCTGGAAGGTGGGAAGTCCACCATCAAAGTACTGGCAGTATGGGTATCTGGTGAGAACCTTCTTCCAGCTTGCCGATAGCACCTTCTTGCTGTGCCCTCACAAGATAGAGAGAAAAAGATTTGGTGTTAAAATCACATCTTGGAGGCTCCATCCTCATGACAACATCTAGACCGAATAGCCTCCAGAGGCCCTGACTCCAAATATTGTCACATTGGGGATTAGGACTTTTAACATATGAATTTTGGGGGGAACACAATTCAGTCCATAGCAACCTCATTGTGAGATCATTTCTTTTTTTGTTGTTAATTTTGTAGAGAGAGAGTGTACACACGCATGCCAGCTGGGGAGAGGAGGAGAAGGTGGGGGAGAGAGAGAGAGAGAGAGAGAGAGAGAGAGAGAGAGAATCTTAAGCGGTCTCCATGCTCAGTGCGGAGCCAGAAGGGGCTTGATCCCACTATCCTGGGATCATGATTTGAGCCAAAATCAAGAGATGGATGCTCAATTGACTGAGCCCTGCAGGTGCCCGGAGACAATTTCATTTTATTTTTATTTTTATTTTTGAGGGAGAGAGAGAGCACAAGCCAGGGAGGGGCAGAGAGAGACACACACACAGGCGGAGAGAAAGACACACACACACACACACACACACACACACACACACACACACACACAGAATCCGAAGCAGGCTTCAGGCTCTGAGCTGTCAGCACAGAGCCTGACACAGAGCTCAAACTCATGAACCATGAGACCATGACCTGAACCGAAGTTTGACGCTTAACGGACTGAGCCGCCCAGGTGCCCCGACAGTTTCATTTTAAATGTGGTCTCATGCAATGAACACCGAAGACGTTACAGTCGTGCCTGTTTGAATGTGTACACTGCCTACATTTTCTGGCAGAACACAGTATTCAGTAGAGAGCTTCCTTACTGTGCTTGTTTATGAATCAAGCACTTTGTTCATTTAGTAGAATTTAATATTCTTAATGTGCACTTTGATTCTTTATGCCTTTATCTTTGTTCTGAATTTCTGGGGAGTTTCCTTCTTCGGGGAACATTAGTTTTCCAGTGGATACCATTTCTGTTCTGCCTGGGGTATTCTGTTTCATCTTGTTCAAGTGTTGCTTTTGTTCAAATAGTCTTTTTGACTTGGAGGTTGTTTTAAATCAAGCTTTTTGCTCATTTTTCAAAAATCCCTTGCAGGGGGTATGGATTAACTTTTTTCTTTCCTGTCTCCCTTCTAGTAATTTTGAGTTAATCTTGGTCACACATGCTAAGCTTCTGTTTCACTGGTGCTTCTTTGATTAGTCTATAGAGTGAAAGTCTTGATAACAAGCGGGAGGATGAACATTCAAGTAGCCTCGTATTTTTGAAACAGTCATTGTTTTACTCTATAGCAAATTGAATATAATGGGAACAAACCTATTAGTAAGACTAAATACTTCAGATAATTGAGATGAGTTTAAATAATGCATGGATATTATCGTTAGACCTTGGTATTTATCTTTATGATTTTTCCATGCAAGTCTGCAGCCTTCTTCCAGGGGAGCACCAGAAACTGCAGCTGATTGGATTGCTATTCCTAATAACCCCTCTGATCTGAAAATCTGGACTCTTTGCACTCAGACATTGGGAAAAATATTTTTTATTTGTTATATTAGCCCTGTATTGCCTGAAAAGTGACATAAATTACATAAAAGACAGGTCAGAGGGAGAAGCAAAATCCTGAATGAGTTTGTTTCATGGGCTTAATGCCATTTAAAAATTATTCAAAGAGGGGCGCCTGGGTGGCTCAGTCGGTTAAGTGTCCGACTTCAGCTCAGGTCATGATCTCACGGTTTGTGAGTTTGAGCCCCGCATCAGGCTCTGTGCTGACAGCTCAGAGCCTGGACCCTGCTTCTGATTCTGTGTCTCCCTCTCTCTTGGCTCCTCCCCTGCTCACACTGTCTCTCTCTCTCTCTCTCTCTCTCTCTCTCTCTCAAAATAAATAAAGGTTAAAAATTTTTTAAAAAATAAACAAAAATTATTCAAAGAAATGAACAATTAAGCAACATATTTTCGAGGAAATTCCAAGGTGTGCCATGGAGCCATAAGATATCAGAGCTGTTTCTACAGGTATGGAAATCAAGGCCCAGAGAAGTAAAGTGATGGGATTCAGATCAACCAGCAAGAAAGTTGCCAATGTAGCATATTTTCCAGGTCCTCAGACCTCAAGTCCAGAGTTCAAAGTCTTGCAGGGCATCTGACCTGTGCATTCACACAAGCCCCAGTGTGCAGAAGGAACCTATACTTGGTTTAATGCTCTGCTATCACTGTCCTGAAATTCTTAATACTTTTTGAAAAAGGACTCCCTATGTTTTCATTTTGCGCTGACTCCCTCAAGTTATATGACCCATCTGGAGTCTTAGTATTAAAATATCAGAACGCTTAATAAAGTGAGACATTATGTCTATTGTTCTGTTTTATTTGCTCAAATTACTTACTAGGTGTTTCTGTTTGTTTTTAAGGATATCCAGTTTGTTGCATCTCGGAGAGTTGGTGTAGGGTGTGCCCCATGGAAATTGATTAGACTCCTCTGAAATGAATTAGGAGTGTCCTCAAGGAGGGATATGGGAAAGAAAAGGAAAGTTTATTGAGAGTTTATCCTGTGCCCGGTTCTATGCTAATCACTTTCCCCACATAATGTCTTTTATTCCCACAAGAACACCAAGCATAGTAGCTCTCCAACCTTCCCTATTCATGGGATTTTGTCCTTGTACCAGAGCAGTAGTTAAAGTCTGTTGCGTGATGCATGTTGGCTTCCAGGTTCCCAGTCTCTGCTCTTTTCTGAGGCCATCTGACAACTGTGCTTTCTCCAATCACAGAGATTTCTATATAAAAGCAGCTGCCCCTAGTTTTGATACCATGATAGATCTAATGAATCAGAATCTTCATGTGTCCCAGGGATGTCAGATATTTTGTATAAATTCTGGTGTATCTTCCTGGTGAAGAACAACAGGTAGAGTTTAACTCTTTTCATTTTGTAAGTGAGGAAAAAACCTTAAAATAAATTGAATGGTTTCTATAAGGTCCATCAGCTTGTCAGTGGAAGAGTTGGAATTTAAATGTTGATTTTCTGACTCCCAACGCCCCTTTCAAAACAGTGTGCTATCTTCCTGGATGTCCTATTTGTCACTACTCTGATAATAAGCACATCACATGAAAACACTCAACCCATCTATATATTAGGGTGGTGCTTCTCAAACTTCAGTGTCTATAAAGAACCACCTGGGAATCTTTTTACACTATAGATTCTGATTCTGTAAATTTGCAACAGGAATTGAGAGTCCACATTTCTAAACAGCTCCTAAATGAGGCTGATTCTGCTGGTCTATGGATTATATTTTGAATAACTATAATGCATTTTCTATAGCTTGGCTTAAGCAGGCTGAACTTCTTTTTTTTAATTAATTAATTAATTTTATTTAGATCCAAGTTGGTTAATATATGGTGTAATAATGATTTCAGGAGTAGAATTTAGTGATTCATCACTTATATATATAACACTCAGTGCTCATTCCAACAAGTGTCCTCCTTAATGCCCATCACCCATTTAGCCCATTCCCCCACCCAATATTCCTCCAGAAACCCTCAGTCTGTTCTCTGTATTTCAGAGTCTCTTATGGTTTACCCCCCTCTCTGTTTTTATATTATTTTTGCTTCCCTACCCCTGTGTTCATCTGTTTTGTTTCTTAAATTCCACATATGAGTGAAACCATATGGTATTTGTATTTCTCTGGCTGACTTATTTCACTTAGCATCATACTCTCTAGTTCCATCCACATCATTGCAAATGGCAAGGTTTCATTCTTTTTGATCACCAACTAATATTCCATTATATATATATATATATATATATATATATATATATATGTGTGTGTGTGTGTGTGTGTGTGTGTCATTATATATGTCTTCTTTTAAAAACAATTTTTTAATGTTTATTTATTTCTGAGACAGAGAGAAAGAATGAGTGGGGGAGGGATAGAAAGAGAGGGAGACACAGAATCCGAAGCATGCTCCAGGCTCTGAGCTGTCAGCACAGAGCTCGACGTGGGGCTCGAACTCACAAACTGTGAAATCATTACCTGAGCTGAAGTTGGTCGCTCAACTGACTGAGCCACCCAGCCGCCCCGATATATATGTCTTCTTTATCCATTTGTCAGTGGATGAACATTTGGGTTCTTTCCATAATTTGGCTATTGTCGATAGTGCTGCTATAAACGTTGGGGTGCATGTTTCACTTCGAATCAGCATTTTGGTATCCTTTGGAGAAATACCTAGTGGTGCACTTGCTGTATTCTAGGGTAGTTCTATTTTTAAATTTTTTAGGAGCCTCCACACTGTTTTCCAGAGTGGCTGCACCAGTTTGCATTCCCACCAGTAGTGCAAAAAGGTTCCCCTTTCTCTGCATCCTCACCAACATCATTTGTTTCCTGGGTTGTTAATTTTAGCCATTCTGACAGGTGTGAGGTAGTATCTCATTGCGGTTCTGATTTCTGTTTCCCTGATGATGAGTCATGTTGAGCATCTTTTCATGTGTCTGTTAGCCATATGGATGTCTTCTTTGTAAAAGTGTCTATTCATGTCTTTTGAGCAGGCCAAACTTCTGACATAAATCTGCAAACACAGTGCATTAATAATGACAATGATAATAATAGTGATTGCTAACACTTATTAAGAAGTCTGTTAAATATTCTATATACATCATAGAATTTAATCCCTCTAAAAATTCTACGAGGTAGTTACTATATTGGCCCTTATTTTATAGTTGAAGACATTGAAGCTCAGAGAGATTTAAGTAATTTCCACAAGATTACACACTATTGAGTGACAGCTAAGATACAAACTCTGTGTTTTCGGAATTCAATCTCATAACCGCAAAAGCTCTTTCTTTTCCTTGCAAAATGCTAATATTTAGGAAGGTGAAGGGAAGAAGGAAGAAGAGATAGAGAAAGGAATTAGTATTTATTAAGAATCTGGTATGTGCCATTGGCAGTGCTAGTTCGTTTTCCATATTATCTCACTTACTTTTCAAAAGTGCCATGGAAGCTGGGTATTATCATCTTCCTTCTCAGGATGAGAAAATCAGGTATTAAAGATATTAAGTCATTTGTCCAAGAACACATGCTTACATGGTTAGGAAATGGTGGAGTTGAAAATTGAGCAGAAAATTCATGTTAAATCTGTTAAATAATTCTGCTTCTTACTGGAATAAGTTGAGTGAAAGTTGGATTTATAATTTTGATACGCAAATCAGGAGTCTTTAACTAGAGTCCAAAATATCCTTATAGTGTCTTTGGGTTTCTTCCTACTTCTTTGAAGAATATTATTAAGGTATTGCTTCATTCTAAGGTAGTCTAGAATGGCATAGTAGACATTATTAATACTCACCCATATCCAGTTCTGTTCTCCTCTAATTGTAAGACTATATTTCTTAGATTCCTCACATGTAGGTGGGGTCATGTTCCTATTTCTCGTCAAGTGGCTGAGCAAAGGTACGTGTTACTTCCGGACTGAAACATTTACGACATAGTGCACAATTCTCCAGCTTTCACTTCTCTTCCTTGGCAATTATGGAAATTTCTGTTAAAATGGCTGAATCAAATTATTGCAGGAGTCTAGTCAAATTATTGTAGGAATTACCGTGACATGGAGGAAAACTGTCCTGGAGAGTTGCCCTGATCCAGACTGGATTCTGTGGGAAAGGGAACTACACATTTTCTGTGTTAGGCTATTAAGATATGGTTCTTTGTGGGTGCCTGCATGGCTCAGTAAGTTAAGCAGGTGACTTCATTTCAGCTGAGGTCATGATCTCAGGAACTAATGATCTCACAGTTTGTGAGATCAAAGCCCACATCGGGCTCTGCATTGACAGCACAGAACCTGCTTGAGATTCCCTCTCTCCCTCTCCCTCTGCCCCTCCCTCACTCTCTCACTCTCTGTCTCCCAAAATAAGTAAACTTAAAAAAAAAAAGGATATGGTTGTTATTGCAACATCAACCCAGCGTATTCTGATTAATATAGGTGGCATGGCATGTTAAATGAGCACCATCAGTATATGATCCTTATTATTGTCACATTATGACATCTAGAATTATCTCCCTTGTTAGGAATAAGAAAATGTATCCAGCTATTATAATCATGGATGATTGCTTTTGTTTACAATGAACCTACCTTAAGTTAGAAAACTTCCAAAGTGATGGGGCCCCTGGGTGGCTCAGTCGGTTAAGCGTCCGACTTCAGATGAGGTCATGACCTCACGGTTCCTGGGTTGGAACCCCGCATCGGGCTCCGTGCTGACAGCTCAGAGCCTGGAGGCTGCTTCAGATTCTGTGTCTCCCTCTCTCCCTGCCCCTCCCCAGCTTGCACTCTTTCTCTCTCTCTCTCTCTCAAAAAATAAAGTATTAAAAAAATTTAAAAAAAGAAGAAAACTTCCAAAGTGAGAAACCACAACAATGTCTAAGTATACATTGATTTCCTTTCACTGTTGGACATGATAGAATACAAAAACTGTGACATTTTTAATGTAATACAGTTCCATCCAATGAAAACTGAAGAAGCACATCTGTACATTTTGATAATCACTTTATTTTTGATGGAAATATTTATAGAAAGGATTACTCATCCTCTGAATTTATAGTCTACTGAATATAACTCCAATTTAAGTAATGAGACTAAGTCTTCATTAAGAGAACTCATTCTGTGATCTCTGTTATATAGCCATACTCATAGGAGCTATTAAGATATATAGCAGTTATTGTTAACTATTAACAGGTAAAATTATGTGTGTGTGAAACACACACATATATACACACATGCATATATAAACATATATGTGTAAATATCTATATCTATATAACTTCAATGTTTTCCCCATTACTTTGGAAATGATGTGAAAAAAATGATTCAAATAGGAATACAGAGCCTGGCTGGCTCAGTCAGTAGAGTGTGCAACTCTTGAACTCAGGGTTGTGAGTTTGAGCCCCATGTTGGGTGTAAAGATCAGTTAAAAAAAGTCTTTAGGGGCACCCGGGTGGCTTAGTCTGTTAAGCGTCTAACTGTTGATTTAGACTCAGGTCATGATTTCATGGTTCCTGAGATCAAGCCCTGCATCAAGCTCTGTACTGACAGTGCAGAGCCTGTTTGGGTTTCTCTCTCTCCCACTCTCTTTCTGCTCCTCCTCTGCTCATCTCCTTCTCTCTTCCTCTCTCAAAATAAATAAACATTAAAAAAATCTTAAAAAAATTATATGCAAATAATCTTATTAAGAGTGATATAGTATAAAATATATATGTGTCTATAGATGTGTGTACTTACTTATATGTGTGGGTATATATTTTTTCCTTTCATTTTGAAAATTGTGTTGAAATATTTTATACAAATTATGTTATTAACTGTGGGGTTGAATGAAATGTCACTATCAGGTAATATTACAATGCTCTGACTTTTCATATAATTTAATGTTGGTTCAAGTTAAAGAAAACTTAGTTCACAATAAAGCACATATTGTTTATATCCCTGAACCTAAGTTGGAAAATGCAAAAAAAATTAAAATAATGTATTAAAGAACTTAAGGTATACTTTGATTTCACTTTCTTTACTGAATAGGATGTGACACAAAGCCATAATGCTTCCTATGTCAAAAATTTTGTCCATGGAAACTCAAAGCCAATGGTGTAGATTTTTTTCAAAAGATACCTCAATTTGAAAAGACAAGGAAATAACCAACACTTGAATTTGCCTCAACACAAAAGTTTTTCTAGTATTTTCTTATGGGAACGCTTGTCACACTGCCCGCCACAGAAGTCACATATACATTGAAGGATTTGGTGCTCTGAAAAAGATTGAACTGGATTGTGACTTAGAGAAAACCAGGAAAATGCAGACAGTATTTTTGTCAAATCCGTCAAGTCCATAATTGATTTGTCTTCTAATATTTTGAAATGGGACATGAAGAAATAGAAAACTA
>NW_024420442.1:7940617-7941425 GCF_014898765.1 Herpailurus yagouaroundi
CTAATGCCATAAAAGAATCCCTGTTTGGGGAGCCCCTTTTTAGCGACTCAAATGTTGTTGATGTCTTTAAAATGGAAATTTAGGGGCACTTGGGTGGCTCAGTCGGTTGAGTGTCCAACTTTGGCTCAGGTCATGGTCTCGCAGTTCGTGAGTTCGAGCCCTGCATCAGGCTCTGTTCTGGCAGCTCAGGGCCTGGAGCCTGCTTTGGACTCTGTGTCTCCCTCTTTCTCAGCCCCTCCCCTGCTCATGCTCTGTGTCTCCCTCCCTCTCTCTCTGAAAAATAAACATTAAAAAAAATTTTAAAAAAATGGAAATTTATCTGCCAAGAAAAACTTCAATAGGGAAAAAAGGATCTTGGTAGTCTTTTATGCAACTCGCATATCTGCAAGTCTTGAGTGTACATCAGGTTTTCCAAAGTACCATGGACTGGTGGCTTATAAAAACAACAGAAGTTTATTCCCCACAGTTCTAGAGACTGGGAATTCCCAGATCAAGGTGCCAGCAGATTCTGTGTCCGGTGACGTTTGGTGTCTGGTGAAAACCTGCTACCCAGTTCATAGATGGACATCTCATTGCAAAGGGGCAAGGCAGATCTCTGGAGTGCCTTCTATAAGGGCACTAATCCTATTCATGAGGGCTCTGCTCTCACCACCTCATCACCTCCCAGTGGTCCCACCTCCAAATACACATTGGAGATTAGATTTAGAAATTTTGGAGGGGCACAAGCATTCACTCAACAGTAAGCCCAATCTCTACATACACCGCCATACATAAGCTAAATTGGCATCTTTGTGGTGCCTCATATACT
>NW_024420442.1:7961425-7962590 GCF_014898765.1 Herpailurus yagouaroundi
AAAGCTCTCAGTTTTTCCCCATTGAGGATGATGTTAGCTGTGGGCTTTTCATAAATGGCTTTTATGATCTTTAAGTATGTTCCTTCTATCCCCACTTTCTTGAGGGTTTTTATTAAGAAAGGATGCTGAATTTTGTCAAATGCTGTTTCTGCATCGATTGACAAGATCATATGGTTCTTCTCTTTTCTTTTATTAATGTGATGTATCACATTGATTGATTTGCGAATGTTGAACCAGCTCTGCAGCCCAGGGATGAATCCCACTTGATCATGGTGAATAATTCTCTTTATATGCTGTTGAATTTGATTTTCTAGTATCTTATTGAGAATTTTTGCATCCATATTCATCAGGGATATTGGCCTGTAGTTCTCTTGTTTATTTGCTGGTTTTTACATTTTAAAAGGGTTGTGAAAAACAAAACGAAACAAAATGGCAAAGTGACAGAGAACTTATGGGGCCCACAAAAATTAAAATATTTATTATTTGGACTTTTATAGAAAAAGTTTACTAACCCCTGGTATCTAAAATATCAATTGTGGGTATCTCTGACTTACTGGATTATTGAAAATTTTGATTTTTTTCTTTCTGCTTTTGTATTTTTTTCCATTAGTGATGTTATGATGAGGGAAATAAAAACAGCTAAAGTGATTCTTATGTTTTTACTTTTTTAATGTTTATTTATTTTTCAGAGACAGAGAGAGACAGAGCATGAGCAGGGGAGGGACAGAGAGAGAGGGACACACAGAATCTGAAGCAGGCTCCAGGCTCCGAGCTGTCAGCAGAGAGCCTGACACAGGGCTCGAACTCACGAACCGTGAGATCATGACCTGAGCCAAAGTCAGATTCTTAACTGACTGAGCCACCCAGGCGCCCTGAAAAGCAGTTAAAGTGATTTTTAAAGAGGGCTTGGAAAGTGTGCTTTCTTATCAAACTGAACATTTGTTTTGCTGTCTGATTCAAACCCATAATTCCATAAAGTCTTTCTTTTGCAATTATTACAAAGGCAAACTTGAGTTCCAAATCCATTTTGATCATCAGAAATTTTGAATTAGGTATTTCCAGGTGAATGAGGTGTTAATGCTTCTGATGAGAATGATAGTGCAAAATCTCTATCTGAGGCAAGTATATATATATATATATATATATATATATATATATATATATA
>NW_024420442.1:7962690-7997690 GCF_014898765.1 Herpailurus yagouaroundi
TCAGATCTCCCTGATTCTGAATTGCTGAGTTTTATCTCCATTAGGAATTTCTAAGGATTTGTTATTTTGTGTTACTGACACATGGTGAAATAGTGTTAGAATTTGTGACTACTGATTTATCTTAATGTTTTCATTTGATCCCCTATGCAAAGAATCTAAAATAGAATTCAGATAAGTTCACCTGACTTTTTTTTTTTTATAAATGTTTTTATTAGCTGCATTGCCCCATATCCCTGAACACCTTGCAACTTGGAGCAATGTTTTGTATGCAATACAATTAACTTCCTATATATCATGCACACATATTTAATTAAAAGAAGATTTGAACAAATGTGTACTACCCTTTCCCAGAACTTTCCAAGGGTGTATGAATTTCCTGTAAACCAATGTCTGAAATATGAAAGCAGTGAAAAATTCTTTGCCGGGAAAAGATCTGCAAAATTTTATGGGGAAGAGTGTGGCCTATAGTTAAAGATGGTAGAGTGTAGTGCAAGTATTGCCTTAAAACAATATTTTCAATATGGGTATCTCAAACAGGATACTTTATAAGCATAATGCATTTTAAATATTCCCAGATCTCAAAAATAAGTATATCTAACTACACAAAGCCCTAGAACATAGCACTTTTCTGGAAAGTGCATGTTTTTGTAGGTTGTAATTTTGTAGATTCTGATTCTGAGGTTTGGGACATATTCATGTGGGAAATGGAATCAATGAATAAAGAGAACTGCAAAATGCTAAATGGCTTCCTCTTTCATTGATTCATTTGAGAGTTCTTCCTTGTATAGTATCTTCTTGCCTCAGTGGAAGAACAGATTCCACAGAATTCATTTTTTACCAAGTAAATAAAAAATATTAATGTATGCATACTGGTGCAGCCTCAAAATTCTCTTTATAGGACGCCAAGTTTTAAGTGTATTTTTTTCCATCAAGCACCAATACCTTAGTTACTTTTCTCCTTTTTAAAAAAAGTTTGTTTGTTTGTTTGTTTGTTTGTTTGTTTTATAGAAAGAGAGATCGGGGAAGGCACAGAGAGAGAATCCCAAGTAGTCTCTGCACTGTTGGCATAAGCCTGATGCAGGACTCCATACCACGAATCATGAGATCATGACCTGAGCTGAAATCAAGAGTCAGAAGCTTAACCAACTGAGCCACCCAGGCACCCCTGTTTTTCTACTCTTAATTAAAAATATTTAGTCATTTCCACTCAGGTGTACTTTTTTCAAATTTTAGTCAGATACCCCATTGCTTTGACGTGTCATGCCTAGTTTCCACAATCTTTTTATGTACTAAATCAGTCAGATTACATTTTGCCACACATATATTATTATTTAAATAAGGATTTCCTCATGTTAGTGGAAAATAAAAAATACTGCTTGCTCCTTCCTTCCTTCCTTTGATCTTGCCTTCCTTCCTTCCTTCCTTCCTTTTCCTTTTTAAAATAAAAGACTCAATTTTTAAAAGATAGATGATAAAATTCTAATTCAAAGGTCGATCCAGGGCGAACACTGAATCCTAACTGTTTGAAGGACACTATGATAGGCACTATTGTATTTCAGATAAGATGGCTCTGTCATGGAAAACTTCCATTAATTGATAGAAGTTTAGAAATCTTTGAAAGCCAGATTAAATACACATTCTAGATTTAAAATAATAGGATGATAAATATGTGAGTATTCACTTCAACATTTATATGGACAAATTTCCATATAAGTCAAAGAAGAGATATGATCTTTGTATGTGAGGGAGGGATAACATATAAAGCCATTTCATTTACCTAGGTAGAAGGAAATGATTCAATTGTCAATTACTCAGTATCAAGACTTGCATTTTTAACATAAAACATTTTTTTCTTAAGTTTATTTACTTTGAGAGAGAGAGAGAGAGAGGGAAAACAGAAGAGGCAGAGAGGGTGAGAGAGAGAATCCCAGGAAGGCTCCACACTGTCAGTGCAGAGCACAATATGGCCCCTAACATAAAATATCTCTATGCTGAAAAATGAATTAAAGGACACTAATGTTAATAGTGGTTTTATCTAGGGGCTCCTGGGTGGCTCAGTCAGTTAAGCGTCTGACTTCAGACTGGGTTATGATCTCAGTGTTTCTGAGTTCGAGTCCCGTGTCAGGCTCTGTGCTGACAGCTCAGAGCCTGGAGCCTGTTTCAGATTCTGTCTCTCTCTCTCTGTCTATCTCTGCTTGCCCCCTCCTCACCGTGCTCACGCTGTCTCTCTTTCAAAAAAATAAACATTAAAAACAGTGGTTGTATCTAAGTGGCATGATTTGGGGAGTTGTTATTTTCCTTTTTACCTGCTTTTCTAAATAGAAGACATTTCTCTATTTAAATAAGAAAAAAACACAAGAGAACAAGGGGTGCTTGGGTCACTCAGTCAGTTAAGCATCAGATTTTGGTTCAGGTCACGATCTCACAGTTTATGAGTTCGAGCCCCACATCAGGCTCTGCACTGAAAGTGTGGAACCTGCTTGGGATTCTCTCTCTTTCCCTCACTCTCTCTTTTCCTTCCCCACTTGCACTCTCTTGCTTTCAAAATAAATAAACTTAAAAAATATTTAAAAAATAAAAAAAAAGAGAACAACAAAAGTCACTTAAAAATATACTTCCATTTAGGGGCGCCTGGGTGGCTCAGTCGGTTAAGCGGCCGACTTCGGCTCAGGTCATGATCTCACCGTCCGTGGGTTCGAGCCCCGCATCGGGCTCTGTGCTGACAGCATGGAGCCTGGAGCCTGCTTCAGATTCTGTGTCTCCCTCTCTTTCTGACCCTCCCCCGTTCATGCTCTGTCTCTCTCTGTCTCAAAAATAAATAAACCTTAAAAATTAAAAAAAAATACTTCCATTTAAAACAACTAGATGACAATGCCATAAATATAAAAGAACATAAGAGAAAATCAAATACATCAAGGATACCAATTACTGGATACCAAATTCTGGTCTGGGAGGATACATGTACATGTGTATATATCTGTACCTGTCAATATATGGATATGATTAAGCGAGCCCTTCTCCCTTAAACATAAACAAACACTCATGCACACACACACACACACACACACACACACACCTGCTCAGATCAGTATTTAGTATGCTTGCTATATTCAATTTTTCTGTATATAATCATATGACATAGTAATGGAGAACCATGCTTATCTGGTCTATTAAATAATTCTTCCTGTGCGAGAAAATAAGAACACTCACTTATTCCGGGTAGCTTAGTGTTAGTTTTTTTTCTTTGGGAAATGTCCCACTGCAATTTCTGGAGCATTTTTTTTTTCCCAGCTAGGTAAAAGTTATGTCATGCTGACCCTATCTCCTCCGAATTTAGAATAATACTTCCCTTGTACCTTTAGCACTCGATCAAGCTTTTTATGCAATTTGGAGGTTAATATTCCCAGGAAGTCTCTTTTTAGGAGTAACTTAGAGGCTTAGGGAGCCCACTAAGGTACTAACCCCTTCTAGCAGTTATGCAGTAAGTAGCCTAAAAACATTAATGCACCTCCTTAACCACCTTGTTCACTTCCTTGGGAGAGACTTAGGCACAGGAGAGAATATTGCCAAATATATTTTATTTTATTCATTGGGTTTATAGTGCTTATTACCCTCTAGGCACACATAAATACTCTACAAAAATCTGGTTTGGATAAAGTCAGCTCTGATCAAGAAAACGTTTGCTGATAAGGTTCAAAAACCGCTTATACTTTTTTGTTAAGATATACCTCCTTTATTTTGAAACCTCTACTGAGCTAAGAGATGACAGTTACAGAATGAGATAAAGGGCTTGTTCTTCAGCAACTAAAAATGATTTTTTTAAGGTCCAGTATAAGTCCTTGATTTGAATTGAGCAAACTTCTCTAATTTTACCAATGTGCTGCTTCACATGATATCAAGAGGTTTCCTGTGGGCTTGAAAGGTTGATCTGTATTTGAATATTTGGTGTCACTGAAAATTGTCATAAAGCAGGTAGTATAAAGGGTTATCTTCCAAAGTAAAAATAATTACTTTCATTCTACATCACTGTTCTGACATATGTTCTTTTTCAAAATACACCCCCCTTTTTGTTTTTTGTTTTGTCATTAACCTAATAATATCTTGATGAGACCAGTATGACCTACCTTTTCAATTCCTTATTTAATAACATCTTTATAATCTTTTTTTATCCTTAAAATTTCCATCCAATTGCTGATATTCTTCCTCCTTATGCTTGTGTGCAAATACAATCATGACAGCTTGGTTTCTTTTTGTTAGCTGGAATTACCTGGGAATATTTGGAGTAGTTTTGCACAGCATTCTTTGTTTTCATGTTTTTATGAAGTAGTGTATTAGTGGTTTGAAACTCTGTTCATAGATCAAGATTATTATCTTTTTAACACTACTCCATAAAAGAGAAACTATCTATCTGCTCAGTTTTTGCCTCCTAGAGTGGGTTTTAATAAAAGAGGTAGCATCATACAGTGGGGGGGAAATACTAGGAGATAGAGGACTTGGTTTCTGGGCCAGGTTCTATGATTGTACTAGCTCTAGGTGACTTTACACACAAATTACTTAATATCTAGAACTTAACTTGGATATCTACAAAATGTAATAGCTAATATTAGACATTCCTATCTGATGCAATTTCTCTGATGGTCAAATAAAACAATGCCTATGAAAGATTTTTGAAAACCATAAAGAATCGGACAGTGGTTAGGCATATCTTGTAAAAGTTTTCTTGTGTAATCATTTTTGTGTTTCCCTAATTTGGAGGAATTGCCAGTTTTCATATCATTTCATTTATCAAGAAAAAGAATCACAGAACATTTTATTATAATTAAGGCCCATGAGATTCAATCCTACCTTGTAATTGGGTGGGAAATAAACTTAATCAAATTAGCTGTAAATTTTCAATCGTTTGGTCTTACGCACATATAAGCTACTCACAGTAGCTCACTCAAATTGGCTGTTAGTGTTCAGTCAGAACAATGGGCCACAGTATATTTGCACAAGGCAGTTAGCAGAAATCAGTGTCAGTAGAGTTAATGATACATTGCTGTATCCATGAACTAGATTCTACACGATGCCATAGTGACCAATGTTTTGATCAATTTCCTAAGAAACAAAATGAAACAAAATAATACCCAGTTTCATTCTATGGCAGACTCAGGGGCCTAGAAAGATGAGGTTATAGGTAGAGAGGACAACTAGTTCAGAATGAAAGAAACCCTTGGCCTACCTGTAGTCTAGACCAATGGTTTTTAAACATAGTTGATCATCAAAATCTCCTGGAGTTTAAAAAATTATATTCCCAGATCTTGTCCTCAGAGATTCTGATTCAGTAGATGTGGTGTGGAGCCTTAGAATCTGTGCTTTTAAAATCATGCTAGGACATTCTGAGAATCAACCAGATTCAAGATGCACTAGTCAAAGTGACCATAAGAGGCATAATGGGAGGTGTTCGCCCTCAGTGCTGTGTTCTTCAGAGACAGTGGAGTCCTTAATTTTGGGCTTTGCAATACAACTGCATCCTCTATCATGCTTCTGTATTATTAAAATAAACAGTATCTCATTGTCAGAGATGAAATAGTACCTCTAGGATAGGTATTATCAAAAGTCAGTGTGCATTAACATCATTTAGGGAGCTTGTTGAAACTTCATATAATATGGTTCCCACTCCCAGAGATTTGGATTCAGTTAGTTTGGGAGAGGGATCCAGGATTCTTCATTTTAAACACGTACGACAGATGAATCTGATAACACATGACCTAGGACATCACAGTTTCGGAAATCCTGGCATAGGCAGCTCTCTATATCAACTTAAATATGTTATCATTGCTGTATATGATCATATTTTTAAAATAATATTTTTAGTGAATATATACATTCTCATAAAGATATAATTAACCCCTTTCACGTTCATTACACTTCATTTAAATCCTTTAAAATATGGACCTCTTTGGATTTGTACAGGACAAAGTTGAAAAGTACTCTTGGATTCTATTTTTGTATCCTTAGCATTGGATACTTCAATGCAATTTTAGAAGACTAGCAAATGGATGAGTAAGGATTACCCATGTGATTATTTGGCTCATTAGAACAAAGGAAAATGCATGGGTTGTCTCCAGCACATTTTACTATGAACTAAATATAGCTCTTAGATTATCAGAATATCAGCTGAAACTAGATCAACAATTCTTATGCTTTAGTCCTTCTTCCTTGGATTATTGATAACTAACATACAATACATTTTCCTGTCAGTCTAGTCCACATCCTTCATGTGATTTTTGTTAACATTCTATTGTCAGGTTGAATTTGTGGGTGCTGCCTGGGTTCAAATAGTGTATAAAGAAGAAAGTGAAAACCACCTGAAATTCCATTATCTGGTGGCAACACTTTGAATATTTGGTGGACTTCTCCTTATATATGCATGAATATGTATCTATGTAAAACAGAACCAATATAACACTGTGTATAGAGTTTAAGCATTAAATCATATGCACTTTTCATGTCATTAGCTATTGAATTTAAACATCATTTTCAGAGTTGCTTTTTTCATTGAAAAATAACTGTGATACAATGTATTAATTTCAGGTGTACAACATAGAGATTTGTACATTACGAATTTATATACATTATGAAATGATTACCACAGTAAGTCTAGTTACCATCTGACACTGTACAAAGTTGTTACAATATTGTTGACTATATCCCTTATGCTCTACATTACATCCCCATATCTGATTTATTTCATAACTGGAAGATTGTACCTCTTAATCCCTTTCTTTGCCCAACCCCTTACTTCCCTGTGGCAACTATCAGTTTGCTCTCTCCTTTTTTTTTTTTTTCAACATCCAAAATCTTTTTAATAACAAGTCAAGGTCTGGGGTTCATTTTTGTAGCCCTGCTGGCCCTGTGGCCTCTGGTGTGCTCAAACTTCCAGCCCTCCGGCCGCACGTAGGGTTTGGTGTGGCTGTGCAGGTTTCCTGAGGCTTTGCCAAACCACTCGGCCCTTGCGTGGACCAGAGAGCAAGACTGTGCCACACAGCCCTTGGGGGAGTCCAGGGCCAACAACTGGTCAGAGGTGAGGATCTTGCCTCCAGCTTTGAGGATGTGGATCCAGGTATGGCGGCTCACCGGCAGCACGTACACCTTCAGTTTGGGCACCTCCTGGACATGCACATCCTTGCAACCACAACTGTTTTGTCTTCACAACCAGGCAGCTTCATCTTCAGGATTATCCGGTAAAGGGACAGAAGTGGCCGGCTGGTGTGACTCATGAACAACCTCTTCAACACAACTTAGTTAAAGGTGGAGTTGGTTGGTCTGGCCAGAAACCTGTACAGCTTGACCACAGTCTCATAGAAGTCCTCGATCTGGGGCTCCTTTCGCGGAAACCTTTGGGTCCTTGTTTTGGCAGATGTTGACTCCCACTATGGCGCCTCCTGCTCAACCAGTTCCCGAAAGAGAGAAGCATTTTGTTCTCTTTCAGAGTTGCATTTTAATGGTAACATAGAACCATGGAATAAATAAAAGACTAAATCTAAAATTAGGTTAGGCATATTCATTTGTGTTCACTAGTCTGTAGTTCCTATCTCAGAAAGCTTTCTTGAGTACTAAGTAACTTAATACATAATCGACACTTAGAACAGTGTCTAACATATAGCAAGTGCTCAATTAATATTGGCTATTATTATTCAAAAGATTTTTGGTCTCTCTATATTAGCAAAAATTACTAATGGCTCCGATAAGCAGATGACATTACATTTCTCCTGGTTTCTCTCATTAAAGCAGCAAAGTTGAATATTAATGAGTATAGAGAATTATGTTGTCATGCATGTTAGTCTGGAAAATATAAATTCATCTCATAAAAAAGTCAAAGGATCAAAGAAGGTTTTTACTGTTAATTGGAAACAAAGTGTCATTGGTGTCCTGATTTAAAGGGCACTCAATTATGATTAGCTAATAAAAAAAGAATAAAGAAATAAAGAAAAATAGTTAAGGTTAAAGTGAAGTTATTATTAGCCCTTAGTTCACTAAAATCTTTTCCTCATAGCCCTTGGCACCAAATAAAATTAAATATAGAAAAGTTTCATAATTCATGATGACATTCTCAGTGTTAAGACATTTTTAGATAAAAAATGCATTACTGAAAGCATACTTCAAAATTATTAGATGCAATATTTTTATAGCCAAAAGCACTTAAATTTTAAGAATTGAACAACTGGAAGACTTGATACTATTTATGGATTTAGAAAGATTTAGTCACTTTCATAAGTTAAAATTCTTTTTGTAAGCCACCTGTTTTTTCTCTCTCTTTAGAAATGGATTTGTTAAAAATATCTCAGGATTCTGACTATTCTCTAGTCTAAGGAAACCACATAAAGAGCAAAGTAGGATATTTTTCTTAATTATTGGTAAAGACTTTGGACAGGTTCATGGACAGACAGTTCACTAATTTGTTACACTCTTCTAGTAACATTTGAAAAAATCGTCTGAAAAATCTCAGAATAGACACTGCCTAAAATAAAACCAAGCAACTGACCTAAGTTCAGTGAAGTACTGAGAATATATACTACCTTAAACTTTAGCTTAATGAGTCCCTTAATTAGGGAGGATATAATCTAAGGTGCTAAAAAGTCATGTGGCTGAGTATTTGAATTATTGTATGTTTACATCAATTGAACTAGAAGCTATAATTATCAATTAAGGAAAGTCCAAATTAAAAGTTCTTCTGAGGAAGTATTAATGACATGGTTTCTTTATGTGCTTTAGACACATTTATTCACACACAGTTATTCATTTCCAGAAATAAGAAACTGAGTAAATGAACCACTAAAAAAGATAATTGTTTAAAAATGTAGTATTGTCCAAAAACAACAAATAACAGTCCCTGCTTACATACAGTCTTTCTCCACACAGTATATTTCGTTTTAAGTACATCTAATATATTTTGAAGTGTAACCTTTTATTTAGTCCATTATTGTAATTTACCATTAAAATAAAACTCTGAAAATGATGTTTACAAAGAATCATAAAGTACATGGGAAAATGCATAAGAGATGCAACGTATGAGGAAAAAAAGGAAAGTGACATACAGCTGTATATAGAATATTAGCTGTAAACCTTGTTGTTTTCTCAATTTTTTACAATAAGCATATATTATTTTTAAAGTCAGAAAGCATATTTATCCAATGGAATTCTAGTCAATAACCAAATTATGGTTGGATAATTACAACACCCAACCAGTTTGTTTGTCTAATGATTCTACAAAAGTATAATTTATCATTTCAGCATTTCATATCGTGGAACCCAACTTAGAAAATAATTCATTACCTACTCTTTTATATATTGATGATGATAATCAAGGCAGAAGCCCTTTATAAAATACATTTTTAGCCTTTAGCATGACAGGTTAAACAGAAGGAAGACTTTTTTTGCTTTGTAGAGTTATTAGCTGAAACCATCAACAGTTATAAATAAGCAAGCAACATCTTGTCAAGCTGCCCATGACCTTTGATATGTTATCACATACCAAACATTGACTGGGTTTACAAAGATATACCTTAAACATTCTGCTTCCCATTGATTAAAATATATTCATTGTGCATTTCATTTCTGAAAATCCAGTTTAATAGTTTTTTTTACATTATAATATTTAGTTATAATTTTTTCCTATATTATAAAATCTTACATAATATAGGATTTATTTAACTTTTTATTCCTCCTTCTGGATGAGCTCTGCTGGCATTTTATTACTCTTTCATCAGGGCCATGTCTAGCTTTTTTCCATATATCTCACAGGTAAAACAAAAGTTCTATTTAAGAAAAAAAAAAAAAAAAGACTGGCTTGAGCAGTTGTGGGATTTAATTGATTGATTGATAAGAAAATCTATCTGGGGATTGCCTTGAAAAGTCAGAAGTTTCAGTATGGATTTAGACATCCTAAACTCCATTTTCAAGACAACACCTTGGAAACAATCAGTAGAATCAAGTAAATCATTATGAAAATTATAGTAATTGTGTTTTCCAGGCCTGGGTGTTTTCTTTTAATGAATTATGAGAGCAAAGCCTATTACATTATTAACCAGGAAAATAATTAAACAGTATTTTTTAAGAAGAGAAAATAGAAATCAAACCAATTTTAAGAGCACATCAATAAAAAGAACAGAGTTTGGAGCAATATATTACAAATGAACAGAATTTAGGATGTTTGTAGTTCTTTTTTGATTTAAACAGGCATTAGTTTACTTTCTAAATCCAATTTGTATTTACACACATTCACCAGAATTGTAAAATATGAAAAAGTGAAACTAGAATTTTGCATATATAAAGACAATTTTCAGATTATGATTCCAAGAAGGGGATAGAGCAGGTATAACACTCTTGGAAAACTGTACTAACAATTTAGTAATTTGAGTAGACCCTGGCCTCAACAAACATGAAGTTAATGATTCTGCACACTCATTTATCACTTACTGAAGTTCTCTTTTCATGACATTTATGTGATTCCTAGGTATAAATTAGTTTTCTTATTTTTAGTTTTTAATAGATATTTTCTGATATCTGATATTTAGCACTTTATGTATCATATTTTCAACTCTAATTGCATTTACCAGTATACTAAAATTACACTGGCTTTGAATAAAAATACTATGTGAAAAATATGTACTACAACAATAACTAGGACTTCAGAGAAAAATATTTACTACAACAATAATTGTGACTTCAGAGAAGTTAATCTTAGGGAGATGGCAGATGGTCTGTCTTCAATAATCCTTTAAGAACTCCAGGTGGGACCACATGTAGGTGTGATGAAAAAATCAATAAAAGTTCACTGTTAAGTATCTCATGTGTTCAATTCTATCTTGGGACATAAGAGGAGTAAGACCAGAGTGGAGTGGATATTGAAAACTCAGGAAACTGTCAATGTCCTCAAGATATTTACAATAGACTTGGATAAAATAGTTAATGAATGATATAAGAACCAAATTCAGTGATCAATGTGAGGTACAGAGATTGATATATCATGAAGCTACTAAAATGTAAGCTTAAGAGACAGTTACTAGAATGGATGCTTTACAAGGTCCTGGGGGGGATAGTTTGCCAGGGCTGCTATAGCAAAATACCACAGACTGATGACCTAAACAAAAGAAATGTATTTTCTTAGAATTCTGGAGGATAGAAGTCTGAAATCAAAGTGTCAGCAGGTCTGGTTTCTTCTTCTCTTTTTTTTTAAGTACCATTTTTCTCTTTTCTTATTTATTTATTTATTTATTTATTTATTTTTGAGGGAGATGGTAAAAGGAGAGGGAGAGAGAGAATCTCAAGCGGGCTCCACACCCAGTGCTGAGTCCAAAGCGGGGCTCAATCTCACGACCGTGAGATAAGGATCTGAGCCAAAATCAAAAGTCAGATGCTTAAACTGACTGAACCACCCAAGCACCCTAGGTCTGGTTTCTTCTGAGGCAGCTCTCCTTGTAGATAACCATCTTCTCCCTGTGTTTTCATATAGTATGTGTCTTTGTCCTAATCTCTTCTTTTTACAAAGATTCCAACCATATAACCTCATTTTTACTTCATAATTTATTTAAAGACCTTATCTCTAAATACAGTCAGACACACTTCAGCCCATAATACTATGCCCTCTGGCCACCCACATTTATGTCCTTACCACATGCAATTTATATTCACCCCATCCCAAGAGCTACAAAAGTCTGAACCTATTCCAATATCAATTCTAATTCCAAAGTCTTATCTAAATCTCATCTAATTCAGATATGGCTTAGACTCCAGGTTTGATGCATTCTGAGGCTAAGTTCTCTCCAGCTGTGAAGCTGTGAAACCAAACAAGTTATCTGCTTCCACAATACATTAGTGGGACAGGCATAGGATAGACATTCCCATTCCAAAAGGAAGAAATTGAAAACAAGAAAAGGATTATGAGTTACCAGCGAGTCCAAAACCTAGCAGGTTAATGCCATTAGATTTTAATAATTATTATTCAGGATTAATCCTCTTTGGTTTTGATGCTCTCCCTCCTGCTCCAGCAGTGTGACAGTCACACTCCCTTGGCTCTGGGAGGTGGCCCTGTCCCCTCGACTCTGGATGTTTGCCTGACTCTTCTGGAATGGGGAAGAAGAAGGCTCTGTCCTCAGGCTTGTGTCTCCAGGGCCCATGGTAGCAGAGGCAGCTCTACTGACCTTGAACTTTCGGGGTAATTCTTCCCTTTACTTGAAACATAAAGCTTGTTTGCAGACAGATAGCGCTATTGGACCATCTTGTAGAATTCCAGAAGTCAGACAGCCTTCTTTCATCTGTGTTATCACTGAAGTCCAAAATCAACTCTGGGACAGCTTGATTCCAGACTTCTGGTTATGAAATATAATTAAATATTGCTATTTATTCACTTCTGGTCAGAGATTTTTTTTGTTCCCAACTAAATGATAAGTGATGAAATGTGGAACGAAGAAAGGAGCGAGCTTCCATATCAGCTATCATATTAGCAAATACTTTCTCTAGAAGGGTTAAGCATGTTTATTGGTATAGAATTGTAAATAATGAGTTTTGGTTGAAATGAAAATTTCGGCTCTTTGGTAACCTCACTTGAAAGTTGTGCAGTCTCCATTGGTATTCTCCTCAAGGTTCATGCCATGCAGCTGTCTAATAGGGAAAAGCATTTTAAAATGATTTCTTTCTGATACTTACAGAACAGAACCCTTGTATTAGTATCTTTGTATGAGTTCTAATTTTCCATTTCACAGCAGCCAGTTTTATGTCATGTGGGGAACAAATTCAGGGTCATTCTTTTTAAATTTGAGACAGTTATCTGTACTGTTTGAGTAAAATGTAAACTGTGTGGGTGCTTTAGAGTGGTTGTCAATATTGACTAAATTGACAGAACAATTACTCAACTTTCTATTTCATTTGCCTTTGTACACATAGCCACAACTCAACTGGCTCAGTTAACTTACTCAGAGGAATTCATTTTCTATGAAAAGCTAAATTCTAACATGATACAATTTAATAATAGAGTGGAAATCTTGAGAGTGGGCAAACTTTCGAAGTAAGAATAACATTAAATTTGGTACTCAGATACTTGAGGGCAATTGTGGGTTAGGTTCATTTTAACAATTTCAATGACTCAGGCAGATTTATTCATTCAACAAACTTACATTGAGACTTCCTATGTGCTTTTCACAGTGTTACATCTAGGGACACAATTTAAAATGTCAAGTCTCAGCCTTCAACAAATTCACAATCCACTGGGAAAATTAGACAAGAAGAGATAATTATGCACAGTATTGTAAGTGCAGTCAGTAGTAGGGTTGTAGAAAATAGTGTTTCAAGAAAATTAATGTGGTTGCATTATGTAAAGTGCACTTGAGTTAAGGATATCAAATTAGTAGTATAAAGTAGGTACTATTACTGTTCCTATTCTCTAAATAAGGAAACTTCAGAGAGATTCAGTAATAGTCTGGGATCACCAGATTATTCATTACTGTGTTCATTCATCATAAACTTCTCTATGAGCCATGAATAAAGCAGCAATCAAGACAGACTGGACCCTGCCTTAAGGATCTTATAAGAGACCCAGAAGTGCTGTGGTAATTCAGAGAAAGAGATAATAGTACTGTATTTAGAATTGTAGTGGGGCAATGGACATAAATACTAAAATTATACATTAAAAGGGCTCCTGGGTGGCTCAATCAGTTAAGTGTCCAACTTCAGCTCAAGTCATGATTTTGCAGTTGGCAAGTTGCAGCCCTAGTCGGGCTGTGCGCTGACAGCTCAGAGCCTGGACCCTGCTTCCTGTGTCTCCCTCTCTCTCTGCCTCTCCCTGGCTTGCGCTCTGTCCTTCTTTTTCTCTCTTAAAAATAAATAAACATTTAAAAATAATAATAATAACATTAAATTAAACATTAAAGAACAGAGCTGAGAGTCAAGCTGGGTTTATCCCACTTCTCTATAAGAGGTAGTTCTCCCACATTCTGGCAGCGAGTTTATGGTCAGTGAGAAGGGCTTTGTTGATGCTTATATATATATATATAGGACTGCAGGACTCATTGAGTTATATTGTCTGAGTGGGCATTTACTTTAAAATACTTTAGGACTGCGGCGCCTGGGTGGTTCAGTTGGTTGAGTGCTGACTTCGCTCAGGTCATGATCTGGGGGATTGTGAGTTCTAGCCACATTGGGCTTCCTGCTGTCAGCGCATAGCCCACTTTGGATCCTCTGTACCCCTCTCTTTCTCTGCCCCTCCCCAGCTCACTCTCTCTCTCTCTCTCTCACTCAAAAATAAATAAAACTTTAAAATACTTTAGGACTGTATAAGCAGTATGAGATGAGTAAGAGAAAAAATAATTCTAATTAAATTCCTAGGAGTGACTAATTACCATTTGAAGAGTTTTTATCTATAGCAACACTTGGAGGCTAGATAATTAACAGGTGAAGTATCTTAAATGAAACCATCACCTTAGGATTTTGTGATTTGTACAAGTAATGTTAAAAATAATTTTGATTGGAAAACATATCAGTGCTAAGATATTTGATTGATTTGGAATAGTGCGAGAAGATTAACCTCCTTCATATGAGTGAGATGTTGAAATATTGGCAATCCCAAAAGTATGTTCCATGCACAACACATCTGTAGCTTATTGACCCTGCGTCTCCACTTCACTGAAAATTTTACCACCTAGTATGACTACAAGGCTTCCACATCCTGCCATGTAGGGTGGAAGAATGCAACTGCATTTGTTTCAGAGTGAGCCTTTCATACAAGGTGGATCTGAGGATACAGAAAAGAACTTTTAAAAAATTGATAAATAGGTTGCTAAGAAATACTAGTACCTTAGGTGGAATTTGGTCTGAGAATTGCTTTCTCCTGGTAGTAGGCTTCAGGGTTGAAGATAGGTAACCTCTATTTATTTTCTAATTGTTTGGGCTGCTGATATTTACCAGAAGAACCTGACATTCACAGAGTTGCCAAAAGAGCTTAGGTCTATTTGTTACAAAGGGTAATTCATTTCCAAAGGGGAACTAGGATCAATAGTTCCCCAAATATCAAACTATCCATGATTAGAATATTGGGGATCAGTGGGAGGAAAAGAATTGATGGTGTTGAGGGTAGCTCAGTAGGCTTGCTAATTTCTATCGGTTCTATCCTCTGGGTTAAGACAGAGCAACAGTACACTGCCTTTTCTCCTGAATGCTTCATAAACATAGTGAAGGTTCATTATTTCAGTTCAACTAATACTCATTCTATTTCCTACTCAGGGCATTTGGTCATTAACCTAAATATTATTCAACACTGATTGCATGTTGAAATTGAGTGATATGGACCTCTAACTTCTAATTGGTTGTAGATTTTAATTAGTACTTTTCATAGCATTGCAAATTTTACTTTTAGTTTTACAATGGTTTCTAGATCTCTCTCCCCCATCATTTGTCTTGCAATTTAACCTTTTCTTTCTATATTGCAATTTTCTGGAAATTGTATAATCCTAAATCTCAAGCTAATAATTAACTGTTACATTTTTCAATCTAAATATTTATTCTTTTATCCAGGAAGCTACCTTTCTTCTCAGCTTATGGAAGGGGTAGCCCTTAGATAGAGGGCTTTAGCACTCTCCTTTTAATTCTTATTATCTTAAATCTTTCATTCATGGCAATTATGATTGCCTTAACACAAAAGAAGTCTTCTCTCATTCTTTGGCTCTGACATACAGTAATATCCTATTTCCCCTACCTTTCTATAGCTCATATTCTTCTCCCTCTCTGTGAATGTTTTCCTTGGCCATCTTCTGGTCTCATGTTTTGTAACTCTGCTGAACTACTCCCTCTTTAGGCCAGTCTCATCACTTTCTGTAGTTTCATCAAAGAGATTCATGAAGTAAATAGGTAGCACATAATGATTAGTTGAATGCTGGGAGCTGTAGGGGAGGAAAAATAATTTCCCCTCTACTTTTCTAAGCTTTTGGCTGAGACTCCGTGTAATAAAAGATGAAGAAGAAAAAGAAATGGAAGTTTAATAGTATGTATACCTCATCTATAAATGGAAGATACTCAGGAAAACTGAGTAATTCCCTGAAACAGCCCAAGCTGCCATCTTAAATACCATCTCCAGCTAAAGACAAAAGAAGATGTTGGGAGGTGGGGAAGACAGTTATGGGAGGTTATCAAGAAAAGCACAGTAAACAAGAGTATAATTGTTATACAGATTTAGGTCATTACTTTCTCCATTGATAAGTTTCTAGAGATTAAATCATTATTCTCTTTCTGTTATAGAGAGGGAGACACTCTTGCAAATGAAGATTTTTCTTATACATCTGACCCTCGAAAAACATAGGTTTGAACTGCATGGGTCCACTTATACGTGGATTGTTTAAAGTAGTGTTGTAAATGCATTTTGTCTTCCTAATGACTTTCTTAACACTTTTTTTCCTCTAGCTTACTTTATTATAAGAGTACAGTACATAATACACATACAAAACATGTGTTAATTGACTGTTTATGTTATTGGTAAGTCTTCAGTCAATAGTAGGCCACAATAGTTAGGTTTTTGAGGAGTCAAAAGTTATACATGGAGTTTTTTTTTAAGTTTATTTTGAGAGAGACAGAGAGAGAGAGAGAGAGAGAGAGAGAGAGAGGGTATGACTAGGGCAGGGGCAGAGAGACAGGGAGTTAGAGAATTCCAAGCAGGCTTCTCACTGTCAGTGCAGAGCCCAATGCGGGGTGGAACCCATGAACCTTGAGATCATGGACTGAGCCGAATTCAAGAGTTGGAAGCTCAACTGACAAGCCATCCAGGTGCCCCTATACAAGGGTTTTTGACTGCAGGTTGGTACCCTTAACTTCTGCATTGTTCAAAGGTCAACTATAAATGCAAATGTTCCTTACAAAAAGGTAACTTCTACTTGGTTTTTGGAGTTTCTTAATAATAACCAGCTAAGATAATACTCATAACAAAGAGGCATATTTGGGAGTGGCAAATTCTATTCTCCTTCAGAGCCACATTGAAAGAGGAATTAGATACAGTGCTTAGGCTTCAAATCTGATATTCTTTTTTAAAAATTTTTTTAATGTTTATTTATTTTTAAGAGAGAGAGAGACAGAGTGCGAGCTGGGGAGGGGCAGAGAGAGAGGGAGACACAGAATCTGAAGCAGGCTCCAGGCTCCGAGCTGTCAGCACAGAGTCTGATGTGGGGCTCAACTGACAAACTGCAAGATCATGACCTGAGCCGAAGTCGGACTCTTAACAGACTGAGCCACCCAGGTGCCCCCAAATCTGATATTCTTGAGACATATTAGTACCATCAATAAAATGGAAACTATAACAATTAACACCACTCAAATACAAAATATTATAAGAGAATATTATGAAAAAGTATATGGTAATAAATGGGACATCCTAAAAGAAATGGATAAATTCCTAGAATCATACAGTCTTCCAAAATTGAATCAGGAAGAAATAGAAAATCTGAATAGACTGATTACTAGTAACAAGATTGAATCAGTAATTTAAAAACTCACAAGAAATGAAAGTCTAGAACCAGAAGCCTCTACAGCTGAATTCTATCAAACATTTAAAGAAGAGTTAATATGTAATCTTCTCAATTCCAAAAAAAAACAACAACAAAAAACAAAACAGAATAAGAAAGAAAACTTCCAAATGTTTCCTATGAGGCCAGCATTATCCTGATACCATAACAAGGCAGACACTACAAAAAAAGAAAACTACAAGCCACTATGCCTGATGAACACAGATGCAAAAATTTTGAACAAATAAATCAAGTGGGATTTACTCCCAGGGATGCATGGAAGTTCAATACCCTCATATCAATCAATGTGATACATAACATTCACAATATGAAAGATAAAAATTATATGATCATCTAAGTAGATGCAGAAAAAATATTTGACAAAATTCAACATCAATTTATGGTAAAAATTCTGAACAAGGTGGATTTAGAGGGAACATATCTCACCATAAAAAAGTCCTTATTTGAAAAGCCCACAGCTAACATTATATGCAATGGTGAAAAACTGACAACTTTTCCTTTAAGATCAAGAACAACAAGGATATCCCCTCTCTCCACTTTTATTCAACATAATACTGGAAGTCTCAGCTGCAACCAGCAGACAAAAAATAAATTAATTAATTAAAAAAATAAAAAGCATTGAAATTGGTAAGGAAGAAGTAAAACTGTCACTATTTACAGATGACAGAGATGACATGATACTATTTTTTGAAAACCTAAAGATCCTACCAAAAAACTATTAGAATTAATAAATGGATTCAGTAAAGTCACAGGATACAAAATTACACAGAAATTGGTTCGATTTATATATGCTAATAATGAAGCAGCAGAAAGAGAAATTAAGAAAACAATCCCATTTACGATAGCACCAAAAATAATAAAACACCTATGAATAAATTTAACCAAGGAGGTAAAAGTCTTGTACTCTGAAAACTGTAAGACATCGATGAAAGAAATTGAAGGCAACACAAACAAATGGAAGGATATAATATGTTCATGGATTGGAAGAATTAATATTATTAAAAAGTCCATACTATCAAAAGAAATCTAAATATTCAATTCAATCACTACTAAAATATCAATAGTATTTTTCACATAACTAGAACAAATAATCCTAAAACTTGTATGGAACCATAAAAGACCCTGAATTAAAGACCCTGAAGTGCCAAAGCAATCTTAAGAAAAAAGAACAAAACTGGAGGTATCACAATCCTAGATTTCAAGATATAGGACAAACCGTAGTAATCAAAAACAGTCTGGTACTGGCACAAAAACAGACACATAGATCAGTAAAATAGAATAGAGAATCCAGAAATAAACCCACGATTAATCAATCTTCAACAAAGGAGGCAAGAATATGCAGTGGGAAAAAGTCTCTTCAAAAAATGGTGTTGGGAAAACTGGACAACAACATTCAAATGAATGAAATTAAACCACTTTCTCATGCCACACACAAAAGTAAACTCGGAATGGATTAAGGACCTAAGTGTGAGACCTGAAATCATAAAAATCCCAGACAGTAACTTCTCTGACATTGGCTGGAGAAACTTTTTTTTTCTAGATAGGTCTCCTGAGGCAAGGGAAACAAAAGCAAAAATAAACTATTTGGACTTCATCAAAATAAAATCTTCTGCTCAGTGAAGGAAACAATCAACAAAACTAAGAGGCAACCTATGGAATGGGAGATGATATTTGCAAATGACATATCCTATAAAGGGTTAATTTCCAAAACATATAAAGAACTTATGAAACTCAACACCTAAAAAAAACAACAACATAATCCAATTAAGAATAGGCAGAAGATATGAACAGACAGTTCTCCAAAGAAGGCATACAGAAGGCCAACAGACACATGAAAAGAAAGAATCTCAACATCACTCATCATCAGGGAAATGCAAATCAAAACTGCAATGAAATATCACCTCACACCTGTCAGAATGACTAAAATCAACAACATAAGAAACAGCAGGTATTGGTGAGGATGCAAGTGCAAAGGAACACTTGTGCACTGCTGGTGGGAATGCAAACTGCTGCAGCCACTCTGGAAAACAATATGGAGGTTCCTCAAAAAGTTAAAAATAGAACTACCCTCCTACAACTCAGCAATTACATTACTGGGTATTTACCCAAAGAATATAAGAACAGTAATCCAAAGGGATACATGCATCCCTATGTTTATAGTAGCATTATTTATAATAGCAAAGATATGGAAGCAGCCCAAGTGTCTATATACTGATGAATGGATAAAGAAGATGTGATATCTATATCTATATATCTATATTATCTATTTATCATATCTACCTATATGATAAATAATATAGATATATATGAATAGTATTCAGCCATAAAAAAGAATGAAATCTTGCCATTTGCAACGACATGGATGGAGCTAGAGAGTATTATGATAAGCGAAATAAGTCAGTCAGGAGAAGACAAATATCATATGATTTCACTCATATGTGGAATTTAAGAAACAAAACAAATAAGCAATGAGGTTGGGGGGGGGCGGCAGGAAGTGACAAACCAAGAAACAGACTCTTAATTGTAGAGAACAAACTGATGGTTACCAGAGGGGACATTGGCAGAGGGAATGGGTTAAATAGGTGGTGAGGATTAAAGAGTGCATGTATTGTGATGAGCACTGGGTGATGTATGAAATTATTGAATCATTATATTGTACAACTGAAATTAATATAACACTGTATGTTAAGTAACTGGAATTAAAATAAAAACTTAAAAAAAAAACAACCAAATAACCTAATTAAAAAATGGGCAGAAACCTGAATAGACAAATTGCATATGATTTCACTTATAAGTGCAGTGTAAAAAACAAAACAAATGAACAACTCCTCCTTCACCCCAAAGAACAGACTCAAATAAACAGAATAAAATATGAGAGAATAAACTGGTGGTTGCCAGAGGGGAGGGAGGTGGGGGGATGGGGGAAATAGGTGAAAAAAAAAAGGCAATTAGAAGAGCTGGTATAGTAGGGAACCAGAGTAAATGGATAATTTCGTAGATGATATTTGATAGTTATTGGAATAGAAGTGAAAACAAACTTCCTGCAGGCATACAGCTTAACAGGATCAAGAAGCAAGGATGTCAATATTAACATCACTGCTCAGGGAAATTCTTGCCTAGGAAGCTAAGGTTGAAAAAAATTTGTTTGTTTCAGGAACTTTCTGAGAAGTTATCTATCTAAAGAGTAAGCTGGCTCAGCTAGTTGCCCTTCTCAAGACAAGATGTTACTCATCAGGGTAAATATCCCCATTCTCAGATTGCTAGATCAGTCAGTGAGAAAATTGCTCACTTAATCAAATGATTACTCAACAAGACTTACTTTAAAACTCCTGCCTTGCTGGGGCGCCTGGGTGGCTCAGTCGGTTAAGCATCCGATTCGGCTCAATTCATGATCTCGCGGTTCATGAGTTCCATGCTTTTGCCTCAGAGCCTGTTTCAGATTCCATGTCTCCCTCTCTCTCTGCCCCTCCCCTGCTCATGCTCTGTCTCTAAAAAATAAATAAATGTTAAAAAAAAGAAACCTCTTGCCTTGCGGTATACACCAATATATACATTTAAAAATCTATATCACAAATTTTGTTCAATTCTAATCAAGTCCCTACTTTGAAAGAGGTACCTTAAACCAAACCCTCAAATTTTATAAACATCTGCCTTTGCCTTTCCCCTTCCAAGATACTACTAAGACCTTGCGAAGGTAGTATTTCCACTTACTACAACAAGTAACACATTCTGCTTTGTTTCACTAACAGATTTTTGTTGGTGGTATTTTTTTAAGTTTATGTATTTATTTGAGAGAAAGTGAGAGAGCAAGCAAGGGGGCAGCAGAGAGAGAGGGAGAGACAGAGAGAGAGAGAGAGAGAGAGAGAGAGAGAGAGAGAAAGAAAGAATACCAAGCAAGTTCTGCACTGTTAGGCGCCCCCATTGGTGGTCTTTTTTTGAGTCAGCAGTCATAGATGTGATAGTTAAAATAATGAGAATAAGGGGCTTCTGGATGGCTCAGTCAGTTAAAGCTGCTGACTTCAGCTCTGTCATGATCTCATGGTTGGTGAGCTCTTGCCCTGCGTTGGGCTCTGTGCTGACAGCACAGAGCCTGGAGCCTCCTTTGAGTTCTGTGTCTCCCTCTCTCTGCCCCTCCCTCACTCACACTCTGTTTCTCTCTCTCTCTCTCTCAAAAATAAATAAACATTAAATTTAAAAAAAAAATAAAATGAGAATAAATGAAATTTTTAATGAATATACGTGGCATTAGACTAGAAAAGGGCCAAGGAGAACATTCAGAGAGTGAGAGGAAGAAGATGAGCTAGGGAAGACCACACATAACTACAAGAAATATGATTGTGTCATCTATCAGATCCAAGCAAGGAGAGGGTACTTTCTTGATGGGTTGATCATAAGTGTCATGTATTAAAAGTTTAGAATAGTAAGGATTAACAGGAGACTTACAAAATTGTAAGGTTTTCCTAGAAAACCTCAAATAGAACAGCTAGGCACGGAATGAATATATGGTTATTAGATGTGACCAATGGGTCTATACTAAATCTAAATGAATTTGAGAAAAGAAAGTGAAAATATGCTACCATAGATGAATGGAGCCCCCAAACCAAATTTGGCTTAGTGAAGCTTCCAGTCGAATGGAGCATTCATGATATTAGAGAAATGATATAATGGTTTGAATTATTTTGCCCAGACTTCAGCAAACCTTTCTGTAAAGGGCTTCCCTATCTCTGTTGCAACTCTGTTATCATTGTAAAGTCAAGGAAGCAGCAAATACATAAACATTTGGGAGTGAGTGGATGTGTTCCAAAAAAATTTTATTCACAAAATTAGATTGCATGGTGGATTTGGTTCATGGGCTGCAGTTTGAAGACCCCTGATTTATACTAAGGAAATGTTATGAAACAAAAGCAGTATTTGGCAAGCCAAAATATATACACTATTTGTAGACATTAAAAAATGCACTAGAATTGAGCAACTAACTACTGAAAATGTTTATGAAGAGTACCTGAAATTCAGTGTCTGAAGGCAATTTTTTATTTCTCTCAAAAAAAAAATTGTAGGGCTGAGGCTGGTATCTGAACTGCATGCATTTTGATTGCCATATTGGATCATCCTACACTGAAATAAGTAGGAAGTGTAACACCATATTTTGCATTAAATGTATGCTACCCAATTAACAGTCTTTGTCAATTTAGAATTTTAATCAATGCATGCTGCTTTGCTATTCAAATCTTTTAAAAATTAGAATAGAAAAAGTTAAGGTAATTACTACAAATTAACAAGATACTTAGATTAATCCAGTGAACACTTGTAAATTCACGTTCAGACTTAAATAATATTAATCCCCAAAAGAAGTTTGGATAGCATTACTATTCTAAAAAGGGAGGTAAATGGGGGGGAAAAGGAGATTGCAATGGGTGTTCCTTGTACAGCTCAACTATAGAATTAACAATTTACTTTGTAATGAATTTTAATTTTGATAATATATGAACTATGCAAGTTTCATAAACTAGGTGCTTGCAAATAATGTGGTTGCGATATCAATATTAATGTCAAAGCAGAATTAAATAAAGATACTTAGTAGTAAAATCATAAAAAGTGCTGTCAGGACGACTTTCTCATTTAATTATGAAAGTTCACTATTACAACTTTGTGCATGCCTTTGATTTACTGCAGATCACACTGTTTTGATTATTTAATCACCTGCTGGTATTTCTTATACTTTATTTTAACTTTGGATTAGGAAAAACCCCCAAATTTAAAATATATTACATTGCAAAATATAGGCTAAGTGCTTTACATTGCAACACCACATTTAGTCCTTACACCAAATCCTGTGAGGTAAGGACTATTATTATCCCCATGCTACAGATAAGGAAAGTAAAGCACAAAAAAAAAAAAATTATGTAACTTTCTAGTAGTAATAGAACTCTTAAGTGGCAGAACAGAAACTTGACCAAGTTCTATTTGTCTCAAGATTCCAATCTTTTAAGTGCCCTAATGTATCACCTCTAAAATTTTGTTTAACATTTATTCACTTTTGAGAGACAGAGAGACAGAGCATGAGTGAGGAAGGGGCAGAGAGAGGGAGACACAGAATTGGAAGCAGGCTTCAGGCTCTGAGTTGTCAGCACAGAACCAGACATGGGGCTTGAACTCACAAACTGCGAGATCATGACCTGAGCTGAAGTCGGACACTCAACCGACTGAGCCACCCAGGCGCCCCAATATATCACCTTTAAATAAGACTAATTGGAGGTGGGTGTGGGGAGTGCAGCAATACAGCTAGTTAATGAAGTATTCATCACATGCCAGGTTTTAGTGCTGTACTGGATACGACAGGAAATTCTCATTTGATAACAATTAAAATATTATGTAATATGTATACCCTGTGTACTATGAGACCCTTTTGTAAGTATAGTTAATACAAACCTTCTACTGGATTCATCATTTCAACAAAATGGAATAGGATATATCAAGAAATCAGGAGTATGTCTATGAACCGTTGCATAAGACTCTGAATTCTTTGAGAGTAGGGACTAGGATCTTGTTTACCTTTGTATCTCCAATGCTAAATGTGGGGCCAGTCATAAAACAGAAAATACTGGAGGTCAAGGGGAACCAGTAGTTGACCAACAACTTACCTTTGTATAATCTTGGGTCAATAATAACCCGCAAATCTCAGTTTTATTATTTCTAAAATATAGTTGGCTGCTGGATAATTATAAAATTTGAAAAAGATACACTTTTTTGAGGTTTATTTTTATTTATTTTGAGAGAGAGGTCAGGCAGGGGAGAGGCAGAGAGAAAGGGAAAGAGAGAGAATCCCAAACATGCTCACACTGTCAGCGCAGAGCACAATGTGGGGCGTGAACTCACGAACAGTGAGATCATGACCTGAGCTGAAATCAAGAGAAGGATGCTTAATTGCCTCAACCACCCAGATGCCCTAGTTTTTTTTTTCTTTATGAGGCTTGCCATCTAATGTATGGAAGGCACACCTGTAATGATACTTATCTTACCTTGCTCACAGAATTGATATGGTCATGAGTTACTGTATGCATTTGACACATTACAAATACTCTACAAAGATTAACATTGTAATTTCAATTATTTAAAGTTGTCATCCATCTATTAGTCTGGTCTATTTTGGTTGCAGGAGATAGAAATCTAACTCCAACTAGCTTAGGAGGAAAATGAATGTATCGAAATTATATAAGATAATTCCCTGAATCCAGAAAAGAAGAAACAAAACTGCAAGAACAATATAGCTCTAGGAAGCTCAGATATGTTAAGTAGGGTCTCAATGCCATGGGTCTCTTTTTTTCCTCCTGCCCCCCTCTCCCTTTGGCTTAAGAATTTAGTTCTTCCCAGGCTTCTTTACTTGGTAGAGAAAATAGCTTCTGACACCTCTAGAGTCATATCCTCATACTTGTTTTGATAACTATATAGTTCCTTGACTAGAGGTAAGAGAGACATTTCACCACAACCTATAGCTGAAAAATCCTGAGGAAATACTTTGCTTGCATGCAAGGATGGGATGTCCATCCTGTGCAAATCAATGAGGTCATACAATTGGGTTGCTATAATGGTTTCAGCCTGGGTCATGTGTTCATTCATTTTTATAAGAAATGGGCTTGGGAAAATATCTTGAGTAGACAAAGGCAACAATTTCTACAATACCATAGCTTCATTTGTTCATTTTCCTCTGCTCATGCCCATGCTCCAATGTGCCATTGGATTTGATTTACAAAACTCACCTCCACACACAAAAGTATTCAGAATTTCACGATGGTGACAGCAGAACATTATATCAAGTGTGGGGCCCCTTTTGGGATCAAGCAACTTTACTACATGGGTTTTATGCACATAAAATCTATCTTGCTTGCTTGTTCACTTTGGGAAATAGGTCCTTGCTTACTCTTTGAACATGTAGTTGCTCAAAAGTGTTCAGAAATTGTTGGAAAAAAGAACTGAAAAAAATTCCTAGATTTGGGTTTACTCGTGCACATGTGCTTGTATACACATACACATACACATATACACACACCCCCCACATTCCTGAAACAAAAATGTCATTAAATAATACTGAATTTTGCAATATATTCCTTTCTTTTTATTTACTTTTAAAGTGTTATTTATTTTTGAGAGAGAGAGAGAGAGCACAAGCAGGGAAGGGGCAGAAAGGGAAGGAGATAGAGGATCTGAAGTGGGCTCTGCACTGACAGTAGAGAGCCTGATGCGGGGCTCAAACTCACGAGCCACAAAATCATGACCTGAGCCAAAGTCAGACACTCAACCAGCTGAGCCACCCAGGTGCCCCCATTCTTTTCTTTTTAAAAATGTTGGTCCTCATCTAATAAAGGAATACAATTTCCTTGAAATGTGACCAACTCATTCTGGTTTGCCTGGGACTTTCCAGTGCTGTGTCCCCTCACTTCTGGCAAAAGCCGGATGTGTAGTCATCTTGTCTCCATGTCTCTTTTCTATGTCATTAATTCCCCTTCTTTGCCTTGATTTATTTTCAACCTAAGCAATCTATTTCTGTGAAACCCTTTCTGATACTTCCAGCCTGAGGTAAGTGCTCCTTCTTCTCTGCTCCAATAGAGTGCTGGGTATAACTTTCACAGAATTTACCACATTGCTCCCTTGGTTGTTTTTCCCATTGGACAAGAGATCCTTAGGGCATGAGGTGAGTTTTTTTTTTTTTTAATCTCCATTTGCTTTGTGCCTAACATAGTGCTGGGTACATAAAGAGTAATCAATAAACACTTATTGAAAAGGAAAATGAAGCACCGGATCTAAAATTGCTCTTAATCACGAGGCTTGGGAAACTGAATTAACCACGAATGGTCAATAATCCTTTGCTTAGTTAGAAAATCAGCTTGGACAGTCACAGTTTCCTTCAGAAATACTAAACAAATTGACCCACCCTCCAAATGTTGGGGATGAGTTCAATTAATTCCTTATTTACTAGATTCCTTATATTACCCTAGCCATCTTTCACCTAATGAGATGTGTGTTCTTTAATCTGGATATAAGAAATCCATTAAAGTCAGCAAACGATTTTCTATTGTTTTGATATCAAGTTTCGATATCATTGGACATAGTTGTAGAACTGTGATGTTACTGAGAAGTCAACACTGTTATCTTCATATTACACAATAAGACTTTCCTAACCATGCTGATGTCACTGAAAGTTGAGTTTGAAGGATAGAGATAAAAGATTAAAGTTTGGATTTAGACTCAGTGAAAGAAAAATAAAGTTTTGCTTAAAAATTGCCTGCCTAATGTTGACATAAAGCTGATGGATATAATCAATTTATCTAGTGTCATGAAAACATCTAGGTTGAAAGGCTTTGATTTTAGTAAGAAAAAGAAATAGTGAATGTCTTGCTTTACACCAAGGAATTCAGCTTTATGCACTGAAATGCATGATTTCATAGGCTACGAGTTGGTTTAAAGACAGACTATAAAAGTATATTTTAGATTTCAAAATTGTTATTATTTATGCTATTGAAAAAATTTTTAAATACATTATATGAAGACCTGTTTGTACAATCCTGATGCAATATAGAAATTTGCAATTGTCACCTTCTCTTAAATATTTCTAATGTTATACTCTAAGTTAGTTTTTACTAGACTATTGCAATGACTTTTGATACTGTGAAAAATAAGCCCACTGCCCCAATCAAAGGAGGGATGCAGAGACTTGGAAGCACAGTGAAGCTAAGCTTCAATCGCTTTTGTTGCAAGAGTGGGTGTCTGATGGACAGGCACACTCAGGGCAGTTACAGCAGGCAATTTATCTCCTAGTGTGAAGTCCCTCCCCTGATTCCTCATTGGCTGAGCACTACAGAGATTACAGCCTTACTGGGAAGTCATCTATGCCCATGGAAGACCGAAAAAGTAGTCTGATTCGAACAAACATACATTCCTCAAGGTGACTCAGAGACTTCAGATCTTTGGCTCATGCTCACTGCAAAGCCCGGGAAAAATAAACCTGCGAAATGGAGAGGGGAAGAAGGACCAGGAAGTGAAGTGTCTAAGGGTTTGGGACTCCATTGGTGGGAGGAGGAGTTGATACATATTTCCAATAGGTTGTAAACCTATTGGTAACCATACAGCACAGCTTTTATTTGGTATTTTTGAAAATGAATCATCTCACTTCTCGTACTAACTTCCTGTAGTTAGGCCAAGCTTCATAGGTTTGTTGGGAAAATAAGTAAAGTTATGCACCATAAATGGCTGATGGGACTAACATAAGCTCTAGTTCCTAGCTTAGAGACTCCTCTTTCAGGTTCTTCTTCCTGCCCTGCTTGCCGTGCATTCCAAATTACTACTAACATGAAATGCGGAAGTAACAGACAATAAATAGTCCCCTGTGCTTATGCTCAGGACTCAGGTCTCTGGAGAAGGATCTTCTCTGAGCCTGCTGGTGTAAAATAAAACTCCGATCCACCAGGATCTCTGAGTATTGCTTGGTTTTTCCACCAGCAATCCAGCTTGGTTCCATAACAGGTTAAGGACATAATCCTCCCCAGACTGTTCTCATTTCAAACATCAACCATCTGCTTGGGGGTTCCCAGGCCATGCACACTTCTGATCAATTGGCCATAAATTCAGGCTTTCCCACTACCCCCATCAAGTTCAATAAATTCACTAAAATGGCTCACAAAACTCAAGAAAGTACCACTTATGATTATAGCTTTATAATAATAAAAAGTATAAAATCCAAGACCAGCCAAAAGCAGAGATATATATGGAAAGAACTGGGAGGGTCCCAGATATGAAGCTTCCAGCTTCCTTTCCCAGTGGAGTCAAGATGCATCATCTTCCTGGCACATTTACATGTAACAATATATACAGAGTATTGTTAACCAGGGAAGCTTCAGTGTCCAGACTTTTTATTGGAGTTTCATCATATAGGCATGATTAATTAAATCATTGGCTATTTAATGGCACTCAACCTCCAGCTTCTTTTCCCTCCCCAGAGGTAACATGACCTGAATCCTTAAACATCTAATCACATAGTTTTTCTGTCATGGCCACCTTCTAACCTAAGTCATCTCAGTTAGCTCAAACTATATAGGAACCCACTGTGAGTCACTTTACTAGCATAAACTATCAGAGCCTACTATGAATAACAAAGGCATTCTTATCACTTGGGAAATTCCGAGAATTTAGAAGTTACCTCCCAGGAACTAAGGACAAAGGCCAACCAAATTTTTTGTTAAACAACTACTCATTGATAAATTGGGAGCTATTAAGATTTCTTCTGTGCTTACAGACTAGCATTCTTTATCTACGAAGTACACACACTTTGTTTTATATGTACCAAACAGAATACACCAAAAGGAAAACATTTTATACATAAGCTGTTGCAAAAACACATTGATCTATTTTTTTTTTTTTTTGAGTGCAGAAATAAGTCTAGGGAATAAGGATTTGGGGCCACTAAAGCTTTATTCTCAGGAGTGTCTTTCTTTTATTGTATAACTTTCAGAACAGCAAAACAGCTTCCTGAGTGCTTCACATTGTTTTATATGTGTAGTCATTTAAGGTCTTGACATACATATGGAATATGCAACTACTAAAATTGCATGGTTATAGCATTTTCCTTTTTTGGGGGAGGTTCCATCTTCTCTCTGCATGTATATTTATTTCTTCAGTTTCTTTCATACATTACGGGAGGAAAAATATTTTTTCCTTTACTCTTCTAAGTTACTTGGCTGAGACTCCCCTGTTCTAAAAGACAGATTAATGAGAGAAAAACAAGTGTAATAGCATGTATAACTCATGTATACATGGAAGATATTCAGAAAAATTGAGAAACATCCCAAAATGGCAGAAGCCATAACCTTAAATACCATCTCCACCTACAGACTAAAGAAAGTGTTGGAGGGTGGGAAAGCCAGTTATAAGAGGCTATCAGAAAAAGTACAGTAAACAAGGAATGACTGTTATGCAGATTTAGGTCATTGTCTTCTCCATTGATGTGTGTTTCTAGAGACTTACGGGAGGAAGACACCCTTACAAATGGAGATTTTTCATTATAAATATAAATGTTCTTTACAAAAGGGTAACTTCTACTTGGTTTTTAGAGCTTCTCCTGTATCTGCTATTTCTTAAAAATAACCAGTTTGTGGAATTTGGAAGTATGGCATAGAGAATATAGTCCATAATGTAATAATGTTGTATGGTGACAAGTCGTGACCACACTTATCAAGGTAAACATTGAGTAATGTATAGAATTGTCAAATCACTGTGTTGTAAAACTGAAACTAATATAACATTGTATGTCAACTATACTTCAATTAAAAAAAGATAACCAGCTTAAAGTAATCCTTTAGCCAAAGAAGCATATTTTGGGATGGCAAATTCTGCTTCCCTTCAATAACTTGGTTAATCTCAGAGATTTTGGAGTCAGACTACCTAGGTTCAAATTCCTGCTCTTCCATTAACTAGCTGCATGACATTGGGCAAGTTATGTGGCCTTTCTATGTCTCAGTTTTTTTCATCTAAAAAACAAATAATAGTAATATTTACCTCACAGGTTGTAGTAAGGATCCAAATAATATAATAAATAAATAAATAATAATAAAAATAAATTATGTATGTGAAACACATAAAAGAGTTGTTGTAGAGTAAGATTCATTAAGTGTTGGCAATTGTACTTTCAATATGAGAATTATACATGTTTTTGATAGTAGATCAAAGACAACAATTGCTTCTATATAGCTAAAAGGTATTGCAGGATTTTTTACCATAATACCTGGGATTCGTTGTCTTGCCTCTTCGAATAAGGAAGAGGTGGACATGAAATGAGCAGCAGGCCAAAGTTTATTAGAATATAAGATCAGAAAGGAAGAATAGTAGGAAAGCTCTCTTTATAGAGAAGGGATATTGGTAAGTGAATGCCCAAGAACTATAGGCAAGGGTGCTTGTTTTACAAGGTTCTGGTCAGCCCTCCCTCTACCCTTCCCCCTTGTTCTTTCTTGGGTTCTACCCTTATTGGCTTGATAACTCTAGGTACTGGGTTGTTCATTCCTGATTGGCTCATTTTCATTGTATGAGGGGTGGTCTACAGCCATACTTAGGTCTTTTGTCAAATTCCTGAGGGAAACCTGAGGGGGAGTAAGTGGGGTATGTTACATTCTTAAGAGGAACCTTATGCCTGAGGGGGTTTGCTGTGGTCAGAGGCTCCAAGCACTGTTCCAAAACTGGTGTTTTTCCCCACCCAGGGACCTCAGGTCATAACTTTTCCCTCTCTGCCTACTGAATCCTATCTTCTCCTATCATAAAGGTTACTTTGAGATCAGCTAGTCTGAACTTTATTCTCTTTCACTCCTGAATGTAGGCAACAAAGCACATATTTCAGAGGTTCAAGGGAGGCAAAATAACTTGCCTAAAGTCACACAGTGAGTGGCATAGATGTGATTAAAATCCTCATTTCATGTTTCCAAGCTGAGTGCTCTTTTTACCATGCTGTACTGCATTAAGTTGAATGCAATTTATAATCATTCCAAAGTAGTACTCTCAGAAATCTTGGGTAAAAAAATTCAAAAGTACTGATGTGCTAAACAATACTCAACCTAGGAATACCTTCTCTATGTATATGCAAAAGAGCATGACTCAATTTCTTCAAATGTGAGTTTATGTACCTAAATTTGTGAAGAGTTCTGTATATATCTTATGCATTTTATTTTTTATTTTTTAATTTTTTTGCTATGTTCCCTTAAATTGATTCCTCTTGCTCAGAACATTTTTATTTTTTCTTTTGCTTTGGTTGTTGACAGATTTATTTTCAATTCAGTACAGCTCACTGAATTGCAAAGGAAAATAATGAGTGTGAAAGTGTTAACAGTACACCCACATAGCCCTTCCACCTGGTTGCCTTATCCTTCCAAACAGACACCACCCCAAAGTAAACCATGTTGCTCAAAAACAGTGATGAAAGAAGAGTGGGAATAGTCTGTTGCGATATTCTAATTCAAATGCTATCTTGAATGTTTTTCATGGGCTGTTGTGATAAGGGCTGACATGATTCTGTGATGAACAAGGCAGCACTTTCAAATTGAAGTTTGTGGAATGCAAGTCCACTTGAGATGCTAACCATCCCACAAAGAGTTTTGGGGGGCAAATAGACAAGTCTGAGTTAGAGCTTTCTAAAAAATATTTCTGGATTTCCCAGTACCTTTCATTTGCCTTGGAACACATCTTCAAAAACACTTTGAGAAACATTACAACAAGATTTTGATAGTGAAAGGGTTCATAACTTGTAGTTTGAATGTTTTAACTGAAATTTTTGTTAAGGTAATTGTAGATATACATGCATTTGTAAAATATAGGGAGGTTCTATATATCCTTTATCCATTTTCCCCCAATGGCAATATTTTGCAAAACTATATAGTACAGTATCATAGCCAGGATGTGAATAGTTACACAATCTACTGATCCTACTTAGATTTCTCTAGTTTTATACCCATGTGCATGTGTGCATGTGTGTGTGTGTATGTGTGTATGCATGTGTGCTTAGATCTATACAGGTTTAACACATGTGTAGATTCAAGTATCCATCCATGAATTTTTATCAGAAAATGATTACCTCTTTATTTCCACTACTCTATTACTAAAAGATTAGCACTTTCTTCAATGATCAATGTAGGTTAAAACAAAACAAAACAAAACAACAACAAAAACCAGCACAGTTATATTAGCTGTGCCTATGACTTTTTCATCAATAGAACTCACATTATAGTGCTTGTAATTATTTCAAAACATCATTTATGGTCATCACTACAAAATTAGAATAATTGGTAATTCTGTCAATAGATCTTTTTACTTAAGTCTTTAATGAACATATATTTTACTATGTATATATCCCAATTTTCAAATAGTTTGATAGCTTTATTTCATCATATTTAGTTTTTTTTGTAATCCTATGTATTTTATTTATTTAAAAATATTATTTTGAGGGGCACCTGGGTGGCTCAGTTGGCTGGGTGTCCAACTTCGGCTCAGGTCATGATCTCACAGCTTCTGAGTTCAAGCCCCGCGTCGGGCTCTGTGCTGACAGCTCAGATTCTGGAGCCTGCTTCCAATTCTGTGTCTCCCTCTCTCTCTCTGCCCCTCTGCCATTAGTGCTCTGTATCTCTCTGTCTTTCAAACATGAATAAAACCATTAAAAATTTTTTTTAAAAAACGAAAAAGAAAAATATTATTTTGAGAAGGAGTTCATAAGCTTCACCAGACTGTCATAGGGATCTATGTCACAAAAAGGGTTAAGAACTTCTAGTGTAGTCAGGAAAATACACACTGAAAAGAGAGACAGGAGGTTGTTTTCATTTCCATCTCTGCTAGTTATTACCTACAGAGCGTAGACAAGTATGTAAACTCCAAGTCTTAGTTTCCTCACCAGTACAATGAAAGTGAGACTAATCAGCTGCTGTGGTTCCCTTATAGCTCTAAATTTCTCAGAAGCTTTTATACAAAAGTAAAGAAGTCATCTTTCCATTATTTTCTGAACTAGTTCAGATCTAATAAAAATAAGCTTTTTTTCTTTGAATTTTTAAAGATATATGGATAACTTGGAGCTTTTTCAGAAAAGAGCTTCAACCCATTAATTCATTCAAAAATAATCTTTATTCATGCTTTACACATTAATAGAACTGTGCACCTGGAGTTTTGGAAACACCTAAGAAGATTAAGAAGATTAATTAATTAGCAATTAATTATTTCTTTGTTAACAATTGATGGACAAAACCAATCTTGGAAAGAATTGTTATCAGCAAAGAATTCCTAGAGGAAGAATTTGAATTTGAATTCAATTGAATTGAACTGGCCATTTGAGTTGACTTTTGCAAATGTCCTAAGGGAAGGGCATTCTAGACAAAACAAATGACATAAGTAAATGCACTGAGCAATGAGAGAGCATAATGCACTTGGAAAACAGCAGGCCCTTGTCTTTATCTTGTGAGAGGGTGAAAAGATGACTCTGGAGAGAGCTGAGGCCCTATTGTCATTGAGGGTCTTCTCTGCCTGCCAAGCCAGGCAAAGAGATCATGCATTTTATGGAGAAGTCAGTGGTGGCTGACAAACAGTCTTAAGAAGGAAAGATGACTTAATCTCATTTGCAATCTATAAGGATCATTTGATACTTATCAAAGGCTGAAGGAGGAACTAAAGGGAAATAAAATTGGACGTAAAGAAACTAGTTACGAGGCTTCCAACAGTTGTTATAATAAAATAGAGGACTTGAAATAAAGATATCATTGTGGGGGTATACAATAGAAAATGTATTTGAAAGAAATAAAGGAGCAGTCAAGAAAGGCTTCTAGGTTTAAAGCTCAGAAAATTTGTAGTTAACAAAAGTAGGAAACATTAGGAACAATAGATTGGGGTAATACGGAGGAAAAAAAGTTGATTCAAACTTAAGACAGACTTTGAAATAACTCCAGAACACCTACATGGAAATATTCGGTAGCTGACTGGAAATTTAAATATGAAGGTTAAAAGTGAAGTTTGGGCTCACATATAGATGTGGGAGTCATCTTTATTTACATGTTAATTGATGCTACAAGAGTGGACACTGTCATTGAAAGAAATCATCAAAAGTGAAGAGAGGAAAGCAGTAGATTCCAAATTTTGTTGGCAATATATTTCATTCATAAAAAAGTTTGGCCTGTATGCATGTGTGGGTGTGTTAGTTTATGTATAATCTAAAAACTAATGTATATGTGTATATTTTATACATATTTTTATTACAGATACCACCAAAATGTCAATATTAAAAAGATGAGATAAGAATACATACACATGAAAGTTCTAAAATTTTCCACACTCCAATGCATCATCTTCTCCTCAGGTGTGTACACCTCACTGTGGGAATTAGTGGAGAATGGGAATAACAATGGAAAGCTGGAACCTTAAAGAATGAGTAAGAAATTGGTGGAGACAACTTGGGGAGGGTTCTCCAAGTAGAGAGGGGATTTTGAGCAAAGGCATGTAGGTAAACAGTGGGAAACATAAGTACAGAGTTGCTGAAGCATAGAATGCAAAACAGGAAATAGCAAGAGTTTATGAGGAAGAATCTGATAGAAGTTAGGTCCTTAGGGCTTGTAGGCCACGGTAATGGGATTCGAATGCATTCTATATCTAATCAATGGGAAGCCAGAAAAGGTTTAAGGTAAGAGAATTTTTACATGTTTCTGTTTACATTTGGCTCAAATCACTAATGGTGATGGGGATTGGAGAGGGTGAGTTTGGAATCAGTGAGATAGAATGAGAGATATAGAAAATAGATTTGTGAAAATAAGTGAAATTAATTAGGCTTATTTCTCCTGGAGAATGGATGGCTAAGGAGTGACTTGGTCATAGTCTTTCAATATCAGATTTACTACGTGAAAGATTTTATTCAGTCTGATCACTGAGAAGTGGAAAAGAGGCAAGAAAATAAAG
>NW_024420442.1:8002690-8048549 GCF_014898765.1 Herpailurus yagouaroundi
AGATCCATGGTATTTATTAATAAAAGAAAGACTGTGGGGGCATAATTAGCCTGTTAAATGGATAGATATAAAAGTCATTCCTTATGTTTTTATCATAACACTCACCCATAGGACCATTTGAAATGTGTCTGGATTGATACCAAATGAATTACTATACCTCACAGCTTTATTTGCCCTATTGACAAACAACTATAGAAGCAAGGATAGAAAAATATGAGTGCATCCTAATTTTTCTGTCAAATTAAAATGAAATCTGAGAAGGGTAATGCAACATGTTTAGTTCTCTGGCAAAGAATATTGAGAAGAAAACAACAGAAGCAAGACTACAGGCGTAGAGTAATAAATATTTTGTTTTGGAAAATATAGTACACTAAACTTGACACTATAAATATGAACAATGCTGATCTAAATAGATGGATCAAAAGCAAAAGTATTCTATTAGAGCCACCTGAATTTAATTGTTAACTCTCATTAGCCAAAGAAGGTCAATTTTTGAAGTAGAACATCAGGGAGGAGTGTTGCTTTACAGGAATTTTGGCAGTTACTATAACATGTTATTAAACTTTTTGTTTTTTAGAAAAAATGCTACTATTTGTAATTTATTTTACATTTTAGTAACTTTTTTGTTGAAGTATAAATGACATACAGTATCCTATTAGTTTCAGACATATACCATAGTGATTTGATATTTTTATACATTATGAAATGACCCCCATGAGAAACCTAGTTACCATCTGTCACCACACAAAGTTATTACAATATTATTGACTATATTTCCTATGCTGTACATTTTATCCCCATGACTTATTTGTTTTATAACTAGAAGTTTGTATTTCTTAATCCCCTTCACCTATTTCACCTGCCTCCCAACCCCTACTCCATCTGGTAATAACCAATTTGTTTACTGTATGTATGAGCCTGTTTCTATTTTGTATGTTCATTGTGTTTTTTTTTTAAGATTTCACATATAAGTGAAATCATACAGTATTTGACTTTCTTTGAGTTATTTCACTTAGCATAATAACCTCTAGGTCCATCCATATTTTTACAAGTGGTAAGATTTCATTCTTTTTATGGCTGAGTAATATTGCATTGCATGTGTGTATATATAAAATAAAAATAAATATAATCTTTATCCCTTCATCTATCAGGGGACACTTAGGTTGCTTCCATATCTTGACTATTATAAATAATGCTGCCATGAACATAGGGGTGTATATATCTCTTTGGATCAACATTTTTTTTTTCTTCCGATGAATACTCAAAAATGGAACTGCTGAATAATATGGTAGTTCTATTTTTAGTTTTTTGAGGAACCTCCATTCTTTTTTCCATAGTGGCAGCACCAATTTAAATTCCCACCAACACAGTACCAGGGTTCCCATTTCTCCACATCCTTGCCAACATTTGTTATTTTGCATCTTTTTGATAATAGACTATCTGACAGGTGTGCAGTAATATCTCATTGTGGTTTTGATTGGCAGGTTCCTGATGATTAGTGATATTGAGCATCTTTTCATATATCTGTTGATTGTATGTCTTCTTTGGAAAAATGTCTATGCAGGTTGTTTTTTGATATTAAGTTGTGTAAGTTCTCCATATATTTTGGATATTAACTCCGTATTGGATATATCACTTGCAAAACCTTCTCTCATTCTGTATGTTGTCTTTTCATTTTGTTGATTTTTTTTCTGTGCAAAAGCTTTTCAGTTTGACGTAATCCTATTTGTTTATTTTAGCTTTTGTTGCCCTTGTCAGAGGAAAACGGTCCAAAAATATATTGCTAAGACCAATATTAAAGAGCTTCCTGCTTATATTTTCTTCTAGGAGCTTTATGGCTTCAGGTCTGACATTCAAGTCTTGAATCTATTGTAAAGTTATTTTTGTGTATGAGGTAACAAAGTGGTCCAGTTTCATTCTTTTGCAAGTTGTCTGGTTTTCCAAACACCATTTATTGAAGTGACTCTCTTCCCCATTTTATATTCTTGCCTCCTTTGTCATAGATTAATTGACCATGTAAGTGTGGGTTTAATTCAGGGCTCTCTATTCTGTTTCACTGATCTATATGTCTATTTTTGTGCTAGTATCATACTGTTTTTATCACTATACCTTTGTAATATAGTTTGAAATCTGGGAGCATGATACCTTCTGTTTTGTTCTTCTTTCTCAAAATTGCTTTGGTTATTTAGGCTCTTTTGTGGTTCTATACAAATTTTAGGATTATTTGTTCTAGTTCCATGAAAAATGTCACTGCTTTTTGATAGGGATTGCATTGAATTTGTAGATTGCTTTGGGTAGTATCAACATTTTAACATTAATTCTCCCAATCTGTAAACATGGTGTATCTTTCCATTTATTTGTGTTGTCTTGAATTTCTTTCATCAGTGTCTTATGTTTTCAGAGTATAGGTATTTCACCTCCTTGGTTAAATTTATTCCTAGGTATTTTATTTTTTTAGTGCAATTTATAAATGGGATTTTTTTTCTTAATTTCCCTTTTTGATAGCTCATTAGTATATAAAAATGCAACTGATCTCTTTATGTTAATTTTCTATCCTGCAACTTTACTTAATTCATTTATTCTAATAGTTTTTGGTAGAGTATTTAGGGTTTTCTTTTTTAAGATTATTTATTTATTTTGAGAGAAAGAGAGAGAAAGAGAGAGAGCAAGTGGGAGAAGGACAGAAACAGGGAGAGGATGCTAAGCAGGTTCCATGCTGTCAGCACAGAGCCTGATGGGGAGCTTGAACTCATGAACCATGAGATCATGACCTGAGCTGAAATCGAGAGTCAGACACTTAACCAATTGAGCCACCCAAGTGCCCCTAGGGTTTTCTATATATAATGCCATGTCATCTGCAAATAGTGACAGTTTTACTTCCATTCCATTTTAGATGTCTTTTATTTCCTTTTCTTGCCTAATTGCTGTTGCTAAGATTTCCAGTACTATGTTGAATAAAAGTGGTGATAATGGTGTCCTTGTCTTATTCCTGATCTTAGAGGAAAAGCTTTCAAATTTTCACCATTGAGTGTGATGTTAACTCTGGGTTTGTCATAATGGCTATTATTACTTTGAGGTATGCTCCCTCCAAATCGACTTTGTTGAGAGTTTTTATTATGAACAGATATTGAATTTTGTCAAATGCTTTTTTCTGCATTGATCATTGCATTTCTGCATTGATCATATGATTTTATCCTTTCTTTTGTTAATGTGGTGTAACACGTTGATTGATTTGTAGATGTTGAACCTTCCTTGAATTCATGGAATAAGTTGTACTTAATCATGTTGTATGATCCTTTTAATGCATTGTTGAATTTGGTTTGCTAATATTCGGTTGAGATTTTTGCATCAATGTTCATCAGGGATATTGACCTATAACTTTCTTTTTTTTTTGGAGTGTTTTCATCTGGCTTTGGTATCAGGGTAATGTTAGCCTCATAAAATGAGTTTGAAAGCATTCCTTCCTCTTCAATTTTTTGGAATAGTTTGAAAAGCATAGGTATTAACTCTTTTTTAAATGTTTGGTATAATTTACCAAACCATCTGGTCCTGAAATTTTTTTTCTTGGGAGTTTTAAAATTACTAATTCAGTTTCATTACTTGTAATCAGTCTATTCAGATTGTCTTTTGCTTCATGATTCAGTCTTTGAAAGTTGTGTCTTTCTAGGAATTTATCCATTTCTTCCAGGTTGACCAATATGTTGGCAAATAATTGTTTTCAGTAGTCTCTTAAGATCCTTTGTATTTTTGTGGTATTAGTTGTAACTTCCTTTTCATTTATGATTTTATTTATTTGGGTCCTCTTTTTCCTCATAAGTCTGGCTAGAGTTGTTTTTTTTTTTTTTTATCTTTTCAAAGAACCAGCTTTTATTTTCATTGATCTTTTCTATTTTTTAGTCTATTTCATTTACTTCTGCTTTGATCTTTATTATTTTCTTCCTTCTACTAACTTTGGCCTTTGTTCTTTTTATAGTTCTTTTGAGTATATATATTGTTTTGGGGGGCGTTTTCTTGTTTCTTGAGGTAAGCCTATATTGCTATAAACTTCTCTTAAAACTGCTATTGCTGTGTCCCATAGACTTTCAAAAGTTGTGTTTTCATTTTCCTTTGTCTCAAGGTATTTTTTTATTTCCTTGGATTTGTTCATTAACTCATTGGTTGTTTAGTAGCATGTTGTTTAGTTTCCATATGTGTTTGTGTTTTTCCAGGTTTTTTTCTTTTACTTAATTTCTAGTTTCATACCATTGTGGTCAGAAAAGATGCTTGAGTGAAGCATCAAAATGATTTCAATATCTTGAGTTTACTGAATCTTGTTTTGTGACCTAACATGATCTATCCTAAAGAACGTTCTATGTGCACTTGAAAAGAATGTGTATTCTGTAGTTTTAAAATGAAATGTTCTATAAATATCTATTAAGTCATCCTGGTCTAATGTGTCATTTAAAGCCAATATTTCCTTATTGATTTTCTGTCTGGATCATCTCTGCATTGATGTTAGTGAGATGTTAAAATTTTCTACTATTATTGTATTACTGTCAATTTATCTCTTTATGTCTATTAATATTTGCTTTATATATTTAGGTGTTCCTATGTTGTGTGCATAAATATTCATGAATGTTATATCTTTTTTTGGATTGATTTCTTTATCATGATATAATGTCCTTTGTCTTTTCTTTCAGTCTTTATTTTAAAGTCTATTTTGTCTGATATGGTTATTGCTACATGAACTTTCTTTTTGTTCCCACTTGCATGGAATATCTTTTCATCCCTTTCCTTTCAATATGTGTGTGCCTTTAGAACTGAAGTGAGTCTCTTATAGGCATCATATTAAATAAGCCTTTTTTATTTTATCCATTCAGCCATCCTGTGTTTCTTAATTGGAGTATTTAGTCTATTTACATTTAAATTTTTTTTTTCAACATTTATTTATTTTTGGGGACAGAGAGACAGAGCATGAACGGGGGAGGGGCAGAGAGAGAGGGAGACACAGAATCGGAAACAGGCTCCAGGCTCCGAGCCATCAGCCCAGAGCCCGACGCGGGGCTCGACCTCCCGGACCGCGAGATCGTGACCTGGCTGAAGTCGGACGCCCAACCGACTGCGCCACCCAGGCGCCCCAAGTCTATTTACATTTAAAGTAATTATTGGTGGGCATGTACTTGTTTCCATTTTGATTATTGTTTCTGGTTGTTTTTGTAGTTTATTCCCTTCTTCCTTGCTTGGTCCCTTCCCCTTGATTTGATGGTTTTCTTTAATGTTATGTTTGGGTTCCTCTCTCTTTATTTTTTGTGTATCTACTGTAGATTTTTGGTTTAAGGTTATCACGAAGTTCACATATATTGACCTATATAAGTAGCAGTATATTTTAAGCTGATAGTTGCTTAAGCTCAGACTCATTGTAAAAGCACTACATTTTTTACTCACCACCCTGCCATGCTTTATGCATTTGACACTTATTTTACATCTTTTTATTTTGTGTGTCCCTTAACTACTTATTGTAGTTAGAGTTGATTTTACTATTTTTGTCTTTTTACCTCCATACTAACTTTTAAAGTAGCTGATTTACTGCCTTTACTATATTTGCTTTCATCTGTGAGACTTTTTTCTTTCATATATTTTTTTATTTGTATTCATGGCCTTACTTTCCCACTTAAAGAACACCCTTTAACATTTCTTATAATGCCAGTGTAGTGGTGATTAATTCTTAGCTTTTGCTTGTCTCAGAAACTCTTTATCTTTCCTCCAATTGTGAATGATAATCTTGCCAGGTAGAGCATTCTTGGTTGTAAGATTTTCCCTTTCAACACTTGAATATATCCTGCCACTCCTTTCTGACTTGTAAAGTTTCTGCTGAAAAATCAGCTGATAGTCTTATGGAGTTTCCCTTGTTTGTGACTATTTGTTTTTCTCTTGCTGCCTTTAAGATAATCTCTTTATCTTTATCTTTAGCCACTTTATTTTATTTTTTTAATGTTTAGTTTTGAGAGAGGGAGAGAGAGAGCACAAGTGGGGGTAAGGGCAGACAGAGAGGGAGACACAGAATCCAAAATTCAAAGCTGGCTCCAGGCTCCAAGCTGTTAGCACAGAGCCCGATGCAGGGCTCAAACTCGTGAACTGTGAGATCATGACCTGAGCCAAAGTTGGATGCTTAACCAAGTGAGCCACCCAGGCGCCCCAGCTTTTGCCATTTTAGTTATAATATGTCTTCATATGGATTTCTTTGGGTTCATCTTGTTTGGGAGTCTGTGTGCTTTCTGGACTTGGATGTCTGTTTTCTTTCCAAAGTTAGGGAAGTTTTCAGCCATTATTACTTCAAATATGTTCTCTTATCATTTCTCTTTCTCTTTTCTTTCTAGGACTCCTACAATATGAATGTTAGTATGCTTGATGTTGTCCTAGAGTTCCCTTATTCTCATTAAACAGAATTTTTTTTTCTTTCTGTTCTGTGTGGTTTCCAGTACTCCACCTTCCAGATCCCTGATCCATTCTTTTGTATCATCTAATAAGCTGTTGATTCCCTCTGGTGTATGTTTCAGTGATTATTCTATTCTTCAACTCTGTGATTTCTGTTTGGCACTTTTTTATGTTTTCTCTTTGTTGAGGTTCTCACTGTGTTCCTTCATCTTCTGAGTTTGGTATATTTGTGGTCATTATTTTGAACTCTTTATCAGTTAAATTACTCATCTCCATTTCATTAGGGTTTTTTCCTGGGGTTCTATTTTTTTTCTTTTTTTGGAAAATAAACTTCTTTCTCCTCATTATGTCTGACTTTCTGTGTTTGTTTCTAGAACTAGGCAGAACAGCTACCTCTCCTGGTCTTGAAGGAATGGCATTATGTAAGAACATCCCTTGTGTTAGACTGCATGTTCTGGTGGCTTTAGCTGGTTGGCTGGAGCTGGTTCAGGCATAAGCTGCGTGGGACAGGGTGTCCTGGGCCACACCATGCTAGGGCAACCTGGTGAAATTACTGAAACTGGAGTGGGAGTGGGATGGGTGTGTCCTGGGGTGTGCTTTGCCCAGGCCACCTGGCAGGACAGCTAGAGTTAGGGTGGGCATGGACCAGGGATGTCTTGGTGCACTTTGTGCTGGAGTAATTCTGATGGGACACCTGGGTTGTGCATGCGCTTTAGGGCTCCTGAGGCATGGTGTACTGGGGCCATCTTGTGACTGCTGGAGCTGGGGTGGGCACTGGTGGAGGGCCACCTTAGTGGGAACAGCTGGAATTGGCACAGGCTAAAGGCTTGGGGCTCACAGGGGTGGCCTTAATTGGCAGGCCAAAGTGGTCCCAGCTCCTATCTGTCCTGTCAAGGTGGAGGGGGGAACATAAACAATGGTATTTTCCTGCACCTTCAACCTTGGGGAGTTCTAGTAGTTCCCCAACTCTTTGCACATGCTCTAGTGTTAGCAAATGGATTATCTTCAATTACAGTCTAGTTGCCCTTTAAATTGCTGTTTTTTTAGCAGTGCCCCAAGTTGGATGAGTCTGCATGAAGTCCCCTCAGTGATATTCCTCCCTAGTAGAGGTCATTGCTTTGGGAGTGGGCTTCTAATAATTACTGTGTCTCTGTTTTTCCTAATTTTCTCTATGTGGTCCCTCTACTATTTCTTGTGCAGATACTATTCAATTAGCCACTGGTTCACAGTGCCTGTGAAAGGAAATGAGTTCTGGGTCTTCCCATGTTGCTATATTGGACATGACTATTTGTAGTTTCAATTGTTTTGTAGGGATTTCAGACTATGAGAAACATTAAAAATGGTTCCACATATATCATTTTCCCTGAAATTATAGTGTTTACCTTGATTAGTCTAGGTCAGGTAGGTGAACTTGTGGCTGCATGAGTCAAGACATGGAGTTATCACCTAGGATGGATATATCTTTGTGGGGACACCCTATTCTAGTATATACTTTTCAGTTCTGTAGATTAGTTGCTCACTTTGGTCAGGTACATAAATGTTACCAATTTCTCAGACACTAGCTTACACTAGATTAATTCAAAAGGGATCAATGTCTAAAATCTGCTGGTTTATTGTTTACAATGATAAGCATAACTATCAGGTAGACTGCAACACTTAGCTTGATGATCATGGGGTTTCCTCCATATTTGTAAGTTATGCTGGAAGTCTATATTATCAGATGATTGGCGAACATGTAATGAGAACAACTGGAATTAATTGGCTGATTTTCATGGAATTTTGTCTGGTGCCTCTGTCTCCACTAAATCATAGATCTGACCAGGGGACTGGAAAGTTACCATCCATTCGTTAGAACACCCTTTTCATTGGATAGGTTTTAATGGAAATTCCAATTTGTACTTTCTGATTCTTGCTTTCCTATATTTCAAAGTGTTCATTGATCTTCATTTGACTCATTTAAAAAAATATGTTTAGGCTACCTACTAGGTTATAGGCAAGATTTGCTCTCGCTTTTGGAGTGAAAGACATTTTCTTTTATAGTATGACTTTTGCACATGTATCATACATTGATTTTATTATTTTGGGTCTCAGTTCTGGGGAAATATGTCATTGCAGGCAGTACATGTAATATTAGGAGCATGGGTTTTGTGTTTAAAGAATCAAGGTATTAGTTCTGGCTTCCCCACACATTATCTGTGGGCTCTTATAAAAGTTATTTAGCTTTCTTAAGCCCTAATTTGCTTATTTAAAAAATGGAGATGATACTGTTATTTAACTTACATGATTGTGGTGATGACTGCATAAGATAAAGCATACTAAGTATGCACAGCATGTAGCACATAGTAAGTACTAAAAAGTTATGTATTGTTTATTACTATATAAAAAGCGTAGAAGAGAAAACTTATTAGCACCATTAGTATTGCTTATAACATAAATATGTAAATGGCTATTGAAAAGATCATCGGTGAACAACTTTACTTTTAGTGTAAATGGAATCACTTCTACCTTCACTTAATATGCAACAATTACTAGTGCCAATTTGAAAATTAGAGCTGGTAACATTGATAATTGCTCCTCTTACACCTGAATGATTTTTTGTATAGCTAGCAAAAACAGTACTGCTACTTATAATATTTATTCAACACTTGGCAAGTTGAATTGGTCCAAACATAAAACATTATTTTTAGGGAAAGCTGTTATCTATCTGGTTATCTATATAAAGAACTAGATCAATGTGGCTTTTTAATATTTCAAGGTCATGCCAGAATTTTCTACTTTCTTTTTATTTTCTATTACTGACCTAAGAAGCAATAATAATTATATACAAAATTGTTTACCCTCATAACTATATCCCCTTAATATGTATTTTTATTTTTCTGTATATTCCATGTGTAGTCTTAATTCTATGCTTAATTCTATGTTACTGTTTTTACTTTCATATATAGAATATGTTTTGTTTCTGATCAGAGGCAGATGATGCCTTCAGCAACCAGAAGGCAACATAGATCCTGGAAATATCACAAATGCCAGTACACACATGGTGCCTCCTTGGTGGTATTAGATGTGTAGCTCTAGTAAAGAGCATCCATGGAAATAGCTGAAATGTAGAATGCAGGTAGGTGGGGGACCAGATGACAGCTTCTAAAAACATAATGGAATGAAAGCACAAGAGGCAGTTGTCATATGAATTGAGCAATATAATTCAACTGAATATGGCAGGACAGGGTGACCTGGAATAAATCTTGGCCAAGCAGTTGATTAGTAAATAACAGAGAAACATCATTTGTCAACTTCATCTTTGTTTTCCCCCTCACTATCCTCATTGAAATTCTACCTGTTGTTCAAATCCTTCTTTCCAGATAAAGTCCCACCTTCTGCAAGAAGGCTTCTTTAATAGTAATAAGGATGATATGATGAAAATAACAATTACATATATACGAATACATTTACATATATATAAGAATATATCTATGAATACATATACATACATGTATAAGAATATATATTATTTTTAGAGCTAATGAGAGAGCAAGTGGGTGAGAGGGGCAGAGGGAGAGAGAGACAGAGACAGAGAGACAGAGACATAGACAGCAGAGAGAGAGAGCACGACAGAGAAAGAGAGAATCCAAAGCAGTTTCCATACTCAATACAGAGCCCAACACAGGGCTCCACATCATGACCATGAGATCTGAAATCAAGAGTCAGACACCCAACAGACTGAGGCACCCAGGCATCCCAAGAATATATGTATTCTTATTTCATCTTTGCAACAACTCATTGAGGAAGCGGATCCTCAGAAATGTTAAGAAACTTGGCAAGTCATTCATCCAAAGTAGTGTTGATGACTTAAGAATTGTGGAGAATAAGGTACCTATGAAACATCCAGGTAAAGGTTTCTAGGAAGTTGTTATTTAGGTGAATCTGAAGTTTAGGACACAGAGAAGGACTGGAAAGTTGTGGGAGTCTTTAGCAATTAATAATGGTAGTTGAGAATAATGGAATAGGAGGATAAGATTGAAAGAACGTCTGAAATGATGGAAAGTGCCTGGAAAAAAAAAGGGTCTGAGGACAAGACTCAGGGAGATGTCAGTATTTAGGAGTGAATGGAAGCACACCAGGTAGCAAAAGGAAACTAAGAAGGAGCATCCATAAAGACAGGAGAAAAGTCAAGAGAGTTTGGTGTCCCAGAAGAAAAAGGAGGATTGGAGTTCAAAAAGACGGTGGTCAACATAGTCCAAGGCCACAGAAATTTCAAGTTAGAAGAAACTTGGATTAAGAGAGGGGAGAGGGTCACTGGTGGAGCCCTTAGAATACTTTTTGTAGCTTTATAGGTGGAAATTAAGGTACAAGGAATGTAGACAAGAACATTATACGGCATAGAAAAAGCTTGAACATGTTTATACCATGATGGGGAAGGAGATAGTAGAGAGGAAGAGACTGAAATAGAGAAGAGAGTGGAGAGAACATGACTGAATTGAACTCCCTGAAGAGGTGGGAGAGGCTGGAATCTAAATCATAGGTGAAGGAGTTGGCTTTAATGTTTAGAAGAGAAACTTTAACGTTTACTGTGAGAGCAAGTGAGGCAGGAACTATGCAAGACAGTAAGCTAAGCTTGAGGACAGTATGGCAACTGAGAAGTAAGAGAAGGAGCTGAGCAAAGGGCAGCTCCCTTCCCCCCACTGCATGATGGTAAACCTCTCTACATGGCTTGTGGTATCCTCTGGAAGCCCCCAGAAACATATGAGATTCAACATTCACAGTTCACTTTTCCCATACATATTCACAAACACGGTCTCATCATCCATCAGAGTATTCCAGTTTCAAATGCTGAAATCAGAAAAGTCTTGCCCTCCTCTTTACAGAATCATGTCTCTCATCCTCACTGTAGCCTCCTGCCCTTGATAGCCCCTTATTTTTCCAGAACATCTTGGTCTGGCTTCCCTTTCCTCCTTATCCACTCAGCTATCACAGTGGTTCTCTTTCTAGAGCCCCTCACCAGTCTTCCCCAATGATTTGAGCTTTGTAATCCCCCATAGCTACTAGGTTCTCCCTTTACTCATGCACAGGGTACACAACAGGCTGTGTAAGGGTGGACAGCTTTTCCCTTCTTCCCTCCTAGGTTTGTGGCTGGCCTATTAATTAAATTGATATAAGACAGGTTAATAGGAGAAAAATTTAGTGTCATATGTCCCAGAGCTCCATAAAAATAGGAGACTCAAAGAAGTGTCCAAAGCAGCCACCTTTTATACCTTCTATATAAAGAAACAATATATTTGTGAAGAATTGAAAAGATGAGAAGGTTTGTTTTGTGGGTAGTAAATTAGTGAAGAAGTGACAAAGTTTGTTTAGATAGCCTTTTCAGCCCTAAGTTCCCTATTCATGGAGATAAAGATACCTTCTGCCCTTCTGTTTCAGGAAGGGTACTTTTCATGTGGGAGATTTATTTCCTCCTTTTAGGGGGACAAAGGAGGATTACAGTGTCCTTTCTTTACCAGTTGTTTCTTAAGTAACTTTATTTCAAAATAATAAGTATGCCAGGGTGGCATATTTTAGGGTGGCATATTCTGCTCTACCTCAGTCCTGCCTTTGAAACTTGCATGGAATTTCACAATGCAGAAGCTTAGTTGGCAGATCATTCTATTTAACTGAACTAATCTCTTAGTCTTAAAAACAGGTCAGTTCACTTAAACAACTGTGTTTCATTTCAGGAGGCAGTGATGTAGGTAGGCTCCCAAAATTAGGCCTATATGGTGTAAATATCTGTACCAGGTATTTAATAAGAAGTATTTCTATGAAAACAAAGGAAAACAATGGTTAATGGTTAGAGCAGACTAAAAAAATTCCATCTGAGTCCTGAGGAAAACTAAAAACAATTCTAGATGTCTGCTCAAAGCATCTTTAGATGGAGTGAAGGCAGGCAGTGGAAATTTTACAGATTTTCCTAGTTTGTAGTTTGAATGTCTCGGGTGATCTTTCTGAGTGGCCCACACAGCAATAAGACATGAAAATTGTCCATACATGAGCTGTTGTAATTTCTCTGAAGTTTATATCAAGTTGCCCCATTTTAGCTTGCATGGCTTCAGGAAAAGGGCAGTTTTAGTTCTCAATCATTTCAAGTCAGAAATGTGGGAAAAAAACTGGAAATGTTAGTTTGGATATCGTGGTCAGATATTGGAAAAAAACTGGAAGAATTCAGGATAGTCTAGTCCAGTTTACAGGTAGACAACAAAACCTCAAAGACAATGAATAAGACTAGAATCTGATATCCACAAGAGTGTGTTACAGATTTTACTGAAAACAATTTTTCTCTCTACAGTTACCTTTATTTCTATCAAAGTAAGACTAATTTGTTTGCAAAGTAAGTCTAGTCTCATTAAACTTTGCCTGATTATTTTCATAAATACAGCAAGAATAGTGACTGACCATACAGGCTCTTTTAAGTCTGTTTCACTGTTAAAAGCCTCTTGAAGCTAGGAAGCCAAGCCAAGGGTTTAATATCAGACTTGACCTGCAATACCTACACATTTGGGTTAATTCCTCTCTTCTTGAGGTTCCCCAAAATATCGTAAGTTTCCTGAACCTGCAGGAAGAAACCTTCCTTACTCACCTGATAAGGTTGCCCAGAACCCTGTAAACAAGGTACCAGGCTATTTTTCCAAGGAGATTTATTTGCTCCTTAAAGTCAGCTTTAGCTCCTTAAAGCTTTCTGGTCATATATGAGTCTATGTACATCTTTTTCAAATATGATATTCCAGTCAAAGCCTTGGTAATATAACCATTGTTTTTAATTACATTATGTTACAAGGAGAACAGATTCTTATGGAACCTATGCAAATAGCTATACTACCACAAAAATAAGAATACTCACTAAGAGTTTATGAATTCTGGTGGGACCAGGTAGGGAAAAAAATAATTGTTTTATCTTTGTTCACAAAGGTATATTTTACCAAACTGCTGATAGTTTAAGAGAAAAGAGAAAACATTTTCTTAAGTTTAGAAAAACAAAACATTAAAGAACCAATAATGTTTCAAGAAGTCATTTAAATCATGTAGTCATCTTTATCAGTTCATTCAGTCCCATGTAATTAATTCCTTTTTCCTTGATCTTTTATTAGCAGTTTAACGAAGATGTCATGTTCTTCATTAGAGTTATGTAAATTCTTACCCAGTCTAGTAGTGTGATCTGAAAGTTATCAGAAACATGTACTTGTTACAGCCCCTTCCATGAGTCTCCTTGAAGTTGAAGTACTTTTGCAGGAACATTTTTACAAAAGCATCAGTTAAATGACAACTGTGTATAAATGGCAAAAGACTTAAAAATGGCCATGATTAAAGATCTGATGAGAGTTCATTATAATGCAATTGACAAGAGATTTGGCTATTTCTATGACGCACATTTTAATATGGAATATTAATAACTGGAATTAAAACAACATTACATATCAGAATTTTAGGAATTTTATATAACTTCTGTTAACACTTATATTAATAACTCATACCCATATGAATTTAACCTTAAGAAGGTTAAATATCACTTTTTAGAATGACAATGTTTCCCATATAATTTAATATAAACAAGCCTAATTAGTTAAACATCTCTTTTTCTAGGAGAGAGAACAAGACTTTGAGATGTTCCATGGACCCTCTGGAAATCTCAAAGTTAGTTCAAGACCCAAATGACTTCATTTTGAATTTGATTTTGGGTAGATTTGTCAGAAATATCAAATGGTTTAAAACTACTCGATTAAATAGGATTGTAGATCACTATGAAACAATACTTAATTATCCATTTAACCAAAGTGACAATTTAAACGCAGGCGCAACTTAAACGCAGATACAAAAGGTTACATAGTTGTAAGCAAAACTTAGCTCTTTTAATTAAACGTTGAGAAGACTCAGTTTTAAGTAATCAAAGACCTAATAAGACTGCATGAAACAGTAAATTATTTTGATAAAGCACAGATTTAATCTTTGTTTTCTAGTCAGATTACTTAAAAGGTAAAGAAAAGCCTTTCACAATCTCTTATGAGGAGCAGATCAATAGTCCAAGAAAGCTTTGTCCTTTTAGCACATGAAAGAATATTAAGTTTTAGTTTTACATAAACATAACTACACAATTTTTTTTAATTTTTTTAATGTTTATTTATGTTTGAGAGAGAGACAGAGCATGAGTGGGGGAGGAGCAGAGAGAGAGGGAGACAGGCTCCAGGTTCCGAAGCAGGCTCCAGGCCCTGAGCTGTCAGCACAGAGCCTGATGTGGGGGTCAAACCCACGAACCGTGAGATCATGACCTGAGCAGAAGTTGGACACCCAACCCACTGAGCCACCCAGGCGCCCCATAAGTACAATTTTTATTAAAATTATTTTTTAAAGCTCTTAAAGAAAATTATTCAATTTTAGCCAGCTTGACAACCCAAGGTAAGATTTTTTTCCCCCCTCTCTCTTCTCAACTTTCCATATCCACTTAGTTTGTTCTTTATTCTCTTGTCATTCAGACATAACCAGATTTTATATTTTATACAAAATTACTATTTTTCCTTTAACAAAACATATATTCATACCTCATACCTATTTTAAGTCAAAGATACATCCTACTTTTTTTGCATAGAGATGTTTCCCTTACTATTTCTGGTAGCTTTAATTTTATTTATTAAATTAACTCATTAATTAATTATTGAATTAATTAGAATTTTAACCCTTAGAAACTTTAATTTCTAGTAAAACCTAAGAAGTAAGCAATTGTGAACTGTTATACCAAAATTCTTTACATTGGCAAATTTATGAATATATTTCATGATTTCCAGAAGCTTATACTTTTTTTTATAGTATAATTTTTCAGTGTAGCACAGGACATATTTACTGATAGATCCAAATATCTTTAGTTTTTCTGTAATAAGAATCCCAAAGTGGATATACCTATTTCAGTAACTAATAATTCAGAATTTTATCTTATTTGGAAATGGTCTATATAGTCAATGAGTTGCCATCATTAACCTAACTTATTAAAACTTTAAGGTTTAAAGTTACCAAAAAAGATTTTAGAAACTACTTAAGTAGAGATGTTATAAAATATTATTGAAAACTTTTCTTCTAAACTTTTACCTCCTTTACATCTATTTAAATCACATATTTTAAATAATCATATTTAGATTACTCATGAAAATTTCATGAGACATTAAAGCAGCTAGTCATTGTCTTAAATTATTTTTCTTGCTGACAAATTTTGTAACAGAGATAACATGAGGTTATTTGACTAATAAATCCAGGTAGAATAAAAGTTGTATATCTGCATTATATTTAATGCTGATAACTCTGAAAACGTTTCTTTTTTAATTAAACCAATAACATTAAAGTAGCTTTTATTTACTAAAGAGTATTCCAGATCATGTGAACTTGACAAACATTTCAGTTAGGTTCAAATATATTTGTGAGAGCTTAGAAATATTTATTCTGATAACCACTTATTTCTCTTTAACACAACTAAATGGAACCTTTAAAAATTTAATTTTGGCAATAGCATCTTGAGGTGGGAAAATATCACATATACATGACATACATCTATAGACATACATAAACACAGAGACTTTATAGCTTTTGTTTTAAAATTTTAGCCATGAATCAAGTACAGTAATACAAAATCACTACTTTAATAACCATTGGATCCAAATTATGTTTCTGCAATTGGAGTAAATTGTCTACCTGCTCAGATGGCTAAAAATTTTTACTAATATTTGTGGAGAAGACTCTTAAGAATTGTATTTGTCCATGGGGTGCCTGGGCGGCTCAGTTGGTTAAGTGTCCGTCTCTTGATTTTTGGCTCAGGTCATGATCTCACAATCATGACATCGATCTCCATGCCGGGCTCCAAGCCAGCTGTGGAGCCTACTTAAGATTCTTTCTCTCCCTCCCCCTATGCCCTTCCTTGCACATGCATACGCATGCTTGTGTGTGTGTTCTTGCTCTCAAAAAAATTAAAAAAAAAGGATTGTATCGGTCTTTGATAAGTAATCTTATGAAGGCTATGGACTAGCGTTTGGGCAAAGGAGCCTTTAAAGAAGTTTGTATATTAAAAAACTTCTTTCCTCCCTTTTTTTCTTTAGTCTCAGGTGATTGTGGGCAGTGTTTTATCTACTGGGGTGTTTACATTTCAAAAGGATGGAAAAAATGTGTTTTCTCCTGGGAGTTTTATGGTAGATATCTCTATTATCAGAAGTGTAGGATAATTACTATTTAAAATGTTTCCTCTTTTTCTTAAGTACAGGACAGTTTTGTTTCTAAAGTCCTGATCTTTTATAATATCTACATGCATTTTGAGATGAATGGGGAGATTTAGGGTTAGTAAGTTAGGTTAGCTTGGAATTACTTCTAGAGCATCATACTTTACATGCTCCAAGAGAAAGAAGCTTACTTTACATACCCCAGCAGGAGGAAGAATTTCTCCCTGACCAGCAACAGCCCAACCAATGAGAATTCAGCAAAACAACCTCTCCCATCTTCCTCTTTTCTTCTATAGAAGCAGGCTCCTCTCCTCTGTTCTCCAGACTTGCCAATGGTTTGTCATAGTTTGCTTGTCCTGAATTGCAATTCTTCTGCTATTACTGAATACACTAAATGTCTGGTAAAATAACTGGATCTTTTGTTTTCTAAGGTCAACATTACATGGTTGTTACAAGAACCCGCTTGAGCCCCTTGTGCTCTTTGCTTCTGAGTCATCTCCTTCCTTTCAGTTCAGTAAGTCTCCTCCTTCATATGAGCTCCCTCCTTTTCGTTGAGCTCTCTGACTTTATTTGGAAGCTGTTCTTGTTTTTGTTGGTTTTTTAGAAAAAATGTTTATTTATTCATTTGAGAGAGAGAGAGAGAGACAGCAAGAGGCAGAGAGAGAAGGAGAGAGAGAATCCCAAGCAGGCCCCGCACTGCCAGTACAGAGCCTGATGCAGGGCTCAAACTCATGAGCTGGGCTGAAATCAAGAGTTGGATGCTTAACCAACTGAGCCATCCAGGTGCCCCTTTGTTGTTTTTATGAAGGAATTGCCCTTCTTGGGGAGTACTCTTCTATTTCTCAAACCTCTGTTTTTGAGTAATAGGATCCCAATCTGCTAAATTCTCTCAGGAGGGACCTCTTTCTTTTACCCCAGTTTTATGCTTTAAAACTATGGTTCCTCTTCATGTGCATTTTTAACTAATTAGGCCAATTTAACCAAAAATAATTTAGAACTCCAATGGCTATCATGGGGTACTTTTGATCTCCCCACACTTGCTTTTCTTAGCACCAGGGCTCTCAAATAAAAACAACCAAATGGGAACCCTATATCAATTGGTATTTTGAGGCTTCCAAATATATCCAGGACTCTAAAATCCCCTGTTTACAAATTACCATTTCTTTTTTTAAATGTTTTATTTATTTTTGAGGGAAAGAGAGAGAGAGAGAGAGAGGGAAAGAGAGAACACAAGGTGGGGAGGGATAGAGAGAGCCAGAGACCCAGAATCCAAAACAGTCTCCAGGCTCTGAGCCATCAACACAGAACCTGACGCAGGGCTCGAACTCACAAACCATGAGATTATGACCTGAGCCGAAGTTGGAGGCTCAACCAACTGAGCTGCCCAGGCACCCATACAAATGACCATTTCTAAATTAACTGAGGTAAACAACTGAAAGAAGACAAAAAACTTCAGAGGTCTCTTTCTCCCCATCCTCTTTTATACCCTCTCTATCCCCACCTCTTTTCACCCTCCACTTCCTTATTCTAATTCTTTCAATGAACTTCCCTCTTTCTCTGAAATGCTCCTTGTTCCCTTCTCTGAACCGATTAGAAGATGCACCTTTAAAGATTTTTTTTAGTTTGTTTATTTAGGGGCGCCTGGGTGGCTTAGTCGGTTAAGAGTCCAACTTTGGCTCACGTCATGATCTCACAGTTCATGAGTTCGAGCCCCACATCGGGCTCTTCGCTGACAGCTTGGAGACTGGTTCCTGCTTTGGATTCTGTGTTTCCCTCTCTCTCTGCCCCTCCCACACTCGTGCTCTCTCTCTCTCTCTCTCTCAAAAATAAATAAAAATTTAAAAAAAATTTAAAGTTCATTTACTTATTATTGAGAGAGAGCAAGCAAGCACAAACTGGGGAGGGGTAGAGAGAAAGAGAGAGGGAGACAGAATCTGAAGTAGGCTCCAGGTTCTGATCTGTCAGCACAGAGTCTGACATGGGGCTTGAACCCACCAACTGTGAAATCATGACCTGAGCTGAAGTCGGACGCTTAACTGACTGAGCCACCCAGGTGCCCCTAAAACTACACCTTCAAAATTAGACCTTCTGGGGGCACCTGGGTGGCTCAGTCAGTTTAGCATACAACTCTAGGTTTCAGCTCAGGTCATGATGCCAGGGTCAGGGGATCAAGCCCCATGTCAGGCTCTGTGCTGAGTGTGGAGCCTGCCTAAGATTCTCTCTCTCTTTTCTCTCTCTCCTCTCTCCCTTAATCACACACTCTCTCTCAAAAAAATAAATTAGACCTTATGAGGATCCTAATGCTAAGCCCTTAATTTCCCATGTCCCCTGGGCTAAGGCTGAACTACAAGCCATAGTCAAAGATTTTCCTGGAGTTATTGAAGATCCTCATAGTTTTGCCAAGGAATTTTTTAAAATTAGATTTGCCAAGGAATTTAATATAGTCATCCAGACTTACCAACCAGGTTCCTCAGATTTGTACCAGCTAGTTCACATGCTTGTTGACAAAGGCCAAGCCCAACACTGGATGAAAACAGCTAACTGGGATGGTCCTGAACAAATCTCTAGAACTTTATATGAAAGACCAACTCAATGCCGTTTTATATGATCACACTGGGCAATTGCTGAATGACTTCACCTGGTAGTCCCTAGGGCTTTTCCAAAACCTGTTGATTGGAATAAGATTCATGTTTGCACTTAAAAACTGAGTGAATCTGTGTATGACTATTATAGTCACCTCCGAATTGTTTTTAAAGAAAATTCTGGCCTCCTTATGGATGTTGAATCCACTCGGGTAGCCTTCAACTCTATGTTCATTAAAGGGCTAAACTGGGATCTTTCCCTTATAGTTAAAAGGGCTAGGATGGAATGGGAAACTTTGTCCACTCCAGATTCAGTTAATTTAGCAAATTGGCTCTCCTATACTCTAGAGGATTCAACTAAAAGGAAGACCAGTAAAATCCCTGATTTTCAGTTCTAACAAATGGAAGCCCCTAAACAAAATCAAACCCCTCTGCCATTGTTGCAAAAAACCAAGACACAGGAAGAAAGACTGTTCTGAATGTAAGCATTCTAGGTGCCTTCAGTCCTCTAGCCTTTCCAGTGCCTTCCTAACCCCCAACTACAGAACTGTAACTACAGGGGCTTTTCCCAATGTTTCCTCTTAAATTGCTTAGAGAATTTTTATCAACATTGGAGCTACACTCTCTATGCTTGACCCTACTGTTATCAAATAAATAGCCCTTACCTCGAAGTACTGAAATGGTTCAGAGTGGGGATCTCTAATAAACTTAAACAGGTTTCTATCTCTCAACCTATTCCCTTTTGTTTAGGCCCTCCAAGAGATACTCAAAACTTTGCTTCTGAGATTCCTTAGAGAAATATGATGCTGGAGTTTTTCTACTGAAAGGGGGAGAGAATTCTAGAATTTGATAGCAACCAAAATAGCCAACCAGGAAAATCAGATGACATTTAACCATCTTTTATTTGCTCCATCAAAATTTACAGTAATTGATTTCCCTGTGGATAAGGTTAGTCAATATTTCTTTGCCTTTACTTGGGAAGGAAAGCAGTGTACCTAGACAGAAATGCCCCAGGGTTTTACCAAAAATCCTTCCTACTTCTCCCAAAACTTTTTAATTTTTTGAGAGAGAGAGAGTGAGAGAGTGTGTGCATGTGTGTGAATTGGGGAGGGGCAGAGGGAGAGAGAATTCCAAGAAGACTCTGTACTGTTAGTGAACAACCTGATGAGGGGCTTGTTTCTACAACCGCAGGATCATGACCTGAACTGAAATCCAGAATTGGATGCTTAACCAACTGAGCCACCCAGGTACCCCTTCTCCAAAATCTTAAAAGTGGATTTAGGTGATATAAAGTTACCTGGAATCTCTACTTTATTACAATATGCAGATGATTTGTTTCTCTGCTCCCCTTCTCAGGCCTCTTTGCAGGAAGACAGCAACCACTTGTTAAAACTTTTAGTCTTAAAAGGACACAAAATCTCTGAGGAGAAACTGCAGATTGCTCAGACTCAGGTTTGATATTTGTGGCACCTGATTTCAAAACAAGGGCTGCATTTAGATCCAAAGAGGCCTCATGGCATCCTGAATTTCCCCAAACTAAGTGCTAATTACAAGGTTTTAGGCTAATTACAAGTTAGCTTCAGCCTAACTTGGCTCATGTGAAAATTGGATTCCAAACTCTCTTTCCCTCACTGTAATAATCTGAACCCTGCCACCATTCTTCCTTCCTCTATGGACAATACTCCTCATGACTGTGACTCTCTCAGATCACCTCCTGACTCCTTATGATCACTTATAGGAAACTCCTTTGTATAACATTAATTTTCCACGGTTTACTGATGGTTCTTATTTAAAAGGTGAAAATGATAAATATGCTGGGTATGCTTTTGCAACTCCTTTTAAAGTAATTGAGGCAACACTTTTGCCCTTGGCTGAATTGGCCAAACAGATGAATTGTATACACTTGATCACACCTGTATTTTAGCCAAAGGGAAAAACTGCAAATATCTATACTAACAGTAGGTTTGTTGGAGTAGCTCATGACTTTAGAATGCTATGGAAACAGCAAGATGTCCTTATTTCTAGTGGAGACAAAATTAGAAATGGCTTTTATGTCCAGGAATTATTAGATGCCATACTCTTACAGACACTTTGGCCAGTATCAAGTTCCCTGCACATTTTAAACTTGATTCTCTTGAGGCTAATGGAAACCACCTTGAAGATTATTTCTGCAAAGAATGCTGCTCAAAAAGGAACAACTAAACGTCTGTCTTGATCCAAAGGGATGTTCCCCCAAATGATTATCTAGAAAAATTGACTAGGGATGTCCAACAATTGGCCCCAGAAAAGGAAAAACAATATTGGAAATCTACTAAACATTGGTTCAACAAAAAAAGAAAACTCTGTGTTGGGCTAAAAGAATAATCCAGTGCTTCCAGAGACTCTAAAGTTCCCATTACTGATTACTATACATGCAGTGAATCATTAGTTTACTGATAAAAACCTTTATGAGCCAATACTAGTGGGTGAATATTAGCAAGGTCACAGAGTGCTTACTTTGCTTGCCCACCTGTCTAAAATATAATTCAGGAAAACCTGTCTGCACTGCTCCTCGACACTTTAAATTGCCCAGTGGACCATACGAGTTTTGGCAGATGGATTTTTTTTTTAATTTTAATTTTTTATTTTTATTTTTCAATATATGAAGTTTATTGTCACATTGGTTTCCATACAACACCCAGTGCTCATCCCAAAAGGTGCCCTCCTCAATACCCATCACCCACCCTCCCACCCCCCATCAACCCTCAGTTTGTTCTCAGTTTTTAAGAGTCTCTTATGCTTTGGTTCTCTTCCACTCTAACCTCTTTTCTTTTTTCCTTCCCCTCCCCCATGGGTTTCTGTTAAGTTTCTCAGGATCCACATAAGAGTGAAACCATATGGTATCTGCCTTTCTCTGTATGGCTTATTTCACTTAGCATAACACTCTCCAGTTCCATCCATGTTGCTACAAAGGGCCATATTTCATTCTTTCTCATTGTTTGGCAGATGGATTTTATTCAGCTTTCCCCATCTCATGGATATAAATATGTATTGGTAACTGTTTGTGTATTTTCTTACTGGATTCCTATTTTTGTGCCTAAATTCCTATTAGAAAAGATCATCCCTACCTGCAGAATCCCTCTTGAACTTCATAATGACCAGGGAACTTGCTTCAACAGGTTTGTGCTTTTTGGCCAGTGTTGCAACACTTCCGTTGTGCTTATTACCCTCAATCCTCAGGGCTAATAGAATCCACTAACAGCATTATTAGGCAAAGTTTGTAGAGATCCTTCAAATACCCTGGCCAAAAGCACTCCCATTAGTGGTTCTAAATTTCAGGTGTACCCCTTTTGGAACTCATTAACTCTCACCCTTTGAGATAATCATAGGATGACCAATGTACTTGGCTCCTGCTGCTTTTGATCCACAGTCGGTAAAGGGGGATATCCTTTAATATTGCAAAGGCCTAATTGCTTCTGTTGAAAATAACCATATTTTAGCAGAACAATCTTTCCACAGCACACTCCCCGGAGACAAAGACTTTAAATATCAACCTTGCAGCCCAGAAATTTCTCACACCTTGCAGCCCAGAAATTTCATCTATTGGAATGACATCTCCAGAAAGACTGTCTTCAACACTGATGGAAAGACCCCTCTCAGGTACTGTTAACCAACTCTTGTGCTGCCAAACTTCAAAGAAAGGACCCTTGGATCCATGTGTCACATCTACAGAAAGCACCAAAACCTAACTAGATCTGCACACCAACTGATGACCTGAAAAAAAAGATTTCTAGGAATCGAAGCAAATGACAGTTGAAGGAGACAGTTTTCCCAAGATGACCAGCCCAGACCTGTATACATTTTTCTCACTGTTGCTTCTAACCTTATTTTCTCCTTTTTTTTCTTGGCCCAATCTATTGCAGAAGAGGAAAACCTTTCCAACTGTTAGATCTGTCACCAGAAATCCAATCTATTCTTCTCTATTTAAATATGATTTTTTCCCCCTGCATCCAAGGGAAACACAAATGAGTTTGATTACAGAGCCCTGGAAAGCAGGAGGAGTTGTAAGGGATAGAGCAAAGTGAATCCTACCACCTGTCCTTGTGCTTCTGCTAAATTCACTTCCTGGATTTCAGCATTTACATGAGTAACATGTATACCCTGGCCCTGGAGATCAGGCCAGAGTGCTCTTGGTAAATCTTGTAAGGAAGGAGAAGTTGAAATAGGCAGCTGGATGTTTAAGGGATTTTCTGGGGAAGGTGGGGGAGTTTTATGAGCTAAGGGAATTTGCTGAGGAGACAGGGCTGGATTTTAATTTTAATTCTAATTTTTTAAAGTTTTTATTTAAATTCCAGTTTTGACATGCTGTGTAATGCTAGTTTCAGGTGTACAATTAAGTGACATGGCTGGGTTTTATTTTATTATTTACTTATTCATTTCTAAAGTTTATTTATTTTGAGAGGGAGAGAGAGAGAGAGAAAGAATGAGCAGGGGAGGGGCAGAGAGAGAGAGAGAGAGACAGAGGGAGAGGATTTCAAGCATGGGAGCCTGACATGGGGCTTGATCCTATGAACAGTGAGATCATGACCTGAGCCGAAATCAAGAGTCAGAGCTTAACCAACTGAGCCACCCAGCTGCCCCAGGGCTGGATTTTAAAAAGAGGAATTTATGTTGGATGTGGACTTTAATTTTTGTTCTAAGTCTAATTTCTGTTCTTTAACCTTGTTAAGGCAGTCCCTAAAGGTACTAATTATTCTCCTCTATATCCACTTCATAATTTGGTCTTTCCATAGGTACCTATAACAGTTGTTTAGGATGAGAACTCTTTAATTTTTTTTTCAAATGTAGAAGTTTTTCTAATTGAAAGGATTTATTATCTGGCAATGATGAGTAGGATCTTATATTAATCTCAATAGAGACTCAAACCAATAAGACTTTTTATAGCTTAACCATGGACATAAGAGGCATCCCAAAAGAGGGTACAAGCCCTCACAAGATCCAGAGGGTTCACTCCCAAAGTTAGCATAAAAAAGCAAAAACCTTTGTTGTCACCAGTGGTAAGAATGATGTAGTGAAAATGGTGTCTCCAGTTTCCCATGAAAATGTGAGATGCCTCCAGTCACAGAGTCACTAATCTGTAAAGGTACTACTGGAATGATACTTTTCCAGCACTAACAAGACAACAGTGGTTTAGACAACTGAGGCACCTTATGACAAACTCCTCTGAGACCTAGCACAGTTGGACAAAGAGAAGGTTGCCTATGACTTCATGTGTTGTATTTCTAAGCCTATTTGGTTGGCCACCAGATGCAAGCCAGTACTTGTACCTTCTGATTGGCAGAGACCAGAGAGAATATTCTCACTGGTCACAAGGCCACAATCTCAGGATAGAACAAGATGAAAGCAAACCTCATCTGGTTTTTACATAAGGGACCCACTGCCAAGTTTGTCTAAACAGATGCCAATCTGTTCAGAACTGTGAACTCACCAGTCTGGGAAGCATTCAACCCAATGGTTTCCCTCCTTATGACAAATGATAGGGACAAAAGAAAACAATGACTGTCCTTGGGAGGAAAGAGAGCAATAGAAAACAGGAGTATTCGTAATAAATCTTTACCAGTCACTATACCCAAGGAACTAGTTTACACAAATATATTCTCCTGCTAAACTAAATTTAGAAAAAAAAAAAGGGACTTTCACCACTCTCACTTCCACCAGACCCTGTGAGCAGAGATCCAGGAGACTGATGTGGTAAGAATTCTTAGTTTCTGCAGGCTCTTGTCAGATTCCCAGGATCTCTCAGGTGCTGCAGCCCCAGATTCAGCAATGTGTGGGTAGTGGAGGGCCCCAGGTTGGATGCCAAAACTGTAGAAGTGGAAAAATTTTCCCGTCTTACCTTCTAGGTTCTTTGGCTGGCCTAATAATTAAATTAACATAAGTAGGATTTACAGGAGGAAAACAAATTTAATTTCTTATATACAGGAAATCCATATAAATATGAGACTCAAAAAAGTGACCAAAGCAGGCAACTTTTAGAACTGCAAGAAAAAAAATTGTGAAGAATTGACAAGACAAAGAGGTTTGGGTTTGGGGTCATAAATTAGTGAAGAAGTAATAAGGTGTTTTATATTGCCTTCTCAACCCTAAATTCATTCCCTATTTCTAGTGATGAGGGTGCCTTCTCCTCTTTGGGAATAGACAGGGTACCCTTCATACGGGTGATTTATTTCCTCCTTTCAGGGGCACAAAGGAGGGTTAGAATGTCCTTCTTATATCAACTGTATTTTAAGTAACTTTAACTCAAAGTAATGTGCCAAAGTGACATATTTTGCTCTCCTTCACCTGGTTCCCACTGCTGCCCCAAAGTTCAGCTTCATTCCTTTCCCCACAGCAGTAGAGCAACCGTAGCCCTTCTTTCTCTGTCCTGCCCCTTTTCTGGGTTTTGATAGATGCCAGGCATGCACCCTATTTATCTTCCTGAACAGGGGGTCCTGCAACCCCAGTCTTCACCTCAACTCTTTCTCTCCCTCCCCTAAAAGTTCTCTGACATTCTTGTACCACCCTTCCTTTTAGACCAGGAGTGTGTGTGTGTGTGTGTGTGTGTGTGTGTGTGTGTGTGTTTGAAAGTCCCATCCCAGCCCGTTATGTGCATGAGTGGCAACTATTACTATCTCCAAAGAATCTGATGTGCCCCCTCCCAGTCTGGGCTCACTGTAGTACCCAGCGCTGCCGAGCGCTCTGTTGGCCTTCCAGGGGGCGCTCGGCCCCGGACCGTGCCTCCCAGAACACCTTGCGGTGGCTCGTGTGGCTCAGAACTCTGTGACGCATCATGCCATCTTTGCCCTTCACGCAGTGGGCATCGGTGTGGTGACAGAACGTTTTTCTTTCTTTCTTTTTTAAGGAAAACAAGGGAGTGAGGGAGAAAAGAAGTCAAGGACGAGGCCAGGACTTGAAAAGGACTGAAGTAGGACTGAGCGGGGAGGTGAAGGGTGGACCTTTACTGACGGCGGCAGGGGCGGCAGCGGCTGTGAGGGGGCCGGTTAACTAGGCCGCAGCAGCCATGGCGGTCGACTTTGGGGACCACGCCAGCGGGTTCCGCCACACCGAGGTGATCAGGTTCATCAACAACGAAGTCCTCGTGAACGGCGGTGGGCCGGATTTCTACGCGGCCTTGCGCTCGCTGCCCTGGGACGAGGTAGAGGAGCGGCTTCGGACGGTCCTGGCCGACCCGCAGGTGCCGCGCGCCATGAAGAGGGCCTGTGCGTGGAGCGCGCTCGCCTTGAGCGTGCGCGTGGGAGCCAGGCAGCGGGAGCAGCAGGAGCGCCAGGTCTCGCGGCTGCAGAACCAAGTAGACGAGGGCGAGACGACTACCTGGGCCCTGGCCTCCGAGCTGCAGCGGCTGCGCGGGGAGCGCGAGTCGGCGGTCGCACAGCTGAGCTCCACACAGGCCACCCTGCGGCAGACTCTGGTCGAGTGTGACGTGCTTCGTGGGTGGCTGCTCCAGGTGGAGAGGGCCTCCCGGGTCGTGCCGCTGGCCCGCGAGAGAGTGCCTGGGCCTCCGGCCGAGCCACTTGGGACCGTAGCATGGCCCCTGAATGCAGATGTGGTGGCCAGGGAGCTGCGCAGCAGGCTGTATTTTGAGGCCCGGGTGCCGGCCCCGGTGGCTGTCCTTTACGTGCCGGGACCCCCAGGTCCCTGGGCTCAGGCCGTACAGCCCGCTCTGCCAGTGCCCGTGCGGTACTTGCTTCCGTTCCGTGCCCCGTTCCCCGTGGGATTCCCCGTCTTGCCACCTCTGCCGCCAGTAGTAGTCATGGATGCAGAAGCTGCAGTAGTTCCACATCAGATGCCTCCTCTGGGGATCGGGCCACCTGGTCCACGTGCTGCAGTGGGCTACCAAGAGGGGATGGTCCCACGGTGGGACCAGAGGAGCTGCAGCCAGGCGGAAGGTCCTGCGATCCTCTAGAGTGCAGTCCCCCTGAGGGACATCAGAAGCCTTAGCCAAGAAGGTCCGCAGAGGCCTCAGGGGACGGTTCCTGTCAGAGATAGCTGGAGCCAGAGCCAGAGCCAGGAAGAAGATCCAGAGAACACCCAAGAAGTGGTCCCCCTTGGGGATAGCTGGAGCCACAGCCAGCAAGAAGATCCAGAGAGAGCCCAGGGGACGGTTCCTATCGGCGAGAGCAGGAGCCACAACCAGGAGGAAGGTCCAGAGAGGGCCCATGGGGTGGTTCCTGCTGGGGACAGCCAGAGCCAGAGCCAGGAAGAAGGTCCAGAGTGGGCCAAAGGAATGGCCACCCTTGGGGATGGCTGGAGCCAGAGCCAGGAAGACCGTGCAAAGAGGGCCTGGGGGATGGTTCCCGCCGGGGAGAGCTGGAGCCATAGCCAGCAAGAAGATCAAGAGGTGCTCCGGGGGGTGGTCCCCCTTGGGGAGAGCTGGACCCAGAGTCAGCGAGAAGGTCCAGAGAACCCCCAAGGAATGGTCACCCTTTGGGGTAGCTGGAGCCAGAGCCGGGAAGAAGGTCCAGGGTGGGCCCAAGGAATGGTTCCTGTTGGGGATAGCTGGAGCCACAGCCAAGAAGAAGATCGAGAGATGCCCCAGGGGGTGGTACTTCTTAGGGACAGTTGGAGCCTCAGCCAGGAGGATGTTCTAGAGAGGCCTCAGGGGATGGTCTCCTTTGGGGATAGCTGGAGCCAGAGCCGGAAAGAGGGTTCGGAGAGGCCTCGGGGGGTGGTACTCCTTAAAGATAACCAGGGCCAGAGCCAGGAAGAAGGTCCAGAGAATCCTCAGGAGATGGTTCCCTTTGGGGATATTTGGAGTCTCAGCCAGGAAGAAGGGCCAGCAAAGGCCCAGGGGATGGTCCCCTTTGGGGGTATCTGGGGCCTCAGCCAGGAAGAAGGTTCGGGGCGATCCCAGGAGATGGTTACCTTTGGTGCCAGCAGGATGAATAGCTGGGAAGAAGATCCAGAGAGGCCCCAGGAGATGGGGGCCAGTGGGAGACACAACCAGGAAGAAGATCCAAAGAGGCCTCAAGTGATGGTGCCCCTGGGGGCCAGTAGGGACCACAGCCAGGAAGAAGGTCCAAAAAGACCCCAAGGGATGGCCCCCCTTGTTGCCAGCAGAAGCAGTAGCCACGAAGAAGATCCAGAGAGGCCTCAGGAGATGCTCTCCTTGGGGGCCAGCGGGAACTACAGCCAAGAAGAAAGTCCAAGAAAACCCCAGGGGATGGGGGACAGAAGACGCCATCGCCAGCAAGAAAGTCCAAAGAGGTACCCCCCGGGGTTTAGGAGGAGCCACAGCCTGGAAGAAGGTCTACAGAGCCCCCAGGCGACCCCCCAGGGGGACAGCTGGAGCTGTGGTGTGAGGGAAAGCCCAATGAAACAGCAGCCTCAGGGGCAGAAGGCCAAGCAACCAAATGGGAAAAAAACTCTGGGTTTCCTGCACCAGGAGAAGTCTGCCTCAGGCTGCGGCCTAGAGCGTTGGGAGTGCCCATGGTGTAAAGCCATGAATTTTTCATGGCGCATGGCCTGCTGTAAGTGCAAGGAAGGCTGTGTGGAAGTTGAGAGTGGAGACCCGGACCCAGGACCAACTCACTGATTTGCGAAAGGTAAGTAAGAATGAAAACGAAAGAAAAGACCAATTTCATAAGCCCAAAGAAAAACCAATTTCATAAGACCCTCTTCTGACCAAAAAGTAACTTATTTACCTCACAGAAAATTTGCAAACCAAAATTAGTGTAGAGAGAATTAAAACAAACCATTATTCTAGTACCCAAAGTAACAACCTTTTATCATTGTGGGTACTACATACACACATAAATGCAAATGTATTTATATACTTTTTAAAATTTACTTGAACAAAGACTGCTTTTGAGTATCATATTCTTTAAAAAGGAACTTCTCCTAATTGCACTGACATTCACAGGTGGTGGATTCTGAATGGCTGATGCCGATTGGTGGACACCCTGGAGAAGCTGAAGTCTTGGAGCCTTGCCCCGCCCTCCCCTCCACTCTCTTCTGTTTTCTTATTCACATCCATTTTTCTGAAAGTGCTGTGTCTTTGGCTGGGAACAGCCATGTCTTTTTCGAGTTATAACTATACTGAGTTTCAGGAGCACTGCTTTTCCTTGGAAATGCTATTGTTCCTTTGTACACGGCTACAGTGTTCATGTTTGCTCCTGGTTTTTATTTTATAGGTGAGGGCCTGTTTTTGTGTCTCCGAGCCCCACAGAAATTGTTTGTTGCTGAAGAAGCTGAACCTGTCCCATTAGAAGATCTTCTAAGAGTTTAAAGAAATCACACTTGATTCCTGCTGACCTGCACCTCATCGAGACCCCCGTTGGCTGGAGCGGAGAGGAGTGAGAGGAAGTCGGGGAAGAGGAGATGCTTCGGCGCTCCTTAAGGCGGAAAGGAGGGCAAAATGATTTTGTTAGAATTTAATTTCTCTGTTGGGACAAGGAATTAATTTGGAAGAGTTGGGGGGTGTTGTGGTGTTAAATTCTGTAAGTGATAGCAAATTTGATAGATAACATTTAATTCATTACACAAATCGTTATTGATTGCCTAGTTTAGGTTAGGAGCTAGAACCATATGTTAATATTTAGGGCACACATCATAACTTTTTCATTAGATGATAGGAGAGAGCATAATTTGAGATCAGAAGTGAGTTATTTGCCTAGTATATAGCATGGGCTTCGGGTAAACCCATTTGAAGTAACATAGATATTTTGCAGTTCCAGGAGCAACATCAGAACTTTCATGAGAGGATTTACCAAACTCCTCATCTCCTTGCCCCTAGGTGAAACAAATGAGCAGTGGCAAAGATCAGGAAAGTAGCATCACAAAGTGCAGGCAGGATTTTTCTGAAAGTCTGATTTCTTTCCTTGAGAAGGAAAACTATTTTCCTTGTTGCCCTGAAAGACCAGTAACTTAAGTATCTTAAGTCACTGAGTGACTTAAAGATAGTACTTGGGGGAGTGTTACACACTTGAATCCTCAGTCTTGGCTGCCTCCATCCCAAGCCCCTTTCCAGCCAAGAATGGATGAAGAACACAGTGGATTCCAAGGACAGACATAATGCTTCTCTTGGATTAGATTGAAAATAATACTGGACTAGATCAAGCACTCTTGACAATGACCCTGGTCCCCTTATCTTCCACTTGGTGTATTCTCTGCAAGGCTGTCTGCTCTTCTGAGGCAGCTGGCACAAGTGAGGAGGGAGCCATGATGGAGCCCAGGGGGTGGGAGGTTAGATCAGCCTCAGTCTGAACAAAAGATGTTGTAGTTTCCCCTGTGAGATCTGCCCAGCTCACCAAGGTCAACCTCTGCCAAGGTTTTTCTGATATTAATTAGCAATAAAGAGTGTGTACTTGCCTGCTGTATCTTCTGTGTAACGTGTATCTTGGGGAAGGTTGGCCAGAGGTGGCAGCTTAAATCTGCATCCTTCCCTTTAGCTCACTGAGGTGAAGGAAAGTTCAGTCTCATTCATTATGAGAGGGGCCCTGCCTCTTCCTGTGAATTACCCAAGAATGGGAGGGGGAAGGGGTTTTTGTGGGGCCTTCAATGCATTGTGATTATCCCTGCTACTCTTACTGTCCAAGTCCAGATGGTCCCTTGAAGGTGGGCATGTCTGCTTCTCTAGGGCGAGTGGGGTTTGGAGGTGTCTGCCAATGCTGGGAGCCCTAATGCCCAGGGTCCATTTCCCTACATGAACCATGCAGCCATTCCCCTCTGGGGCCCTCCCTTCTTCCTTGCAGGGAGTAAGGAGTGCTAAGGTATCATTAACAGTATTCTCCTTCCTTTCTCTCTATTCTATAAGTCATTCCTCTCTCCTTTAGCATGATTTGGTCCAAATAATAAGGATTATAGAAAACCAAATACAGGCTGGTGGAATAAAACTCCCCTGGTACAAGGGGGGAACAAAGATCTGGATGCCTTTTTGGAATGGGTATAGTGAGATGAGGGGATGAACAACAAAAATGATCCTGTCATACTGGAAATCTCTCTTAGAGATATGACTAACAGTGAGGGCCTTGGTTATCTAGGATAGGAACACAGGAATAAAAGAGAGCTGTGGGGAAACAAACTCATAACTATTTGGAGGTGGAAGAGAGGAGATACTATGATATTTTATAGATCCTTAAGTCCCCTATACATTTGGAAAGATGAGCATGTACAGATATTTTTCCTCCTGGGTCTAAATTTAGTGTTGGTGCAATACAGGAAGAGTTCAAATGGTGATGGAGAAAGAGGAAAGAGAGGCCTTGCAGCAGCTACTACCATTACTGATGGTAGGGGTGGGCCTAGTACTGCAGCCTTACAGGCACTTATGAAGGTGGTGGTGGTGGAGGAGGGATATGGGTATTTCTCCGAACAGGAGCGTACATGGGAGGTGGGAAGAAGCTCTTCAGATTTTCTGTGGGATCTTCAGAGTGGGAGAGGCAAAATTCAGTGTGGAAGATCATAGCAATAGTCTCCTGTACTCCACATTCTCACCCATTTCATCACTTCATACCTGCTACTAGATCCTCACAGGAGCAGTGGTTTCAAACTCCCCATTTCCACAATGAATGTACCACCTATCCCTTATCCCCTTCCACTCCCACTAGCAAAGCAGCATCAGAAGGAGCGGCTCTGATAAGAGCAGTTCCTGTGGGAACATCTGCAGCTACCATACTGGGATATGGAAAATTTTCCTTTGGTAAGCAAGAGGAGGCAGCAGCCTCGGGGGCAGAAGGGACAGGAATGAAGAACTTAGCATTCCTTAAGATCTCTTAGGGATGAGAAAATTGTACCTGGTAAAGACCAAGGGGCTAGAATGGTGGAAGTGGTAAAAAATGATTATTTTGGGGATAAAACCATGTTTCAACTGAAGGAGATGTCTGATCTGGACAAGAGCTTTGTCTTCTGATGGGGCCAGTCCTCTTTGATTTCAGAAATGCAAAGAGAGAACCAAGGAGATATTAAACAGAACAAGTAAGGGGCGCCTGGGTGGCGCAGTCGGTTAAGCGTCCGACTTCAGCCAGGTCACGATCTCGCGCTCCGTGAGTTCGAGCCCCACGTCAGGCTCTGGGCTGATGGCTCAGAGCCTGGAGCCTGTTTCCGATTCTGTGTCTCCCTCTCTCTCTGCCCCTCCCCTGTTCATGCTCTGTCTCTCTCTGTCCCAAAAATAAATAAATGTTGAAAAAAAAATTTTTAAACAGAACAAGTAATTTTCTGAGTATGTCTCAAATTATAAATGTAGCTTAATTTCACTTGGGAAAAATTAGAAAGCGCAGAAAAAGAAAAAAAAAAGATTTAACCATAATCCCACCACTGGAGTGAAGTGCCACTGTTTATATTTTTATGTATTTAATTCCATAAATGTATACAGAGATAGGTGTGATAGGCGTTTTAAACATCCTTTACATGCAATTGTATAGAATATTTTATAGCCTTATTTTTTATTGTGGTTAAAAAAAAACAACATGAAATCTTACCCTCTTAACAAAATTTTAACTGTGAAATTTAACTACATTACTAACTATAAGCACAACGTTGTACAGCAGGTCCCTAGATCTTTTTCATCTTGTGTGACCAAGTTTATACCTGTAGTCTTATTTTTAATTAATATGTTAACTAAGGTTTTTTTCCTTTCACACCTTGATGCTTGCAGGTGGAGGCCCTACCCCAGACTCATCCTTGAAGAGTCTGGCTCACACCACCTATAAATTAAACCCCAATCCTTGTCAGTGCCTCCCCTTACCCCACTCAGAGTCACAATGCAGTGGTACTTCATCCCAGGGGACCATGGCCAGATGTTGGGGACCAGGTTCTGAACTAGAGGCTGTGTGGGGAAGGACTGCCTGAGGCCAAAATAGAGGAGTAATGTGCAAGCACTGGAGCCAAGTCTATCGCCTTCTGGGAGGCTGAAGGCCACTGGGCAGAGACTTGGGCCCCAGTCTGACGTCTGCCAAGGTCCAAGGCTGAAGCAACACACTGTTTCATCGCACATCCCTGGGGCCAGTAGTTTCTCCTGGCAGTAGAGAAGTTTATAGAATCTGTCTCAGGAGACCATTGCTGCCGTACCTCAGCCTCTCACCGCCAAAGTACAGCCTCAAAGAATTGCTCTGTCTGACCCGGTCCAACTGCAAGTACCGAGTGATGGTGGAGCTGGCTCCTTCACCTAAGCCCCTCCATCAGGAAATGTTCACGTCTTCTGAACACAAAGAGCAACACCTACCTGCTGGGGTCAGGCGGGATGAAACACGGTTTTTCCCAGGAAGGCAAATAGGGCAGAATTGGAGCCCTCCGGATATGCTCTGTAGATATGGGTGTGTATAGGGATGTAAATTCGGGTCCAGATGGAGGGGCAGGAAGCCGATGGGCTGGAATACACTGAGGATTAAGGGTGGCTTAGAAGACGGCGGCATCACCCCTGAGATGCTGCTGCAGTTATCGCCCTTCCTAGAGCAACGCGATCTCGCGGGATCTCAGGAGCTCTACGTGGGCGGGGCAGGGGAGTCCTGGGAAGAGAAATAGCTGGGTGTCTCCTGGCTGGAGCCCTCTTATCCGAGACTCGAGACTCGTCCCTAAGGGGGCTAGCTCAGGCCACCTGTCAAGCAAACCTCACTTCTCCTTTGCGTCTTTCCCTGCCTGTGCCGCTTTGCCCCGCGGGCCCTAGGCTGGGTGTTGGGGACTGGCCCAGAGGCTGCGCAGGGGCAGAACCATGGAGGCCACGACGGGTAAGTGAATTGCGCACGCAATATGTTAATTAATCCATGGACAACATCTAGAAAAAAGTAGGTGATAACATATTTCTCTGAGCTCTAAATACAAGAGGCCGGGGGCAATTCATAGCTATAAGACCTGAGCAATCTGTGTGGGAGTGAGCATAAAGAAACAATGGATCATCTGACAGACCAGAAAATAGGAAAATCCTAAAATAGTCTACAAACCAAAATACTCTACAAGTATTAATTAGAAAACACAGTGCTCTAAATTGAGAAAAGCAAGTGGAAGTAGAATGAGTGCAAGTGAAATGTGGTAAGGTTGAAGAGGTTGGGTTATCTAGGCATGATGAGCTCTCAAAACCGCAGCCAAAGCTCCCTTCCAGTACAAACCCACACTGAGAGGAGAGACGTCATTCTGTTTCTCATTCTGTTTTTCCTTTATAATTACTTTGGAATTTTTCTCCTATCATTTTCTGTTACCCATTTTTAAATGAAATCGGTTTTCCTGAGTTTTTAGAAGGAGGCATGTTTCAAGCAGAGCTTTTCTAACATCTCAAAGTTCAATGTATTGTTTTTGTGTGATCTTCAAAAAGCAGCTTGCTTTCTTGCAGTTCTGGAGGCTAAAAGTCCAAAATCAAGGTGTTAGCAAAGTTGGACTTTGAGGGGCCTAAGAGAAAGATCTGTCCTAGGCCTCTCTCCTTAGCTTGTAGATGGCTATCTTCTGCCAGTACCTTTTCAAATTCTCTTTCCTCTATATGTGTCTCTGTCTCTGTGTCCATATTTTCCTTCTTTATAAGGACACCAGTCAGATTAGGGCCCACCCTAATGACCTCACCTTAACTAATTTCATCTGCAGTGACCCTATTTCCAAGTAAAGTCACATTCTGAGGTTCTGGAGTTTGGGATTTCATCATGTGAATTTTTAGGGTACACAATTCAACTCATAAGACTCCTAAATGTAGTTTTTCTACTTAGGTCTCTGAATTTAAGAACAATTAAGACTAAGCTTTTGAAACTCTTTTCTAGTATAGGTATAAACTAGATTTGAATTCTAGCACTGGTTATTGCTAGCTATGTGATATTAAGCAATTTGCTTACCATTTCTGTGACTCAATCTTCCCATCTATAAAATGGGAATAATAATATGTATTGAATAGGGTATTTGTGGGGAATAAAAGAAGTAATATATGAAAACACACTTAGAACAGTGCCACCTTCAGTTTATAAAACAATTTTATAATTCTTTCCCTTAATTAGAAGAAACAATGAAACCCAAATGATAGGCATTAAACAAGCAATCTCTGAAAAGTTACCAAATAAAATATAAGTATTTGAAAATGTACAATTTTAAGCTTTCTTGCTAGTGAGAGACAAAGCTTCCACCAATATTCATGACGTTTATTTTTAAAAAGAGTGTTTATTTGGCTGATGTGAATCATAGTGGTAAGGAAACAAAGTCTTGAGTTCTATTTTATCTAGGGCAATTAGCTTCAATCATTATCTCCATGGTTTAATTAAGTGAATCAGTTACAAATCAATTGGTGTAGGTAGCACCCATTGACTATACCAAAAGCTTTAAAAGATAAATCAGCTTTTCAGTTTTTATAGTAACTTCATCTCTTGGTCCTCCCTGTTTTACAAAGAAGGGAAACCATCCTTAATTTCTGAAGAAGAAAAAAATGTAACCAGAAACACATTAATTTGATTCCAGCAGCTAAAATTTCTGTTGACTGCACCACAGTTTCCTTATAATTATGAGCATTGTGGTGTAGCTGGTCCACCATGCCTTTTCTTCTGACTGATCATCTTCCTATACTGTAATCCTATTCTGAGGATCAGTCTGTAGCTAAAAGAAAAGTGATTTGTATTGTTGATGTAATGGAATTACTCTGTGTGTGTAGCAAATTGGAGCTTTTTATTATAAACACTACCATAATTGATCATTTTAGCTTTAGGTTAGGGTAACTTAAATGTAACCTGTAATTTCCACAACTTGAAATCAATGGAGTACATTTATTTTTAATTAAATGTCTGCCAAAATAGAATTTAAGGGGGAAATGTGCAAATAAAAACAATAAGTACTGTATTGGTTACCGATTGCTGTGTAACAAATTACCCAGAATTTGGCAGTTCAAAGCAAAGTGCATTTATTGTCTCACAGTTTCTGTGGGTTAGGAATCCAGATATGGTTAGCTGGGTCCTCTGCTTCGGGGTCACTTACAAGGCTGTAACCAAGGTATCAGCCAGGACTTAAAGGCTCATATGAAGGCTCCACTGTGGAAGGATCCACTTGTAAGCCCACTTACCTGGTTATTAGTAAATGTGGTAGGCCGAATAATGGTTCCCTAAAGAAGTCCATGTTCAAATCCCTCAAACGTGTGAACATGTTATGTTACATGGCAAAAAGGAATTATAGTTGCAGATGGAATTAAAGTTGCTAATCATCTGGGTTTAAAATGAGGAGATCATCCTAGATTATCTGCGTGTATAATGGGTGAGCCATTGGGGCGCCTGGGTGGCGCAGTCGGTTAAGCGTCCGACTTCAGCCAGGTCACGATCTCGCGGTCCGTGAGTTCGAGCCCCGCGTCAGGCTCTGGGCTGATGGCTCGGAGCCTGGAGCCTGTTTCCGATTCTGTGTGTCCCTCTCTCTCTGTCCCTCCCCCATTCATGCTCTGTCTCTCTCTGTCCCAAAAATAAATAAACGTTAAAAAAAATTATAATGGGTGAGCCATTAATGGTGGAAGTGGGAGGCAGAAGAGGAATCAATGTGAGAGTGATGTGATGTGAGAAAGACACAGCTGGTCACTATTGGCTTTGAGGATGGAAGGGGTGGGGTGTGAGCCAAGGAATGTGGTCAGCCTCTAGAAGCTGGAAAAGGCAAGGAAATGGATTCTTCTCTAGAACCTCTAGAAGTGAATGCAACACTGTTTGTACCTTGATTTTAGCCCAGTGAGCTTAATTTCAAACTTCTGATTTTCAAAACTATAACATAATAAATTTGTGTTGTTTTAAACTGCTAACTGGTGATAATTTGTTATAGCAACAATAGGAAACTAGTGCAGCAAGAATCAGTTCTTCAAGGGTTATTGGAGGGAGGGCCTCAGTTCCTTGCTGCTGGTTACCTGGAGGCCATCCACAGTCCCTTGCCATGTGGATCTCTCCAGCTTGCCTAATCAGAGCAAGAACTCAAAAAGAGCAAGAACAAGACAGGGAGGTGCTAGAAAAATGGAAGTCACAGTGTTTTCTAACTTAGTTACAGAAGTGACATCTCATCACTTTGGTATATTACATTTGTTAGAAGCAAGTCATTAGGTCCAGCCCACCATAGAGGAGAGGAGATCACACAAATTGTGATTTCCAGGAGACGGGGATCATTGGGTTTCATGTCAGAAGCTGCCTATCACAAGTACTGATAAAATACAACATTTTCCTCATGTTTAAAATCATGAGAACTTCCTGCTAGCTCACTGTTCTTACTTTATTTAGTTTTCTTTTTCATCTTCTGTAATTTCTTTTAAAAGATATTTTAAATATGCACGTATATGGATATACAGACATATGAAGAATAAGTGAAAAAATATTAAATGTTGTGATCTCTTATGAAAGGATTTTGAGAGATACATTGTTTAAAATGTTGCTCGTCTTTTAAAGTTTTACAGTGAGCATATTTTATATGTTAAATATAAAATCAAAATTAAATTAATTTTATGAAATAATTTGAAAAATTAAAAGATAAAACTTTCCATATTTATGAATGCCCCACACTAATTTTGATATGTGCATTCAGTTCTTAACTTATTTTTTGTTCAATGCAAATCATATTCTGTAGTCAGTGAACCAAGCATCTCAATATTATATTTCACTGAAGAATAAATTGATCATAGATTTCACTGGAAAAAGAATTAAAGGAATTAGAATGAATTAAAATTTGTTATGACAAAAATAACCTCTTAACCTTTTATGAGGGATACATAGCGACAGAACTTTGAATAATAAGCTAATTCTTAAAATGCACACACACAGAGGTCTTACATGTGTCTAAGACCTTCAACAATTTTTAAAAAAATTTTTTTTTTCAACGTTTATTTATTTTTGGGACAGAGAGAGAGACAGAGCATGAGCGGGCGAGGGGCAGAGAGAGAGGGAGACACAGAATCGGAAACAGGCTCCAGGCTCTGAGCCATCAGCCCAGAGCCCGACGCGGGGCTCGAACTCACGGACCATGAGATCGTGACCTGGTTGAAGTCGGATGCTTAACCGACTGCGCCACCCAGGCGCCCCCTTCAACAATTTTTTATGGTGTTTGCCATTCCCATGTTTGGTTCCATATTTAGACATGTAGAAGCAAGTCTCAATTGAAAAACCACTTTTCTCTTGATTTATTATGAGTAAGAAGATTTGTCATGAGGAACACAGAAAGTGAAGCATATGCTCTGAGGTTTCTTGAAAAAAAAAGACAACTTGGCAGTGATTCAAATGGACATCCTTTTGCCTTTATAAGAAAAGCAAAATGAGCATATTGATTTGATTTCTTCATAATAATGAGTTACCTGACCAGCCAAAATACTAGCAAAGAATAATTCATGTATAATCACATTCCATCCCTGGGAAAAAATGAGTGCTTTATAAAGCTACTCTGAGCTAAGATAATAAGAAAAGAAAAACCTATTGTTATTTAGAAGAAATATATTTACAGCATGGCCTTTACAGCAATATAACCTTTGTTATATTCCTCACTTTTAAAAGAAAAATATAGTATCCATTACTAGATTGGAGTAACTCACTTTTCTTCTGCCTGCAGTTTGATTTTACACATTGAATGCTTTATGTTTGATTAAAATAATTTATAATTTTGTGTGTATATGTGTGTGTGTGATTTCATATGTGTAAAATAGATGAGACCAATTTTTTTCTGAAGCTTAAAGTCATAGCTTCTCCTGGCCAGCGAAAAGGTGACCAAATAAACGAATAACTTTATCTGCTGTGGCATTTTACAAATGCACATAACATTCGTTTTTTCTTGATCCCTTTTGTTTGCACTTGTAATATTCTGTGAGATGTTGTAAGGTCAAAATAAAATTAATACTGCCCAGTAATAATGATGAGAAAGTGACTGAAGGGATATTTGAAAATATGTTTATCATTTATAGCATGAAAGACAGCATATGATATTGTAGGAACACCTTTTATTTCCATTAAAAATTAAATGCAAACATGTGTAAGGCGACCAAGATAAGAAAAATATATATATTGGAGTATTTGTGTTTATTCATTGTTACCATTTTCTGTTAGCTTTCAAGATTTATAGTTGTGGCTTTAAGCTGCACAAAACACATCACTCCTGGAAATCATTCATTTATGTATAAGTATGTACCCTTACACAGATAAAATTTGTATTTTGATCACCTAATATTTTAAATATCTATGTTTCATGATGATTCTATGTTATGATATACTTTGGTGTGCCAAACTATGCTATGATGCATTAAAGGGTCCCTTACTCCCTAGTGACTATTATAGTTGCTCTTTCAGAAGCAGTGATAAACATGGTTAGGAATATAACAATGATTAATACCATTGATGACATGATTAGTGGAACCAGTCATTTTATTTGGGGTGCTTTTAAAAACTCTTTGTTTTGACAAGTGGCCTGCCAAAACAGACAACTCACAACAAAGAGCTTGCTCAGGGGAATTTATAAACAAATGATAAAAATTCAGCAGTGCTATGGTAATCCAACTTTTTGATGATTTACATATTTTTTTCTGTTGTTTTAATGATTGAATAATCTAAAGACTATTATCTTATTAGGAATGTTCCTGCGGGGATTTTTCTTTACAATTAAAAAAGCAGTTTGCCAAAATGGGCAGTATTTGAACTAATACTTCTGTTTGCCAGCCTACCAAATGAATAGAACATCTGGATGTCTGCAGCTAACTCAAATTTGCTCCCAGCAAATCAGTCTGCAGTTGAGGATTCAGGTTCCATTTATCTAACACCAAAATAAAAAATGAGAAAAAGATCTGCTACACCTTTAGTTTTTTAATATGTGTGAGAACAATTATATAAATATTTTGAAAAATTTTGTCTCTTTTAGTCTGTTAGGCATCAGAGAGATGTATTAGTTTTCATCTAAATTGGGGGCCTGGTATAGGATGGAGAGGCCTAGCAGGAGGAGTTGTGGCCTCCGCCTCTATCCCTGCTTTAATCACAGGGCTATTTGCCTCTGCTGTTCCTACATGTCTAGAGGCAAAATTAGCAATTCTCCTCCCCATAGGGAGTCACTCACTGAGCCCTAATCAAAGTTAATGCCCAAATACTTTGACCCGTATAATTGAGAACTGACTGTATTCACATTTTAAATACGAGGAAGCTCAAAAAGGTTAAATAATTTGCCTCATATCAGGGTTTTGCAACCTGGGCATTATTGACATTTTGGTCCAGATAATTCTTTGTTTTAGGGGTTATTCTGTGCATTGTGGGATGCTCAACAGCATCCCTATTCTCTACCTGGTAGATTCTAATTGCACTCACTAGCTGTAATAACCAAAAATATCTCTAGACACTGCCAAATATTCTAGGCATGGATGGTGCAAGGTATAAAATTACCTTGTGTTGAGAACCACTACCTTAGGTCAGAAACTCGTAAGGTAGGGAGCTAGGACTCAAACTCAAGTGTATCTGATTTAGAATCCCATGATTTTTAACATTATATGAAACTGTCCTTATCGAATGTGACATTGATATGCTCTGAACGGCAGGCAAAATAAAAGGGTATATGCTATGGGAAGTCAGGTCTAGATGCCAAACTTGACCTCACTTAAAATTACTGGAAAACTCATCATAATGGCTTCTTATGTTAGAGCTTCACACTGCTTAAGGGGAATGAATGTACAAAGTGTGAGGACTCAAGGCCCTTTTTGAAGGAAATTAGAAGAGCTTCCAGAGTGGGAACACAAGTGTGCAGGTGGTATAGGAAGAGCTTTGGGACATCTGGCCCTTTAACATTTGCTCCAAATACCCAAAGCAGTTGAAACAATTCTGCACAGTTCTGACATGAACCAAGCTACCTGGATACACCCAAACTACTTTATGTTTACTCACCAAGTGAAGGTACTGAAGGAACTGGGTAGACATCTTTATTTGCAAATGGTAGGGATCTGAGGTTCTCCAGTTAATGTGCTTAGTTTTCAGAGGTAGTTATTTTTTAACCCCCCTTCCAGTCCTTGAGAAACACTAAGAACAAAATGAAAACAAGAGGGCAAATTTTGGAGCCTTGAACTCTGCATCTAGGCATCTTCCACATGATTTACTGCTCACAGTGCAGGATACAAATAAAGGCCATGCCAGCATGTGAAAGCTTAAAATACATTCTAATGAAGATCACATTGTGAGCATTGCCAAGACAGAATAAAATGCAATCAGGATTTAAATGTGGCTAAAATAATAGCTCCTTGGATTCAAGCACACTGATTAATGCCAGAGACACTTATGAGATGCTGTTGTCTGGTCATCAGTGTTATTTTTTTTTGTGGAACACTTTGTACTAAAAGCAATAAAAGAGGGCTAATAAACTACGAAGAGGATACGTTATTCTATAAAATTAACATGACTCAGGTGAAGTGCTTTAGTTACAGATGATCTATGTTCCAAGATTGACAGTTTATCAGCACAACTTATTTTGAAATATGCATACTCCAAATATTTCTGAAATATTCACCTTTCATAGCAGATTCTCTTGCTTTTCTCATGTCTGTGTGTAAATGTAAATTTTGTTCTTACTGTATACTCAGCTTTTTTTTAATTTGAGGAGCCAAAATTAGCTTTAGAGATGTCACTTGAAGGGGAAGATGTATCTAGACTTAAAAAGAACATTGAAGCATCTTGTAAGCATTCTTGACTTCAGTTTTGTAACTTAAGACGGTAGGTGAACAAACATACATGCCCATAAAGGCTGACATGTTTAAAAGCCTGAGTGATTAGTTAGTGATAAGAGTACATGGTAAATGCTATTACTATACTTTGTTTGAAACACAAAACAACAATGAGCGCAACAAAATAAAATCCACTGTATATACCCGTCATATCTCATAATACACCCTCTCTTTCTTGTGAGGTTAGAGTTGTTAGGGAGCAAGCAGAAACTTGTTTGTACTCAGAAAAACGCCTACTGAAATGACCACCCGTTGCTAGGAAATAATTGAAATTGATAAACTTGTTTGGTGTTTCTCTTTTCATATAACACTTTGATATAACTGATTTCATAAGAAAAAATACTGGTTGTGATGGAATTTCAATCTCTACTAACTATAACTATATCCCCACTATTACCATTGTGTAGCACACACACATACACAAGGAGAAAGAGCTTGGGAACTGACACCTAGATGTGAACCCTGGCTTTATATCTGTTTACATTTTTACTCTGCTTCCATCATTTGTAACATTGAGGTTTGATAAAAACAAAATGAGGAAAGTAGCTAAAATAAATAAACAATACTGTAGGAACAAAAAAAATTGGTAGATAGTATTTATGATAGTATTAATACAACTGGTAGGTTTGCTTTGTTATGGTACAGTACAAAGACTACTACACTAAGAACCAAGAGACTTGGATTCTGATTGTGGTTCTGCCACTAATTAGCTATGTGACTGTAAGCAATTCATTTAGTCTGTGACTCAACTTCTTCATCTTTAAAATGAAGCATTGGATCAGATGATATAGCTCCAAGTTCCACTCCCCTCACACATTCTTACATTTTAGTGACTTTGCCTCATATAGGGAGACCAGGTCTTGGCCATAGCCAGCCAGGTACTATTCTGTTATCATTTATAGTGAAATTAGTAGTCAAGTTTAAAAGAGTCCTTTAGGAATTAGCACAGTGTACTTGAAATATGAGCTATTACAGCATAATGCTCCACTGGTAAAATACTAAGCCTAGCAGTTCAGGCAACATGCTATATTGAACTAGTGTTCATGCCCTTATTTTACATGTTGTAAATCACATAAATGAGCCAAAGATGGCCTCTGCATGTTGGCCCCCCTTTAGTCCTACACAGCAGGCTGAGATCCATTAGCCCAAATTTCCTCTGACACTAAACTCAAGTTTTTACACATCTAATTGTTTTAAACATACCCCAAATAAACAGATATTTAACCATTTAGAGTCTGCCTGCTTTGCATACCCTGTGAAACTACAAGACATGTTAGCCATAGATAAGATAAACCCTGCAACTGTAAAGCTCCTAGCCACTGTTGCCCTTTGGAGCTCTCTGACCCAAAGACACTCTTCAGTGCTGCTGAGGTACATCACCTAGACACAAGAGCACCATGTCTGATTCCCCCTCCCCCTGCCGTTCCCTTGCCCTCATCCCCTTCAGGATGGTAGCCACCACTATCACCAAAGCCTTTGGGCAGTCTCATGCCGTGAAGGAGTTCCATGCATGCCTGAAAACCTGTCAATGTGTCACTCAAATAAAGCTTGCATGTGCAACTGCCATATGTGGGAATTAGAAACACCTAAAGGAAGAAATTTTTCAATAAAGTTTCGAATAAGAAACCGTAATGGAAATTATGAAATACTTATAACTGAAGAGCAATGAAACCACTCTAAACCGGAACTTGTAGAATGAAGAAAAAGCCAGTATTTAGAAGGACATTTATAGCCTGAAATAAATATATTTGAAAAGAAGAAAGACTGAAAATTACCGAGGCAAGCATTCACTTTGAAGGGTGAGACAAAGAACATTAGTATAAAGCCAAAAAAAAAAAAATGAAGAAAATCATAAGTAGAAAAGCAGATATTAAAGAAAAGACAAAGACACAACAGAGAGGATTACAAACTGAAATACTAAGTATTTTAAATAATTATTAAAATATAGGAATATCTGGCAATATTTTTTGAACAAATAAAAGATACAATTAAATAGTATTAGAATGAGAAGGGGACCATTGTATTGTTTTGGTAGGAAATTTTGAAATTAATAACAGAATATTTTGTATTCCACTAAATGAGAAAACGAAGATGAAGTGAGAAATTTTCCAGGTGAATATGTATTTACATAATAAGATCAATTTACTCAATTATTCAGAATAGTCCTCCAAACATTAAATCTATTGAATTACTATTACAGTGTTCTTCCTTCCTCAAGGTACCAGGTCCAGAAGGTATAAAAAGGCATGTTTTGCAAACCCTCCAGTTATAGATAACCACTTTCTTTATTCAAATAGTGCCAGAAAATAGAAAAAGAGAGTGTTTCTCATAATTTTATGAGAATTTTATAACTGATACACAATATTGATAAGAACAGTAAGGGACAATAACAAGCCAGTGTCAGAAACATAGATGCAAAAATATTGAGTAGTATATTAGCAAATGTAATCCGGTAGCATATTTTTTTTTTAATTAAAAAAAATTTTTTTAATGTTTTTTATTTATTTTAGAGACAGAGGCAGAGCATAAGCAGGGGAGGGAAAGAGAGAGGGGGAAACACAGAATCCGAACCAGGCTTCAGGCTCTGAGCTGTCAGCACAGAGCCTGATGCGGGGCTCGAATTCATGGAGTGTGAGATCATGACCTGAGCTGAAGTCAGACGCTCAACCAACTGAGCCACCCAGGCGCCCCAGTAGCATATTTTTAAAAGTAACTCAAGTATGTTTTATTCCAGCAATTAAGAATTGTTTAATATTAGAAGATCTATTAATAAAATTAATAGAGGAAAAGAGAAATAAAGTAGTGTCATCTTAAATTTTTTTTTTCAACATTTATTTATTTTTGGGACAGAGAGAGACAGAGCGTGAACGGGGGAGGGGCAGAGAGAGAGGGAGACACAGAATCAGAAACAGGCTCCAGGCTCTGAGCCATCAGCCCAGAGCCTGACGCGGGGCTTGAACTCACGGACCGCGAGATCGTGACCTGGCTGAAGTCGGACGCTCAACCGACTGCACCACCCAGGCGCCCCAGTAGTGTCATCTTAATAGATACAGAAAAAGCTTTTAGTAAAATTAAAATAAAATCATAGAAAACTAGGAACTTCCATAACTCCATCAATAGTATCTACCCAAAACCTATTTTAAATGTCCAAAGTATAATGTAAAGTAAAGGTATACATAATGGTGGAAGACAAGGATTCAATATTGTCAAGATATCAATTCTTAAATTTACTTATAAATTTAGTGCAATTACACTGCAGATGACAACTAGGTTTTTCATAGATCCACAGAAAAATGAAGAATTATCAAAACAATTTAAAGAAAAAGAAGTGTTCTTTGTAGCCACTAGTTTCTTAGGCATATTATAAAGATGCAAACAAAAAGCAGTGTAATATTAGGGTAAGGGGTAAAGAGAGAAGAATAGAGGAAGAGAGAGAGGAATCAATAGAACAGAAATATACGTAAATAAGAAATTGGCATATGACAAAAGTGGCATTTAGATCAAGGGGGAAAGGAGGGACTAATCAATAAAAAGTTTGCTAATAAAACAAAGTTTTCGAAATAATTAGTGTTCAGTATTCATCATAGTGATTACCTCAGTTTAATTAATGCACATTTTATTATTAATGTAAAATGATTTAGTATTTGATTGTCCAGAGCATTTATCCAGGTTGTGCATTATTTTTCATTTTCCTCTTGGCCTCTTTTTTGGGTAATAATTGAACTTTAGGGCAGAGAAAGGAGAAAACAGCCAAGTACTAACATAGTGTCTGGAAGAAGTTTGAAAATCATAATTAAAATCACATTTAGTTCCTCAAAAAATTAAAAATAGACTTACCCTATGACCCAGCAGTAGCACTGCTAGGAATTTACCCAAGGGATACAGGAGTACTGATGCATAGGGGCACTTGTACCCCAATGTTTATAGCAGCACTCTCAACAATAGCCAAATTGTGGAAAGAGCCTAATTGTCCATCGACTGATGAATGGATAAAGAAATTGTGGTTTATATACACAATGGAGTACTAC
>NW_024420442.1:8053549-8113159 GCF_014898765.1 Herpailurus yagouaroundi
GGGGGTGGGAGGGAGGGGAGGGTAGGTGATGGGTATTGAAGAGGGCATCTTTTGGGATGAGCACTGGGTGTTGTATGGAAACCAATTTGACAATAAATTTCATATATTAAAATAAAAAAAATAAAATCACGTTGGAAAACTTCTACCTTCTGTGGCAGACTAGCTAGTGCTTGTCACCTCTCCTAGTGTGAACTAGAAGACCTGAACAAAATGTCTAAAAAAAATCTATTTGAATACATAAGAAAGCTAACATATTGAAGAATTATGGAGTCAAGATCTGGGGAGAACAAACATCCAAACCAATTTTGCTTTGCATTAGCTTTTCCGCACAGGATATCTGCTGATATTGGAAGAGGCTGTAGAGTACCTGAGAAGCTGAGCACAGGTTACAGGGCTATATAGGACTCACCTTATAAAATCTTTATACTTGAGGTTCAGACTCCAAAGAATTATAATTTAGATTAAGGGTAAACCAGAAATATTCTGACACTCTCAGGGATTAAAGGTATACTTCAAATAATCTCATACTCTGCAACTGGAGTACATTGATCTGCACTATTAGTTTCCTAGCCCTTTTACCAGAAGCAAATTCAAATCTTCTATGGAGAAAGATAGCATCATCCCAGACCTTTTATGATGTTAATACACAATAGCCAGCCATCAATAAAAAAAAAAAAAAGGCACATGAAGATAATGAGACAGGGTGACCAAAACCAAACAAATTAACAAAAGAAAAACAATACACAACAGAGAGAAACACAGAAAATTCTGATCATGAAACTATGAAACAAATATTGAAAATAACTGCCTATTAACATCAAGGAATATAAACAGGGGAAACTGAAAACTATAAAAGAGAACCAAATAAAAACTTTTAAATTAAAAAATATAATGAACTAAATTAACTCAATGGATGGGCTTAAGAGAGGATTAGATTCAGCTGAAGAGTTACTTAGGAAAATAATATATGTCAGAGTAAATGACTATACTGAAGAGGAGAGAGAAAGAATTTTTAACACACACAGAATGTAAGGGGCATAAGAGATACAGAAGTTCTAACACATTGATAATGGAGTCTCATATTGAAAAGAGAAAAAAATGAAGCAGAAACAATTTTTGAAGAGATTATAGCTGAAAATTTCCTAAAACTTACGAAAAACATTGAGCCATTGATTTTAAAAGCCCATTGAAATGCCAAACAAAATAAGAGAAAAATCACACTGTAATGGTTAATTTTGTATGTCAAGTTGGGCTAGCATATATATTGCCCAGTTGTTTTATCAAGCAACATCTAGTCTAGATGTTGCTATGAAGGTATTTTTTTTAGAAGTGATTACATTTAAGTAGATTTTGAGTAAGGCAGATTACATATCATAATGTGTGTGGGACTCATCCAATCAGATGAAGGCCTTAGGAGCAAAGACTGAGGCCCTGAAGAGGAAGGAATTCTGCCTTCAGATTGCAGTGGAGAAATTTTGCTGTAGTTTCCAAACTTTGAAGTCAGGACTACAATATCAACTCTTACTGGAATTTCCAGCCTGCTAGCCTGCCCTGAAGATTTCACACTTACCTGCTCCTGTAGTCACATGAACCAATTCCTTAAAATAAATATCTCTCCTTTCTCTCTCTCTCATTCCTTCTTGATAGACAGGTATCTATCTATCTATCTATCTATCTATCTATAGATATATAGGTATCTAAGATCTGTATTTATATACTCTTTCTGTGGAGGACCCTGACAAATATACACACTCAGACAGTTCTTAATAATACTACTCAAAGGCAACAAGAGAGAGAAAATCTTAGAAGCAAACAGGAAAAGGAAGTATACATCTTGTTCATGGACTGGAAGATTCAGTATTTTAAATGTGTAAATACTCCCAAAATAGATATAAGGAGTCAAAGATTTGCAGAAATGATTAAGTTGATCTTAAAATTCATATGGATATTCAAGGGACCCTGAATGTCCAGGCAGATATTGACGAGGGTGCTAAGACTATTTAATGGGGGTAAGAATAGTCTTCAACAAATGGTGCTGTAAGAATGAATTTTAACTCCTATCTCACACCATAGACAAAAGCTAACTCAAAATGGACCTAAATGCAAGATTTAAAACTATAAAATTCTTAGAAGAAAACAGATATAAATATTCACGAACTTGCATTAGCTCACTATATTTTATATTATATATATTTTATATAATGGGATATTATTGAGCCATAAAAAGAAAGGAGATTCTAATCCATGCTACATGCTAGGTGAACCTTGAGCACTCTATGCTAAGTGAAATAAACTGATCACAAAAGACAAATTCTGTATGATCCCACTTATATAAGGTATCTAGAGTAGACAAACTCATAGAAAAAGAAAGAATGGTGGTTTTCAGAGGCTGGGGAAAGAGGTGTATGGTGAATTATTATTTAATGGGTGTAGAGTTTCAGCTTTGAAAGTGAAAAAGTTCTGGAGATTGGTTGCACAATGTGAATATACTCAGTACCTCTAAACTGTACACATCAAAGTGGTTAAGATGGTAAATTTTATGTTATTTATATTTTACCACAATTACAAATTTTAAAATTATAAAAAAAGGCATTATTGGAAAAGTTGATTAAATCTAAAGTCTGTAGTTTAGTAGTAGTTGTGTACCAAAATTAATTCTTAGTTTTGATAATTTTACTATGGCTATGTAGGACATTAACAAGCTGAGTGAAGGCATTAAATGGAATTTTGTCTTGTTTTTGCAACTTTTCTGTAAGTCTAAAATTATATGCATAAAAAGTAAATAAAAAATGAAAACATAACTGGTGAATTTCCACACTAAATTGAGGGAAAAACCTGAACTTTTACAGCTAGATTATCTGAGCACTAAAACCTTTTTTCCCTTTGGGCTTATTTCCCTTTATTTTCCTTGCACGATGACCAAAATGTTTCAAAATCCCAAGATTTCCAACAGTAGCAGCCAATCTAAGTTTCACATTCTGATAAATGATCAAGAGGTTCCTAGGTACAAAGAGGCATTATTAAACAGACCACTTCATTTTTTCCTGAGCCCATCATTTCCTTTTGCAATTTCAGTATTTTTATTCAAAAAGCAGCACAGGGTTACTACTACATTCCCATCATAGAATCAGCAGAGAAACTTGTGTCATTAAAAGGAAATACTCCAAAATCTATAATGTGCTGTGCTGTTTTTTTTCTTGCCAATATTTTTTAGCTTTCCTTCAGTGCAAAAATACTTTGTGTTTTTCCCTGGTATTGGTAGGACTTTGTGATCAAATTTACTGATGAAAAGTTAAAAATCTTTTGTTGGAAGGAATAATTGAAGACATTTATAATCATGTCTTCAACTGATGAAAATCCTAAGTAGAGTTTTAATTTCTTGTCATATAGTGGGATAGATTTCCATTTTTACTTTTTTTTAATTTTTTTTTCAACATTTATTTATTTTTGGGACAGAGAGAGACAGAGCATGAACGGGGGAGGGGCAGAGAGAGAGGGACACACAGAATCGGAAACAGGCTCCAGGCTCCGAGCTGTCAGCCCAGAGCCCGACGCGGGGCTCGAACTCACGGACCGCGAGATCGTGACCTGGCTGAAGTCGGACGCCCAACCGACTGCGCCACCCAGGCGCCCCTCATTTTTACTTTTAAAGGAACTTATATAATATTAACGGTAACTACATTAGGTATTTCTCAGCAAGATCAAGAAAAAGGAGCACGTAAGTCTTTATTTCCATATATGTATTTTATGCGTGTGTGCACACACACACACATGCACAAACACATGCTGTATAGAGTGTTTAATTTGGCTCCCTCTCCTCCTAAAATAAGTAAAGGAATAACAGTGGGTATATACTGCTTTTGATAAATCTCATTTATTAATGATAATTTCATTAAATATAATTTAATAGTCACAGTTCTTTCTACTTGAAGTCTCTTCAGAGTTGACTTTATAAAATAATGTGCTATTTATTTATTACATCAATTTTGTTTCAGTTCATTTCAGATTTAAGTTAGTTATACCCAAGATGGGAAGACTTACTTACTGTAAGTCTTTTAACAATAAACTTTGAGGGGAAAGTGGGTGATGGGCGTTGAGGAGGACACCTGTTGGGATGAGCACTGGGTGTTGTATGGAAACCAATTTGACAATAAATTTCATATTAAAAAAATTAATAGATTAACCCTAAATATATTCCTGTAACATTATCTTTCTATATCATTTTTGGTTTCTTCTATTTTTGACAAACCAGAATGCCAATTAACAGGTGTTCCCATACTTGATAGCTGATCATTGAATTATGACCCTGAAAAACTGCAAACTGCAGGGTTGGTTTTGAATTGTTGAAGAAGTAAACTATGCAGTTTTCTTTTTTCCTTTTAGGTTTTTATTTTAATTCCAGTTGGTTAACATACAGTATGATATTAGATTCTGGTGTAGTGATTCAACACTTCCGTATAACATCCAGTGCTCATCACAAGTTTACTCCTTAATTCCCATCACCTATTTAACCCATACTCCAACCCACCTTACCTCAGGTAAACATCAGTGTGTCCTCTGTAGTTAAGAGTCTATTTCTTGGTTTACCTCTCTGTTCCTGTTTTTTTTTTCCATTTGCCCATTTGTTTTCTTTCTTAAATTCCACATGTGAGTGAAGTCATATGGTATTTGTCTTTCTCTGACTGACTTACTTCGCTTAGCATAATACTCTGTAGCTCCATCTACATCATTGCAAGTGGCAAGATTTCATTCTCTTTTTGTGGCTGAGTAATACTCCATTGTGTGTGTGTGTGTGTGTGTGTGTATGTACACACACACACACGGTTAGGGTTAGGAACAGTGTGAGGGCATATGCTTATTATCCTGTAGTTCAGAGACCTTTCCAGAGGGATAACTGTAAGGTTAGGGTTATGGTTAGGGTTAGGGATTAGCAGTTAGGGTTAGGGTGAGGGTGAGGGTGAGGGTATGTGCCTGGTATCCTGCAGTTCAGAGACCTCTCCAGATGGTTAAGTTAGGGTTAGGGTTATTGGTAGGAGTTAGGGTTAGAGTTATGGTTAATGTTAGGATAGGGTTAAGGTGAGAGTATGTGCCTGGCCTCTTGCAGTTCAGATATTTCTCCAGACAGTAAAACCCTAGATCTCTTCTCGAGTGAGAATAGCCATGGCAAACATCTATGGAGGTAGGGAAGGAGGAGATTTGGTTTCTAATTAGTCTATTATTTTTCTTCTGCCTCCAAATTTTTATTTAAATTCCTATTAAAGTACATATTTAGTTTCAGTTGTAGAATATTTTGTTTTGTTAATTATATACAACAGCCAGTGCTCATCAAAACAAGTGCCCTCCATTAATACCCATCACGTATTTAGCCCATCCTCTCCACCTTTGCTCCAGTAATGTTCCGTTTGTTCTTTATAGTTAAGAGTGTGTTTCTTGGTTTGCCTCTTTTTCCCCCCTATGTTCATTAATTTTTTTTTTACATGCTGCTTATGAGTGAAGTCATATGGTGTTTGTCTTTCTCTGAGTGACTTATTTTGCTTAACATAATACTCTCTAGCTCCATCCACGTCCTTGCAAATGTCAATATTTCATTTTTTTATGGCTGAAGAATATTTTAATTTATATGTATATGTATATATATGTATGTATATATACACATACACACATATCACCTCATATTTATACATTCATCTGTTGAGGGACATTTGGGTTCTTTCAATGATTTGGGTATTGTTGATTATGCTGCTATAAATGTCAGGATTCACATATCTCTTTGAATCAGTATTTTTGTATCCTTTGGGAAAATACCTAGTAGTACAATTTCTGGATTGTAGGGAAGTTCTATTTTTAACTTTTTAAAAAAATATAATTTATTGTCAAGTTGGCTAACATACAGTGTATGCAGTGTCCTCTTGGCTTCGGGAGTAGATTCCCATGACTCATTGCTTACATAAAACACCCAGTGCTCATCCCAACAAGTGCCCTTCTCAAGGCCCATCACCCGTTCCGGGGGGGGAAGCCCCGCTATCAATCCTTAGTTTGTTCTCTGTATTTAAGAGTCTCTTATGGTTTGCCTCCCTCTCTGTTTGAAACTGTTTCCCCCCTTCCCTTCCCCCGTGGTTTTCTGTTAAGTTTCTCAAGTTCCACATGTGAGTGAATACATATAATATCTGTCTTTCTCTGACTGACTTATTTCACTTTGCATAATACCTTCCAGTTCCATCCATGTTGCAGATGGCAGGATTTCATTCTTTCTCATTGCCAAGTATTATAAACCACATCTTCTTTTAAATTTTTTTAATGTTTATTTCTGAGAGAGAGAGAGAGAGAGAGAGAGAGAGAGAGAGAGAGAGAGCAAGGGAGGGGCAGAGAGAGAGAGGAAGACACAGAATCCAAAACAGGCCCCAGGCTCTGAGCTGTCAGCACAGAGCCCGACGCAGGGCTTGAACTACAAACCATGAGAACATGACCCGAGCTGAAGTTGGATGTTTAACCGACTGAGCCACACAGGTGCCCCAAACCACATCTTCCTTATCCATTCATCAGTTGATAGACATTTGGGCTCCTTCCATAATTTGGCTATTGTCAAAATCGCTGCTGTAAACATAGGGGTATGTGTGCCCCTGTGAATCAGCACTCCTGTATCCTTTGCATAAATTCATAATAGCGCAATTGCTGGATTGTAGGGTAGTTCTATTTTTAATGTTTTGAGGAACCTCTGCACTGTTTTCTAGAGTGGCTGCACCAGTTTGCATTTCCACCAACAGAGGAACCTCCATACTGTTTACCAGAGTGGCTACACCACTTTGCATTCCTACCAACAGTGTAAGAGGGTTCCCCTTTCTCTGCATCCTCACCAACATCGGTCTTTTCCTGGGTTGTTAATCTTAGCCATTCTGACTGGTGTGAGGTGATATGTCATGGTAATTTTGATTTGTATTTGTCTGATGATGGGTGATGTTGAGCATCTTTTTATGTGTCTGTCAGCTATCTGGATGTCTTCTTTGGAAAAATATCTATTCATATCTTTTGCCCATTTCTTACCTGGATTGTTTTTATGGGTGTTGAATTTGATATGTTTTTTATAGATTTTGGATACTAACCGTTTACCAGATATGTCATTTGCAGATATCTTCCTCCATTTTGCAGGTTGCCTTCTCATTTTGTTGATTGTGTTTTTGCTGTGCAGAAGCTTTTTATCTTGGTAAACTTCCAGTAGTTTATTTTTGCTTTTGTTTCCCTTGCCTCAGGAGAACATGTCTAGTAAGAAGTTGCTATGCCCCATGTCAAAGAGGTTACTGCCTGTATTCTCCTCTGGGATATGCATTTTATTTTTAACATCAAGCATACTTTATTGGGGCTAAAATCCTTGAAGATTGGTGATCTGTGAATGGCAAATATGGCAACATTATATTATTCAAAATAATTAAAACGAATATGCTATCTTTTAGTCATTTAAAAACAGCAACTAATATTTGTTGTAATCACTGACTTCTTTGTCTCTTTCCCAGAAAAACTATGAAGCAATGTTATCTATCTCTGGATCCTTGGCCCTTAAGAATAGTTTATGATTTTTAGTAATAGTGGTAGTAGTTAGTCATGCCAGCAGCAGTAATGATAACAAGTAGCATTTATTGAGTGTTTACTATATGCCAGGCCCTGTTTTAAGTATTATACCAGTATTAACTTATTTAATATCTCAGTAGATATATGGGGTCTGTACCATTTAATATTCTCATTTTAAAGATGAAGAAAGTCAGGCACAGAGAAATTCAATAACTCTCCTAAGGTTACGCATCTTATAAATTAGAGTCAGGACTGAAACCCAGGCAGTCTTGCTCTAGAGCTTATGCTCCCTCTATTTTATGGTTACTCTTAAAGGAAATTCCCTACAATAATTATGTAAAGCTCCATTAATTTCTTCTAGTATTAGTAGAATATATCATATTGCTTTAATCTTTTTATTTATCTTTTAACTCATGTATTATTCATTCAACAATTACTGAATGCCTACTCTGTTGTAGGCATTGTGCTGTGTACAAGACAGACATAGTTGTGGTTTTCATGAAATTTAAATTATACTTGGGGAAACAGATACTAAATATATATTTCTGTAATATATTATTTAATTATAATTTTAATGAAATATGGCTTATTTTAAAACTACCTCAGTCATAAAATGTCTCAGCATTCCTCAGTCAGATGCCCTCTCTGCCTTCTCTGAATCCCTCCAATACTCTACCACTGAAATGCTAGGGAGTATAGTTTGCCTTATATTGCAGCCAGTTGGACATTTGCCTTTTATTATATTCTAAGGGTCAAGTTCACTGACAATAGAGATTGCTTTTTACTTATCTATGACTGGTAGTGCCCCATATAGTATCTTTTTCCACAGTTTACAGAGTATGTCCTCATATTTGTTGATTGCTTAAATGAAGGCAAATTAAATCTGCTTGTGTTGTTAGAACAATGAAGATGATGAATGAACCACCTTCAAAATAAAACAATTTTGATTTACTCTCATATCAATTACTTAAGTAGTTTCAATAGGGTCAGATTGGGACCAACTCTTGTACTTGCTATCTGAATTAGCTGAGCTTAATAAAAGCAGAATAGGCACTAAATTAATGGATTGACACTGTAGTGTTTGTTCTCACCATGAGAATCATTGTCAAAGTACACAGAATTTCTAAGAAGGAACCATTTATTTTTAAAATAAAATATTTCCATGTCCTCTTGAATCTACTGTTATTTTATTATTAGTAAAATAAAGAAATGGAAAGATTGGAAGCATCCATCCTTAATTTAAGCAAAGCAAAAAAAGAACTTCTTTATGGTAGCACACAGCTAGAGGTAGCTTGGTGTGTCAGTGAAATGACACCAAAGAAGGCTTTTGTGTTTAAAACATAAAATAGGTGCTTTAAAATTCACTATTAAGAATTACATATTCTCTGTTTTGAAAATAGGATATATGGATAAGCATTGTATATAAGAAGCTGAGGTTGTGGTTGGAATACTTATCTATTTGTTGGGAACACTTTTTTCCAATGATGTAGATGAAGCCTTTCTATGACCCAATTACTTAAATTAAAAATAAAAAGAAATTGCTCATTAGCTTTGTTAATAAAAAAGTTACATATTTATTTATAAATGAATAATGATATGTAACTTCTAAGAAATACTGAATTTACTGCTTTTTCCCATTTCTAACTAGAGCACCAGATAATGGATAAAGCCACATGTCAAACAATTTCTAATACAATAGCTGCTGAATAGCATCTTGTTAGATTATTGAAATGATCTCTTCTATGTAACATATATGCATGATTGAATAAAATGCATTTTATTATTCATATGAGATATCTTTACTTAAAATAACTGTATTTTATAAAACTTAAAAAAGTAACATGATACAGCTATAGGAAGATTTTGGAAGTTTCTTTTTTTAATGTTTATTTATTTATTTATTTATTTATTAATATGAAATTTGTTGTCAAATTGGTTTCCATACAACACCCAGTGCTCATCCCAGCAGGTGCCCTCCTCAGTGCCCATCACCAATGTTTATTTATTTTTGAGGGAGAGAGAGACAGAGTGTGAGTGGGGGATGAGCAGACAGAGAGGGAGACACAGAATCAGAAGCAGGCTCCAGGCTCTGAGCAGTCAACACAGAGCCCGATGTGGGGCTAGAACTCACGAACTGCAAGATCATGACCTGAGCCAAAGTCAGATGCCCAACCAACTGAGCCACCCAAGTGTCACAAATTTTGGAAGGTTCTTAAAATAATAAAATAATACACATGTTAGAAACAGGGTTGTGGTTTATAGTTTCTTATGAAAAATATATTTATATGTATAAATTACAAGATGTGTGTGCATATATAAGTAAAGGTAAAATTTCAACCTTAATTTTTTTAAAGTTTACTTATTTATTTTGAGAGAGAGAGTGTGTGTGTATGAGCAAGGGAGGGGCAGAGACAGCGGGAGGGAGGCAATCCCAAGCAGGCTCCACCCTGTCAGTGCAGAGCCTGACATGGAGCTTGATTCCATGAATTGTGAGATTGTGACCTGAGCTGAAATCAAGAGTCAGACACTTAACTGACAGAGCCACCCAGGTACCCCTCAGCTTACTTTAAAACAGCCTGTTATATAAAAATACAGGTTTAAAAGAAACAGAGTAGGAAATTAAGAAATAATCACAAAAAGGTTTCAAATGAATACCAGGTATTCTACTATATAAAGCTGGATGGTCATAATTTAAAATCTCAGCTTCTGGTATATGGTATTTCTGTGTATATCCTATTTTCAAAATGGAAAAATTTTAAATAGTGGATTATAAAATACATATATCCTGTTTTTAAGAACAAAATGCTCTTTGATGCCATTCAACTGTCATGGCAAGCTACCCTGTTTGCTACTATAAAAAAAAAGTTCTTTTGAATTTAAATCTGGTAGAACATGTGCAACGTACTATTCCTTTGTGGATAACAAAACTTAGAGATGGCGTTCTTTTGACATAATTCAGTTCACAAAAATCTAATTTAAACACAAACATTTAGAAATGCCACTATTTTGGGGCACCTGGGGGGCTCAGTTGGTTAAGTGTCTGACTTAGGCTCAGGTCATGATCTCGCAGTCTGTGAGTTTGAGCCCCATGTCGGGCTCTGTGTGACAGCTCAGAGTCTGGAGCCTACTTCAGATTCTGTTTCTCTCTCTCTCTCTCTCTCTCTCTCTCTCTGCCCCTGCCCCTCAAAAATAAGTAAACATTAAGAAAAATTTAGAAATGTCACTGTTTCATATAACGAAAAATGTCTATATAATCCAGTAATGAGAACTAACTATAGCATAGGGCAGAGGTAGGCAAAATTTTTCTGCAAAGTACTGGATAATAAATATTTAGGCTTTGCATTATATATGGTCATGGATAACATCTACTCAACTCTGCCATTTTGTACCATGAAAGTAGGCCTAGATAATATGAATAAGCTTGGCCACATTCAAATAACACTTTAATAAAAACATGTAAAAGCAGTCATGTTGCAACTGGGTCATAGTATGCATACCTGTCTGTACTCTGTGTATCTCCTAAGCCCTCTCACTAAAGTGCAGAATGTTAATCAATGAATTAATGGATAAGAAAATGAATAAGTAAATGAATAAACTACTAAACTGAAGTAGACTAAAATTAAAGGAGACCTAGCTAGAACATTCTGTGGCAAAGTTGGTTAAAATCGAAAAGGGAAGTATAAGTGCTTTTATTGCTGTTAAAAAGGACATGACAAGGCGCCTGGGTGGCTTAGTCAGTTGGGTGTCTGACTCTTTATTTTGGCTCAGGTCGTGATCCCAGGGTCATGGGATCGAGCCTCACGTCAGGCTCCACACTGAGCATGGAGCCTGCTTGAGTTTCTCTCTCTCTTTTTCTCTCTCTCTGTCCCTCTGCTCCTCTCCCCTGGTCACTTTCTCTATCTCTCTCTAAAATAAAATTTAAAAAAGACCATGACAAACATGCATTTGGATGCTAGAAGATTCTAATTTGACATAGTACTTTTGAAATCTCTTTTAATTCCACTGGAATTAAAATAATATTTCCAAATAATTCTATCTGTATTCTACTAGTCAAGAAGCATGGAAGTGACATTAATAAGATGGCAGAATAGTAAGCACCAGACCCTTTTTACTTTCACAGAGACACCAAGTAAACAATACATGGACTGTTTCCCTTTGTGAGAAATCAGAAACCAAGTAGAGGCTCCTGTATTCCAGGCAACTGCAGAATCATCCACATTGAAGCAGTAGGAAAATTTGTGGCATTTTACTGCCATATTCTTTCTCCCTGGCACAGTGCCACACCGTTGGGAGGAAGAGTGGAACATGCATCCAACATTCCAGCTTTTTTAGGGGTAATCCAAGAGATAGGTGTCTTTCTAACCTGTCTCAAGTGTTGATAGGACCTGACATACCCTAGGTGCCTGGGGGCACTGAGACCAAAATAGAACTGGGCTTCATGTTGCTGTTCCAGAGGATCTGTTGTAAATTAGACAATACAGCTCAATGGGCTTTCACTCAGGGGGAAAAGAGTGGAACGTTTATACACTGTTATGGTTTTTTTTAATAGCTACACAAGGGACTGGTTTCTGTCTTACCCAACTTAGGATGTAGATGGGACACAGCATATTCTAGATGCCTGGGAGCCACTGAGAACAAAAAAGAGGTGGGTGGTATGTTGCTACTCTGTGGTCCGAAGGGACCATGGTATAGCAGACAAACACTAGAAGGAACAGGAGATTGCAAGCTCCTGAAAAAAGAAACTGGCAAATTCCTCTAATGAATAATTTACACATATAAGGTTGGAGAAGACACATCCACAGAAAAGGATTGAGAGGCCCTCAGAATCTGTATCCAGGCTGATTGGCGAACGTCTTTCCCTGTACAAAGTCAGTCTAAAAATCCTGTGAGAGGTGGCTGTTTTTTTTCAAATGTATGGATACTGATACAGAGTTAGATAGAACATGAAGAAACAGGGAAAAATTGTCCAAAGGAACAAAATAAATTTCCAGAGCCTGATTTTGAAGAAATGGAGTTATGTGAATTACTTGAATATAAGAATTAAAAATAACCATTGTGAAGATGCTCAGTGAACTCAGGAAATCATTGCATGAACAAAATAAGAATTTCAACAAAAAGAGAAAATGTATGAAAGACCAAAAAGAAGGTTTAGAGCTAAAAAATGTAATAACTGAAGAATTCACTGTAGGGGTTCAGGAACAGATTTGATTAAGCAGAAGAAAAGATTAATGAACTCAAAGACGAACCAATTGAAATTATCCAGTTAAAAGAGCAATTCTGAACATTTTAAATTAAAAAAATTTTAAAAATTGAAAAAAAAAAGTTAAGAAAGCCTAAGGGACTGATGATATACCACATTACAGGAGTCCCAGAAGGAAAAGAGAGAGGAAGGGTCAGAAAGCTTATTTAAAGAAATAATGGCTAAATTTTTCTAAATTTAGGGGAAGGAACTAGGCATCTAGATTCAAGAATACCACTTGACCCTAAAAAAAGACCACAGTGAGGCATATTATAATTAAATTGTTAAAATTCAAAAACAAAGTGTTTTGAAAACAGCAAGATAAAAGCAACTCATTATGTAGAAGGGAATCTCCATAAGACTATCAGTGGATTTCTCAGCAGAAAATTTGCAGGCCAGAAGGACGCAGGATGGTCTATTCAAAGTGCTGATATAAAAATACCTGTCAACCAAGAATATCAGTCTTGGCAAAAATGTCTTTTAAAATGAAGAGATAAAGACATTCCCAGACAAACAAAAGCTGAGGGAGTTCCACTAGATCTGTTTTACCAGAAATGCTAAAGAGAGTCCTATAGGTTGGAATAAAAATATATTAAACAGCAACACGAAAGATATGAAAGTATAAACTCATTGGTAAAGGTATATATATAGACAACTACAGAATACTGTAATACTGTAATAGTGATGCATAAATCACTTTTAACTCTGGCATAGAAGTTAAAAGAATAAAAAATAACTACTTATAAAAATATATTAATGAATAAGCAACAAAGATGTAATATATAATATATGTGGCATAAAGTTTTGGAGGAGGAGAGAAATAAAAGTATAGTTTTTGTATGCAACTGAACCTAACTTGTTATCAGCTTGAAATAGATTGTAACAGTTATAACTGTAGGATGCTTTAGGTAATCCCCATGGCACACTAAGAAAATACCTATAGAAATAATAGAAAAGGAAAAGAGGAAATAAAGCATGCCACTAAAAGAAAATATTAGTGAAATGCAAAGGAAGATAGCAAGAGAGGAAAAGACAGACAAAGGAACTACAAGACTAACAGAAAACACTTGACAGAATGGCAATAGTAAATAATAATAAGTAGTAAATATTTTCCCATCAATAATTAATTTAAATATAAATGGATTAAACTTTCCAACCAAAAAAACATGGAGTGGCTGAATGAGTAAAAGTCAAAATCCAAGTGTATGCTGTCTACAAGAGATATTCCATGATATTCTATAAGTATGGAAACCAAAAGAAAGCAGGCTGTATTTACATCAAAAAAAGTAGACACTAAGCCCAAAACTGTCATAAGTGACAAAGAATGGCATAATATGATAGAAGGGTCAGTTCACCAGAAAGATATAACAATTATAAATATCCATGCATGCAACATCAGAGTACCTAAATATATGAAGCAAACATTAACAGAACTGAAGGAATAAATAGATAGTAACAATAATAGTAACTTTCAATATCCCACTTTCAATAATAGAACATACAGAAAAAAGGTCAATAAGGAAACAGAGAACTTGAACAATACTAAAGACCAAACAAAGCTTATAAACATGTAAAGAGTATTTCACCCAACAGCAGAATTCACACTCTCAAACACACATAGAGCATTTCTCCAGGATAAATCACATATTAGATCACAAAACAAGTCTTAACAAATTTAAGAAGATTGAAATCATACCAAGTATCTTTTGCAACTACAATGAAATGAAAACTAGAAATCAAGAGCAGAAAGAAAACTGGAAAATTCACAAATTTGTCAAAATTAAACAACACACTCTTGAACAACCAATGATTCAAAGAAGAAAGAAAAGGGAAATGAGAAAATATCTTGAAATAAATAAAAATGAAAACACACCATACATAAACTTATGGATACAGCAATAACAATAGTATAGCAGTAAGTTTATAGCCATATATGTCTATAATAAAAGAAGAAAACTCTAAAATTAACTCTATACTTCAGGTATCTAGAAAAAGAAGAACAAAATAAGCCTAAAACTGATGGAAGGAAATAATAAAAGAGCAGAAATAAAGGAAATAGTAGAAAAACAATGGAAAAAATAAACTGAGTTGGTTTTAAAAAAGATAAAATTGACAAAGTTTGACTAAGAAAAATAAAATCTCAAATAAAATCAGAAATGAAAGAGGAGACGTTACAGCTGATGGCACAGAAAGAAAGAAGCATTAAAAGAGACTAACTACTGTGAACAAATTATATGTCAACAAATTGACCAGCCTAGAAGAAATGGATAAATTCTTAGAAATATATAACTGTGAAGACTGAATCATGAAGTAGAAAATTTGAGCATTCCTAAAACTAGTAAGGAGATTCTATCAGTATTCAAATATCTCCCAACAGAGAAAAGCCTGGGACCATGGCTTCACTGCTGAATTTTACCAAACATTTGAAGAAGAATTAATGCTAGTCCTTCTCAAACTCTTCCAAATAATTGAAGAGGAGGGAATACATCCAAACTCATTCTATGAGGGCAGTATTACTCTGATATCAGAGCCAGAAAAAAACAGTAAAGGAAAGGAATACTACAGGCCAATATCCCTTATGAATGTAGATGCAAAAATTCTCAATAAAATACTGGCAAACAGAATTTAACAGCATATTAAAAAAGGATCATACAGCATGACCACATGGGTCATGTGCTGGCATGCTCTGTGATGGCAACAATGGTTTAACACATGAGAATAACATTTTTAAGTTCTAAAAATCTACAATTTCTTTCTGCCTCAACATCCCAACAAACAGGCTGTGAACAGCCTGTCCAGGTGACTGCACCAATGTGATAAGGCTGGCCCTTGGCTCAAGTTCCCCTTCTTTCCCTTTCCTGACTGTAACTTAGTGACATTCAAATGCACCAATGAAATCACCTTATTTCTTTTGCCTGTGTAGTCTACCCAGACTCCCAGTTAAGGCGTTTGCCCCTTAGTTCTTGCTCTTTCTGTTAGCTCCTACACCAAGTGGGAATATATCAAACTAGAAAGTTTCTGCACTGAAAAGGAAATAGAGTGAAAAGGCAACCTATGGGATGGGAGAAAATATTTACAAACCATATATTTGATAAGGGGTTAATGTCTAAAATAAATAGGGAACTCTTACAGCTTAACAGCATAGAAACAACCTGATTAAAAAATAGGCAGACAGGTGTCAGGTGATATCTCATTGTAGTTTTGATTTACATTTCCCTGATGGTGAGTGATGTTGAGCATCTTTTCATGTGTCTGTTGGCCATCTGGATGTCTTCTTCAGTGAAATTTCTGTTCGTTTCTTCTGCCTACAATGAGCTATCACCTGACACCTGTCAAAATGGCTAAAATAAAACACAAAAGAAACAAGTGTTGGTGAAGATGTGGAGAAAAAGGAACCCTTGTGCACTGTTGGTGGGAATTCACACCAGCCACTGTGGAAAATAGTATAGAGGTTCCTCAAAAGTTAAAAATAGAAGCAATCTGTGATCCAACAATTACACTATTGGACATTTACCTCCAAAATACAAAAATATGAATGCAATGGAATACAGGTACCCTTGTGTTTATAGCAGTATTATTTACAGTAGCCAAATTATGGAAGCAGCTCACATGTCCATCAATAGATGGCTGGATAAAAAAAGATGTGGTATATATACACAATGGAATATTACTTAGCCATAAAAAGAATGAAATCTTGCCATTTACAATGACATGGGGGGATCTAGAGAGTATAATGCTAACAGAAATAAGAGAAAGACAAATACCATATTATTTCACTCATAGGTGTAATTTAAGAAACAACACAAATGAGCAAAAGGCAAAAAAGAAGAGAGAGAGAGGCAAACCAAGAAACAGACTCTTAGCTATAGAGAACAAACTGATGGCAACCAGAGGCAGGTGGGTGGGGGGATTGGTAAAACAGATAATGGGGATTAAGGAGTGCACTTGTGATGAGCACTGAGTGATATATGCAATTATTGATTCACTATATTTTACACCTGGAACTAATATAAACACTGTATGTTGACTATACTGGAATTTAAAATAAGAAAATTTAAAAATGGGCAAATAACTTCAATAGACATTTTTCCATAAAATAGGTACTAATGGCCAACAGATAAGAAAAGATTCTTGACATCACTAATCATCAGAAAAATGTAAATCAAAAGCACAATAATATATCATCTTACACCTGTTAGAATGGTCTTTATAAAAAAAATAGAAAATAATCGTTAGTAAGGATGTGGAGAAATTGGAACTTTTTTGCACTGTTGGTGGGGATGTAAAATGTTGCAGCTGCTATGGAAAACAGTGTGGAGGTTCTTCAAAACATTAAAAACACAACTACTATGTTATCTAGAAATCCTTCTGGCTATTCAAAAAAATTGAAATTGGGGTCTTTTTTTTAATGTTTATTTATATTGAGAGAGAGAGAGCAAGCACATGCATGAATGGGGGAGGAGCAGAGAGAGATGGAGAGAGAAAATCCCAAGCAGTCTCCATGCTGTTAGCATGGAGCCTGATGTGGTGCTCAGTCTCATGAATCGTGAGATCATGACCTGAGCTGAAATCAAGAGTAGGGTGCTTAACTGACTGAGCCACGCAGCCACCCCTGAAATCAAGTAGACTCATCAAAGTAGAAAGTGGAATGATGATTGTCAGCAACTGGGAGAAGGACAAAATGGGGAGTTTCAATGGATATCAAGTTTCAGTCATACAAGATCAAAAATTTTAGAGATATGGTGTACAACATTGTGCTTACACTTAATAATAATGTATTGTACCCTTGAAAATTTAAGAGGGTAGATCTCATGTCATGTTTCTATTTATAATAATAATAATAATAATAATAATAATAAACAAGTCTTGCATGGATTACCGAAATGGACCATTATTTTTTGTTTTTGACTTCAAATAGGTGAATGTTTCTGTCATGTAAATGTTTTTGGAAAACCAAGGCAAAAGTTTAAAAAGAACATATTTCCTAAAAAAAACAAAAAGAGAGCCTTCCTCCCTCCCTCTCTCTCTCTTTCCTCCTCCTCTCTTTCTGACTACCAGAACCTTTAATATCTACAACCACAGAGAATAGAGCAAATGTCAGACTTGTCTCTTTTGCAGAGAAACAGAAATCCCTGTAGTGCATACTATTTAAAATATGCTATTTAAAATTTTCATTTTTTTTTTCAATTTTGAAAATCAGAATCACTTGATTATAGCAACGTCACACATCACCATTCAGTATTGCACACATGACAAGCTTGACATTTTAAAACGAAATTCTTTTGAATCATTTAGCAGTGAGAAAAGCATATAAATAATTTCTGAGTGACTAGAATATGTATTTTAGGCCAAATTCACTATAAAACAGTGACACATTTTTTTCAAAACTCTCTAAAATAAAATGGAGAGTTAGGCTAAGAACAACCATGAAAACTTTTACCTTCACAAATCTTTCTGTGAGAAATAAAAGCCTTAAAATTGTATGCTTATAGTCTAGTTGCCTTTTTAGCCTTAATTACAGCATTCATGGTAACACTTTATTTTCTAACATGACACACATTTAAATGTGTTTTTACATTAATTCCCTTTTATAACCAGAGTTATTTAAGAAACAGCTGTGATAACAAATGTCCCGAAAGTAAGGATTGACAACACAATTTAAGGGAAATGAGACTGGCAAAGCAGTATTTGCACTGTTAGATTCAGATCTTCACTTATGCAACTTTTAAGCTATAAGAGTGTATGCTATGTCCATTATTTATATTGTTCAGACATGATCTCTATAATAACAATATGTGCATATTTTATGTCAGTAGGATATTTATTTGTTTGATAACACTTCACTGTAGGCCTAATTGTGTACTAGGCACAATATTAGAGATACGGAGATGAAATAGAAAGTCAGAGTCTTCAAGATACTTGGTTTAGAGTCATTACAATTCATGTATAAGCTAATTGTTTCAAGTGACAATTGATAATGAAGTCTGTAATAGACTTGTGACACTAATACCTAAATAAGAGCAGGTATAATAAAAACGAATGAAATCTTGCCATTTGCAACAATGTGAATGAAGCTATGGAGTATTATGCTAAGTGAAATGTTAGAGAAGGACAGATACCATATGATTGCATTCATATGTGGAATTTAACAAAAAAGGAGCAAAGGGAAAAAAAGAAGAGAGGCAAACCAAGAAACAGTCTCTTAACTGTAGAGAGCAAACTGATGGTTACCAGAGAGGAGGTGGGTGAGGGATGGCTTGAATAGGTGATGGTGATGAGGGAGTTACACTTGTGATGAGCACCAGGTGTTGTATGGAATTGTTGAATCACTATATTGTAAACCTAAAACTAATATTACACTGTGTTAACTGGAATTTAAAAACTTAAATAAGTAAGAGCAGGTATAATAGAGGGAATGATGTTATAATTGTCCTCCAGAACTTGTAGGCATTCATTCAACAAACATTTATGGTGTTTAAAGTTCTAGAAAGGATGAATGAATATATGAGATGCAGTATCTACCTATAAGAACTGCGTAATGTAGTGAGGGTCAGGGAGGAAATGCTCGCATAAAAAATAAGCATAATACAAGATGGAATAAAATAAGTTGAAATCAGTTTTATAATGATGGTATAAAAAGCTGTTGTAGAGTGTAGAGGGGGCATGATTAATACCAAGTTGATGGGAAAAACTTTGTGGAGGGGATGAAATTTCAATTGAGCCATGAAAATTGCCTTTTTGATAAAAAGAGAGGGAAGAAATGGGATTCCGTATTAGAGTCATGACAGAAGTGGTCAGGTCTGAAAAGACATGGCTTACTATGGCTAGAGCATAGGAAGTGTGTTAGGATACAGATGAAACTAGGAGGTTCATTTAAAGCCAGATGGTGACAGACCCTCAATATCATTGATAGGAAGTTTGAATTTCATTTTGTAGGCAATGTGGTTATGGGTGGGTGAGACAGAGCAGTGAAGGTTTTTGAATTGTTTCTAAAAATGTTATTTCTAACCCCTTTTTGGTCACTTCAAAGTACTAGTGCTTTATGGACTAAATGTTTTGAATATGCTCCAGCAACAGTTTTATACAGCAAATGCTTCTTTGATCTCTTTGCATTTTACACCAACATTCCATACCTCTATTACAATATTCATTTCATTTTGCCTTGTATTATATTTTGCTTTTTTAACACATGTATCTCCTCCATGCTGAAGTAAAGATTCCCTGAAGAACAGAAACCATGTCTATATATTCATTTATAGTTTACCTATAATACACATTTATTAACAGTACCCACTTCTCTGGGTTATTGTAAACATTAAACAAAGGAAAACACCTGGGAGTCTAAAGGTATAGTGGCTAAAAGTTTGAACTCAGGGACCCAGCTGTATGAGTTTAAATACCAGTTCTCTCACTTACCAGCTGTGGAATCTTGAACAAGTTATTTACTCCTTAAAAAAAAGTTTTATTGAAATATAATTTATGTCATACAATTCACTCATTTAAAGCCTACAATTACAATTAAATTGCTTTTTGTATATTCACAGGTAAGTGCAGGAATCACCACAGTCAATTTTAGAATATATTTTCATTTTCATTGCCACAAAAAGAAACTCTCAAATCCTTTAACTATTATCCCAATCCTGCTCCACTCTCCTCCCTGGGCCTAGCCATAAGCAACCACTATTCTACTTTCTGTCTCTGTAGATTTCCCTGTTCTCGACATTAGATATGAATGGAATCATACCATATGTAGTCTTTTGTGACTGGCTTCTTTCATTCAGCATAATGTTTTCAGGACTCATCCATGTTTTAGCATGAATTACAGTTTCATTCCTTTTTTTTAATTTATTTTTTTAAAATTTACATCCAAATTAGTTAGCATATAGTGCAACAATGATTTCAGGGGTAGATTCCTTAATGCCCCTTACCCTTTTAGCCCATCCCCCCTTCTACACCCCCTCCAGTAACCCTCTGTTTGTTCTCCATATTTATGAGTCTCTTCTGTTTTGTCCCATTCCCTGTTTTTATGATTTTTGTTTCCCCTCCCTTATGTTCATCTGTTTAGTCTCTTAAAGTCCTCGTATGAGTGAATTCATATTTGTCTTTCTCTAATTTCACTTAGCATAATACCCTCCAGTTCCAACCACGTAGTTGCAAATGGCAAGATTTCATTCTTTTTGATTGCCGAGTAATACCCCATTGTATATATATACCACATATTGTTTATCCATTCATCCATCGATGGACATTTGGGCTCTTTCCATACTTTGGCTATTGTTGATAGTGCTGCTATAAACATTGGGTTGCATGTGTCCCTTTGAAACAGCACACCTATATCCCTTGGATAAATATCTAGTAGTACAATTGCTGGGTTGTAGGGTAGTTCTATTTTTAGTTTTTTGAATAACCTGCACACTGTTTTCCAGAGTGGCTGCATCAGCTTGCATTCCCACCAACAATGTAAAAGAGATCCTCTTTCTCCACATCCTCGCCAATATCTGTTGTTGCCTGACTTGTTAATGTTAGCCATTCTGACAGGTGTAAGGCCATATCTCATTGTGGTTTTGACTTATATTTCCCTGATGATGAGTTTTGTGGAGCATTTTTTCATGTGTCGGTTGGCCATATGGATGTCTTCTTTGGAGAAGTGTCTCTTCATGTCTTTTGCCCATTTCTTCACTGGATTTTTTTGTTTTTTGGGTGTTCAGTTGGTAAGTTTTTTATATATTTTGGATACTAACCCTTTATTTGATATGTCATTTGCAAATATCTTCTCCCATTCTGTTGGTTGCCTTTTAGTTTTGCTGATTGTTTCCTTCGCTGTGCAGAAGTTTTTTGTCTTGATGAGGTCCCTGTAGTTCATTTTTTTCTTTTGTTTCCCTTGCCTCCGGAGACATGTTGAATAAGAAATTGCTGCAGCCAAGCTCAAAGAGGTTTTTGCTTGCTTTCTCTTTGAGGATTTTGATGGCTTCCAGTCTTACATTTAGGTCTTTCGTCCATTTTGAGTTTATTTTTGTGTATGGTGTAAGAAAGTGGTCCAGGTTCATTCTTCTGCATGTCGCTCTCCAGGTTTCCCAGCACCACTTGCTGAAGAGACTGTCTTTATTCCTTTGGATATTCTTTCCTGCTTTGTCAAAGATTAGTTGGCCATACATTTGTGGGTCCATTTCTGGGTTCTCTATTCTGTTCCATTGATCTGAGGTCTGTTCTTGTGCCAGTACCATACTGTCTTGACGATTACAGCTTTGTAGTATAGCTTGAAGTCTGGGATTGTGATGCCACCTGCTTTGGTTTTCCTTTTCAAGATTGCTTTGGCTACTCGGGGTCTTTTCTGGTTCCATACAAATTTTAGGATTATTTGTTCTAGCTCTGTGTAGAATGCTGGTGTTATTTTCATAGGGATTGCATTGAATATGTAGATTACTTTGGGTAGTATTGACATTTTAACAATTTTTGTTCTTCCTGTCCAGGAGCATGGGATCTTTTTCCATTTTTTTGTGTCTTCTTCAATTTATTTCATAGGCTTTCTATAGTTTTCAGTGTATAGATTTTTCAGCTCTTTGGTTAGATTTATTCCTAGGTATTTTATGGTTTTTGGTGCAACTGTAAATGGGATCGATTCCTTGATTTCTCTTTCTGTGGCTTTATTGTTGGTGTATAGGAATGCAGCTGATTTCTGTGCATTGATTTTATATCCTGAAACTTTGCTGAATTCATGATTCAGTTCTAGCAGTTATTTGGTGGAATCTTTAAGGTTTTCCATATAGAATATCATGTCATCTGCAAAGAGTGAAAGTTTTACCTCCTCCTGGCCAATTTGGACGCCTTTTATTTCTTTGTGTTGTCTGATTGCAGAGGCTAAGACTTCCAATACTATGTTGAATAACAGTGGCGAGAGTGGACATCCCTGTCTTGTTCCTGACCTTAGGGGGAAAGCTCTCAGTTTTTCTCCATTGAGGATGATATTAGCATTGGGTCATTCATATATGGCTTTTATGATCTCGAAGTATGGTCCTTCTATCCCTACTTTCTTGAGGATTTTTATCAAGAAAGGATGCTGTATTTTGTCAAATGCTTTCTCTGCATCTATTGAGAGGATCATATGGTTCTTGTCCTTTCTTCTATTGACGTGATGAATCATATTGATTGTTTTGTGGATATTGAACCAGCCCTGCCTCCCAGGTATAAATCCCACTTGGTCGTGGTGAATAATTTTTTTAATGTATTGTTGGAACCAGTTGGATAATATCTTGTTGAGGAGTTTTGCATCCATGTTCATCAGGGAAATTGGTCTATAGTTTCCTTTTTAGTGGGGTCTGTGTCTGGTTTTGGAATCAAGGTAATGCTGGCTTCATAGAAAGAATTTGGAAGTTTTCCTTCCACTTCTGTTTTTTGGAACAGCTTCAAGAGAATAGGTGTTAACTCTTCCTTAAATGTTTGGTAGAATTCCCCTGGAAAGCCATCTGGCTCTGGACTCTTGTTTTTTGGGAGATTTTTGATTACTAATTCAATTTCCTTACGGGTTATAGGTCTGTTCAAATTTTCTGTTTCTTCCTGTTTCAGTTTTGGTAGTGTATATGTTTCTAGGAATTTGTCCATTTCTTCCATATTGCCCATTTTATTGGCATATAATTGCACATAATCTTCTCTTATTATTGTTTTTATTTCTGCTGTGTTGGTTGTGATCTCTCCTCTTTCATTCTTGATTTTATTTATTTGGGTCCTTTCCTTTTTCTTTTTGATCAAACTTGCCAGTGGATTATCAATTTTATTAATTCTTTCAAAGAACCAGCTTCTGGTTTCATTGATCTGTTCTAGTGTTTTGTTTTGCCTTTGGTTTCGATGACGTTAATTTCTGCTATAATCTTTGTTATTTCCTGTCTTCTGCTAGTTTGGGGTTTTATTTGCTGTTCTTTTTCCAGCTCCTTAAGGTGTAAGGTTAAGTTGTGTATCTGAGATCTTTCTTCTTTCTTTAGGAGGGCCTGGATTGCTATGTACTTTCCTCTTGTGACCACCTTTGCTGATTCCCAGAGGTTTTGGGTTGTGGTGTTATCATATTCATTGACTTCTGTATACTCTTTAATTTCCTTTTTAACTTCTTGGTTAGCCCTTTCATTCTTAGCAGGATGTTTGTTAGTCTCCAACTATATGTTACCTTTCCAAATTTTTTCTTGTGGTTAATCTCGAGTTTCATAGTGTTGTGGTCTGAAAATATGCACGATATGATCTCAATCTTTTTGTACTCACTGAGAGCTGATTTGTGTCCCAGTATGTGGTCTATTCTGGAGAACATTCCATGTGTACTGGAGAAGAATGTATATTCTGCTGCTTTAGGATGAAATGTTCTGAATATATCTGTTAAGTCCATCTGGTCCAGTGTGTCATTCAAAGCCATTGTTTCCGTGTTGATTTTTTGATTAGATGATCTGTCCATTGCTGTGAGTGGGGTGTTGAAGTCTTCTAATACTATGGTATTACTATTGATGGGTTTCTTTATGTTTGTGATTAATTGATTTATACATTTGCGTGCTTTCACATTTGGTGCAAAGATGTTTACAATTGTTAGGTCTTCTTGGTGCAGAGACCCTTAATTATGATATACTGCCCTTCTTCATCTCTTGATACAGTCTTTATTTTAAAGTCTAGATTTTCTGATATAAGTATGGCTACTCTGGCTTTCTTTTGTTGACCATTAGCATGATAGATGGTTCTCCATCCCCTTACTTTCAATCTGAAGGTGTCTTTAGGTCTAAAGTGGGTCTCTTGTAAACAGCATATAGATGGATCTTGTTTTCTTATCCATTCTGTTACCCTATGTCTTTTGATTGGAGCATTGAGCCCATTGATGTGTAGAGTGAGTACTGAAAGATATGAACTTATTGCCATTATGTTGCTTGTAGAGTTGGAGTTTCAGGTGGTGTTCTCTGGTCCTTTCTACTCTCTGTTGCTTTTGGTATGTATGTGTGTATGTTATGTATGTATGTATGTCTTTATATTTTCATCTTTTCTCCCCTCAGAGAGTCCCCCTTAAAATTTCTTGCAGGGCTGGTTTAGTGGTCACAAACTCCTTTAATTTTTGTTTGGGAAAATGTTTATCTTTCCTTCTATTTTGAATGTCAGCCTTGCTGGATAAAGAATTCTTGGCTGCATATTTTTCCGATTCAGTGCATTCAATATATCCTGCCACTCCTTTCTGGCCTGCCAAGTTTCTGTGGATAGGTCTGCAGCAAACCTGATCTGTCTTCCCTTGTAGGTTAAGGACTTTTTTTTCCCTTGCTGGTTTCATGATTCTCTCCTTGCCTGAGTATTTTGTGAATTTGACTATGATATGCCTTGTTGGTGGTTGGTTTTTGTTGAATCTAATGGGAGTCCTCTGTGCTTCCTGGATTTTGATGTCTGTGTCTTTCCTCAGATTAGGAAAGTTTTCCGCTATGATCTGCTCACATAACCCTTCTACCCCTATTTCTCTCTCTTTCTCTTCTGGGACCCCTATGATTCTGATGTTCCTTTTTAACGAGTCACTGATTTCTCTGATTCTTAAATCATGCTTTTTTGCCTTAATCTCCCTCTTTTTTTCAGCCTCGTTATTCTCCATAAGTTTGTCCCCTATATCGCTGATTCTCTGTTCTGCCTCATCCATCCGTGCTGCCGTGGCATCCATTCATGATTGCAGCTCAGTTCTAGCATTTTTTATTTCATCCTGACTAGTTTTTACTTATTTAATCTCCGCAGAAAAGGATTCTAATCTATTTTCGACTCCAGCTAGTATTCTTATTATTGTGATTCTAAATTCTGGTTCAGACACCTTGCTTGTGTCTGTGTTGGTTAAGTCTGTGGCTGTCGTTTCTTCCTGCTCTTTATTTTGGGGTGAATTCCTTCGTTTTGTCATTTTGAAGGGAGAAAAGGAATTAATGAGGTAGAAAAAATTAAAATTAAAAAAATTAAAACCAAAACATTAAAATTAAAAAATTAAAAACACACACACACACACACACACACACACACAAAATCGAATAAATGATGCTAGATCCTAGGTGTGTTTTGGTATGGGTGTTGAAAGTGGCTTGATAGATTAGGAAAAAAAAGGGGGAAGAAGAAAAAAAAGGAAATCGTTTGAAAATTTGGAAAAATGAATACACTGAGGTAGACTAAAATGAAATGATGCAAGTAAAATAGAATTTGAAGAAATTTGCACAAAAGTAAAAAATATAGTAGAAAAATTATTTTTAATAAGAATTAAAAATAGAAATGAATTTTTTCTCTTTCCATATTCAAGAAAAAGCAATGAAATGAAAAAGAAAAAAAATAATTTGTAAGTTGAAAAGATGAATACATTTGAGTAGACTAAAATAAAATGATGGAAGTAAAGTAGAATATGAAAAATTTACACAAAAGTAAAAAAATATAGTAAAAAATTAAAGAAAAATATTTTTAATAAAAATTGAAAATAAAAATGAATTTTTTCTCTTTCTGTATTCAAGGAAAAAAATGAAGAAGAGATAAAAAGGAAAAAGAATAAAATAATGAAAGAAAATTTAATAGATGGACCTGGTAACGGGCTGAAATACAACTGAAATTATTTTGTTTTCCCCTACAAGTAAGACTATAAAGCACTTTATAGTCCATAAACTAAGCAGGCAGTGAGACTTCCATTCTTGAAGAGTGAGGTTGGCCTAGTTGGAAGGGGCTTAGTGTAACGGCTCCATTATCCACTAGATGGCGCTGCTAACCTACTGGGGTGGATTGTTTTGGCGCTTGTAGGTGAGTATGCGCATGCACAGAAGCGGTGAAAGTGGAGTCACCCAGCTACCCAGTCTCTAGTATGGGAACTCTGTTCTCCCCATCATCAATCACGCACCTGTCCTTTGTCTTCAGCTTTCGTCCACTTCCTGCTTTTACACTGTCCGTGACCAAGCCTCAGGTAGTACCTCTCTCCCGAGTTTTGTCTCAGATGCGGCTGTTTTCCCTTCCGCTTACTTCTGAGGGACTGTGGCTTTGACCCGTTCCGCCCCTCTGGGGAGGGTCTCACCGAACAATAGCTGAATGCCGGCCGCACCCAGGAAAGTTCGTGGGACTGTGTTGCTGCCAATGCCCAGAGACTGATGCCTGGTGCCCCCCCGCCCCAGGAAAAGTTCGCAAGATAGTGTAGCAGCAGCGTTTCAGGGATTATGGAAAATCACAACACACATCTGGCACCAGGCTTCCCCCTTAACGACCTTGTTCCAGCACCAGCAGATGTGGCCATTCTCTGGGGTCTGCTGGGCCCAGGTTGCCTCACAGCCTCTACCAAATGTCCTTCCAGCAGTGGAACCGCTTTTCCCTTTGTGGCCCGAGAACCTCCCGGACCTGACTCTGCTCCTGAGGATTTGCCCTTGCCACCAGAGCACCACCAGGTATTGAGCTGTGGAGTTGCAGACTCTGCGCTCCCCCTTTTTACAGTCTTAATGGAATTTAAAACCCTCTCCATTCTCCTTTCTCCCTTCTCCCTTTTTAGCTCAGTCCCTGTGGCTGTTTCCAATTTTCCACTCTCTCTCTCCAGCTGCTTTTGGGGAGAGCACTTTTCCTGTATTCTCCCCATTGTGTCCGTCCTCTCTCCGCACATAAAAGCACCTCCCTGCCCTCTGTGGCTTCTCTCTCCCCAAGTTCACCTCTCAGCACTGCGTACCTGTTGAATTCTGTGGTTCAGGTTGTGCAGATTGTTGTGTTACTCCTCAGATCAGTTTTCTAGGTGTGCAGGATGGTTTAGTGTTGGTCTGGCTGTATTTCATGGATGCGAGACACACAAAAGACTTCCATGCTGTTCTGCCATCTTTGCTCCCCCCCTAGTTTCATTAATTTTTATGGCAGAATAATATTCCATTGTATAGATGTGTCACATTTTGTTTATCCATTTGTTAGCTGATGAGCATTTTGTTTTTTCCCATTTTTGGGCCATTATGAATAATATTGCTATAAATATTTGTCAGTAAGGTTTTGTGTGGGCATATGCTTTTATTTATCTTGGGTATATAAATAGCTAGCAGTGGAATTGCTAGGTAATAGAGTAACTGTGTATTTAATCATTTGAGTAAATCCCAGACTGTTTTCCAAAAAGACCGTACCTTTACATGGTTCACCAGAATTGCATGAGGGTTTTAAGTTCTCTACATCCTTGTCAGCTCTTGTTATTATCTGACTTTTTGTCCAGCCACCCTAGTGGATGTGAAATAGTATTTCATTGTGGCTTTGATTTGCATTTGCCTGATGATTAATGATGTCATTTATATTTCTTCCTTGCAGAAATGTCTATTCAAGACCTTTCCCAATTTGTAATTGAGTTATTTGTTTTTTATTATTGAATTATAAGCATTCTTGATATATTCAAGATACAAGTCCCTTATCAGATATATGACTTGCCAACACTTTCTCCCATATTGTGGGTTATCTTTTTTACTTTCTTATTGGTGTCCTTTGAAGAACAAAAGTATTTTTTGTTGTTGCTCATGCTTTTGCTATCATGAGTTCCTTAATCCTGATGTTTTCAATATTCTCATCTATAAATGAGTAATAATTACGCTATCTCATAGGACTGTTATAATTAAATGAATGTAAGCACTTAGAATAATACAGGACAAATAGTAAATACTTGTTGAATGTCATCTGTCATTATTAATGTTATTGTTAGGATTATTATTTGAAACAACTAAAACAGTACCTGGCACATTATAGGAACTCAGCTCTCATTATGTAACAATAATTCCCTGTATCTGATAAATAACAAAATATGCATTGGGCAGAAAATACATGTAAATATTTGGGGAGGAAAGATTTTTAGGGATACTAGATGTTAAGACATTATAGGCCCATTTTATTTAAAAACAAAGATTAATAGGACACAGTTCTAAATATTTTATCTAAAGTTGTTTATATTAAAAAATCAAGCTGGGACAATGATGAATTGTTTTATATTTTCCTTTAATATAGTTCCTTTTATTCTGTCTTTACTTCTGACGTGGGTGATCATCAGGGATAATTTGGATTTTATGATAATAGAGGAAATTGGCAAGTCACTTGTGAAATATTATGGCAATAATGGCTTTGTACTAAAGATAAATCCTTTATCTTCTCCAAAGTAATATGATGTGTCAATAAATGTAAAGTAAAAATGACATACATATTTGTTAAGCCAACAATGTTTAGGGAAGCTTGCCATGCATAGTAATAAGACAATTTTAATAATTTTCATTATCAACAAAAGAAGTTTGGAAAATGTATCAAAATTCCTTTTTGTTTTTCTTCTGTTTTAGTCCTAAGCTTGTGTGCTATATAGATAAATGTTCATTCAAATGACAATATGATTGTGTCAATATGAAAAAAAATTCATAACCAGGAGAAATGTGCATGTAAATTATATACATAGGAGAGAAGAGGGAAATGAAAGATCCATAGCTAAAGAAGCAATTGGGGCTCTCATTAAAGTGAGAGCAATTATTAACTCATTGATTAGTTATGTTAGTATTTACTTTTCTTTTGTCCACTACAATTTTTACGTGCCCATCACAAGTGTCCTTGTTTTTTACAACATCAATTGCTATCAGTGACAGTGTTTCTGAATATTTCAACCATGTGAAATTTGCAAACTTGCTTTCTCATTCTGGGATCATCCTATAATTAGGGTTATCAGAATGGCCTTGAGGAGACTTCTTGAGCTTAGGAGTGATTATTTCTCTCTGTTTAGTAATGGTTTACTACAGGGCTTTGGTATCAGGGAAAGCTGAATTTTTGGAGTGACAGGAATCTGTTTGTTACAGGTTTTAATATTGCTGACTGGACAGGGAAATGACTGAGACTGTCCTTGCTCATGTGGGAATCTATCATGAAAGCATTTGATGAAGGCCTTGTTGAGAAAAGGACTCTCTGCTTTTGCCTGTCTCACTAGGGAACTTTGAAGATGTTATTCATAGTCTGACTCCATTTTGCAAGCAGAGAATCAAGAGTGGGAAACAAGCTTTTTTCACCTAAGTTAATAGGACATTTGTTAGCTTTTTATTTGCTTTAAGTTTTAGAGATTAAAACAGAGGGCTTGGCCTAGTGTCCCTCCTTCCCATAATGGAATTAATTTTGCCATTCAGTCATTTTATCATTTGCTTTATTTTTTCTTTTATTCATTCATTTATAGAAGTGTTTCCAGTTCTTTAACTTTCATGCTTTTTTGTTGTTGTTAAAGATTGGGGCTTTTGTTTTCTTCAAGTTCTTATTTAAATTACAGGTAGTTAGCATACAGTGTAATATTAGTTCCAGGTGTAGAATTTAGTGAGTCAACAACACCATACATCACCGGGTGCTCATCACAAGAGCACTCCTTTCATGCTTTTTTTGAATGGAAAAGAGGAAGTACCAGTACAAGGGGTAGAGCTTCAAACGAGGCTTCTTTCCCTTTGGCTCTTTCTACAGATACACTTTTATAATACTAAAATGCATCTCTTTTCCCACTTTGAGGTGGACTTCAAGAAAGTTTCCAGCTCTATGCCTAAAGTCACATGCTTTGACAATTTTGTGAAGTTGGAGGCTAAAATATCCCCATAATTTGGACCCCCAAAATAAGTCAGAAGAACTGCTAAGTAGATTATCCTTTTTTATCTCTTTCATAAAAATTTATTAATTGAGACCTTCTTTCACTCATTGAAGATACAGAGATAAGTAAGTGATCTTCTCTGCCATCAAGGGGCTTTTGCTCTAATAGGGGAGATACATGTGTAAATAAGCACAATGGATGATTAAAAAATTTTTTTAATGTTTATTTTTGAGAGAGAGAGAGAGAGAGTGGGGGAGTGGCAGAGAGAGAGAGAGAGAGAGAGAGAGAGAGAGAGACAGAGAGAGAGAGAGACAGAGGCAGACAGAATCCAAAGCAGGCTCCAGGCTCTGAGCTGTCAGCACAGAGTCTGACACGGGGCTCAAACCCACAAGTTGTGAGATCATGACCTGAGTTGTAGTTGGCCACTTAACTGACTGAGCCACCCAGGGGCCCCAATGCAATGGATGATTTAAGTGCTATGATAGAAATATGTATAAGTATAGTGGGACACAAAGAAGGGAGTAGAGAGTATTATCTGGGTAGGGGATAAAAAGGACAGGAAAAGATTTCTAGGTAACATGCTTTTCCCCTTTACAGAATACCATCTTATCTGTATGGCAAATTTCTACTACTGCTCTTAGAGTCAACTGAGTTTTTCTGTCTTCTAGTAAAATTTCCCTGACTCCTCCCTGCTCTTCTCCCTTTTTTACATTCCCAGCTGCCCTTTATAAACCTCCATTAAAGTAATGATCATATTGTATTGGAAGTTTATATTTACTCCTTCCCCTATCAACCTTAACTGTAAGCTCATTGAAGGTAAGAATCATGTTTTCAAACCATGTATCTACTAAATCCTGACCACGTATAATGAATAGGAAGTCAATAAATTTGTATTCAGTAGTTCAAAGACTTAAATACCAACATTGCTTCAGCTAAAGCCCTTAAAGTTTGGCAGATTAAAGACAGCTACAAATTATTTGATATTCTTCTCTTTAAATCTGAGGTGGTTTATGATTGTTTTGACTAACAAAATATGATGGCCTAACCATTAAGAGGGATTCCACAATGGTTTCTTAGAACCCTGAAGTGTCGTGTAAAAAGTCCAACTATATAGGTAGCAAGATCAGTAGGAGAGCTCTTGAGACAACATGAAAAGGGAGAGGGGCCCAGCTACGCCCAGCCTTCTAGCCAATCCTGCCAGGTTGCCAAGCACGTGAGGGAAACCATCTTGTACCTTCCAGATCACTTCAACTACTAACTGAATATTAAAGTTATCCCAGTCAACAGCACATGAAGCAGAAGAATTGTTAAGCCAGAACTCTGTCTGTATTCCTGACCCAAAATCACGAGATAAAGTAAAATGGTTGATATTTTAAATTGCCAAGTTTTGGGATAGGTTGCTAATTAGTGATAGGTAATTAAAAGGCCAAGTCTCTTCAATCATATATTTTTTCCAACATTTAAAAATTTGAAAAATTTCAAACGTGGGAAAGTAGAATAATATGGTGGTCACCTGTTTACCACCATTTTACAATAATAGTTTTGCCATATTTGCTTTACCACACATTTATCTATCTTACCATTCCTCTATTGATGCATCAAAATACCTTATTTTCTGATGCATTTCAGGATAAGTGGACATCAGCATAGTTCATCCCTAAACATTTCAGCATGAATATCAGTAGCTAGAGTTCAATATATTGTTATATATTTTTTTCTTTTGAGAGAAAATTGACATACAATGAGATACACAGATCTTAAGTGAACATAGGCTAAATTTTAAGAAATGTATACACTTGTGTGACTTAATCATGAAGATAACTTCATGAAGATACAGGATATTAATATTACCTCAGAAAATTCCTGCATGTCCCTTCTAAGTCAGTCTCCGCATCTAGCACCCCAGGAAGGCATTTGCCTGATTTTTTTCTACCATAAATTTAGTCTGTTATTGGATTTCATTTAAACATTACTGTAGATTTTCTACTCTTTTGTGTAAGGCTTGTTTCATTGAGATCAGTATTTTTGAGATCCATCCATGTTGTACTTATCAGAGGTTTATTCCCTTCTATTACCAGGTAGAATTCTTTTGTATGAACATATTTCAGTTTGTCTATTTTTCTGGTCACAGACACCTGAATTGATTCCAGATTTTAGATGTTGTGAATAAATCTACTTTGAACATTATCTTAGGTCTTTTTGTGAACATGTATTTTCCTTTCTCTTGGGTAAATACCTAGAAGTAGAATTTCTGGGTGATAGCATATGTTTAGTTTTATAAAACAACAACAACAACAACAACAAATGCCTGATGCTTTTTCCTTTTTTTCAAAAAAGTTTTTTCTAGTGTTTATTTATTTTGAAAGAGAGAGAAAAAGAGAGAGAGAGAGAGAGAGAGAGAGAGAGAGACAGAGACAGAGACAGAGACAGAGAATGAGTGGGGGAGGGGCAGAGAGAGGGAGACAGAGAATCCAAAACAGCCTCCAGACTCAGCTGTCAGTAGAGAGCCGGATGCGGGCTGAACTCATGAAGCCTGAGATCATGACCTGAGCCAAAGGCAGCGGCTCAACTGACTCAGCCACCCAGGTGTTCCCTGCCTGATTCTTTTTCAAAGCAGTTATTGTAATTTACATCCCTAATGACACTGTATGAGAGTTCTGGTTACTCTACATCTTTGTCAACATTTGATGTTGTCAAGTCTTTTAATTGTATTTGATGTTGTCAAGTCTTTTAATTGTATCTATTCTGGAGAGTGTGTAATGGTGTATCATTATGGTTTTAATTTGCATTTGCCTGGTGATTAATGATGTTGAGCATTTTTTCATGTTCTTATTGGCCACTTGTATATCTTCCTTGGTGAAAGGTCAAAGTCTTTTGCCTTTTAAAAATGCTTTTTGTCTTTTTGACTTACAGGTGTTCTTTATATATTCTAGATGAGTCCTTTATGTTATGCTGTGTAAATATTTTCTAACAGCCTGTGTTTTGGGCACTCATTTCCTTAATTGGGTCTTTCAGCAAGCAGAGTTCTTAACGTTCAATGAAGTAAAATTCATCACCATTTTCTTTTATTATTACTGCTGTTTGTGTCATGTGTAAAAAACCCTTGCTAACCCTCAAGTCACAAGAATTTTCTTCTGTATTTTCCACTAGAAATTTTATAGTTTTAGTTTTTCTTTGGATCTATGGCCCATCTTAAATTAACTTTTGTGTGTGATGTGAGGTAGGTTATTTCTAGCAACATCTATTGGATTGCTTTGGTGGCTTTGTCAAGATTCAATAGACCATATAATGTGGGTCTAGTTTTGGGTGCTCTTTTCTGTTGCCTTGATATATTTGTTTATTCTTATGGCAGTGTTCTATTGTCTTGATTCCTGTAGTTTTATAGTAAATGTAATTAGGTAGTAGAAGCTCTCCAAATTTATTCTTTTGTAAGATTGTTTTAGATAATCTAGGTCTTCTGCAACTCCACATAACTTTTACAACTTATCAAAGTCTACAAAAGGCCTGGGGTAATTGTGTGTGTGTGTGTGTGTGTGTAAAGAGAAAGAGAGAGATGATACATATATAGAGAGATATGTAAATATGTAGATGTATAGATATATATATATATAGAGAGAGGCATATAATATCTATATGTCATATCTATGTACAATTCATAAGCCTTAGGTTTATAGATATAAAATATTATATGTATGTATAAATAAATACAACTTTGGAGGAATTGGTGTCTTTAGCATATGTTGTCTTTCCAATCCATGAGCATACTAGATCTCTCTATTTTTTAAGATCTTTAATCTCTCCAAGAAATATTTCATAGTATTCATATTCAGTGCAGAGGTTTTGCATATCTTTTGTTAAATTTATTCCCAAGATGTTTTATGACAGTTTTTGAATAAAATTGCCCTAAAAATTTCATTTCTAAATGCTACTAGTCTATAAAAGTGAAACTGATGTTTGTACATAGCCTAGTACCCTACAATCATGCTAAATTTACTATTTAGTTCTAGTAATCCTTTATGCTAAAGTTGTCATACGTATTACATCTGTGTATGTTACACATCTTGCAATACAATATTATAATTTTGCTTTAAATGGTCATATACATTTTGAAGTAATGAAGACAAAAATTTTTTTACATTTACTCATATATTTCTTTTTCTAGTGTTCTTTATTACTTTCTGAAGACTTAAAATTTCTATCTGGTATCATTTCCCTTCAACCTGATGGATTTTTAAAAAATGTTTTTAAAGTTTATTTATTTAGTTTGAGAGAAAGCGAGCACAAGTGGCGGGGAGCAGAGAGAAGAGAGAGACAGAATCCCAAGCAGGCTCTTTGCCATCAGCTCACAGTCTCGATATGGGGCTCGTACCCACAAACCGTGAGATCATGACCTGACCTGAAACCGAAGGTCAGATGCTTAACCCACTGTGCCACCCAGGCGCCCCTGATGAATTTTCTTTATAGCAATTAGTTTTGTTTTTGTTTATGTCAAAATGTCATTGTACTATCTTCTGCCTTCATTGTTTTTCATGAAAAATCAGCAATAATTTTAAAAATGTTTCTTTCTGTATAATTTATCATTTTTCTTGTTTTCAGGATTTTCTATTTACATCTTCTTTTTTAAAGAAAATGACATGATATGCCTGGTATGTTTTCCTTGTATTAACTTGTAAGAGGTTTTCTGAGTATTGTGAGTTTCTACACTTATGTTTTTCACCAAATTTGAGAAACTTTTAGTTATTTTTCTTCAAATGTTTTGTTTTCCCTACCCATTTTATTTCTTTCCTCTCTCCTTGTGGTACTCCATTTACATGCATGTTTAATCATTTGATATTATCCCTCAGGTTTATTGAGACTCAATAATTTTTCTCTCTGTTCCTTAGATTGGATAATTTCTATTGATCTATCTTCATGTTCGTTGGCTTTTTCTTCTGTCATCTTCTATCTGATAGTAATAAATCCATTTAAGTGAATATCTTTCTCAGAAATTATATTTTCTTTTCTCAATTTCCCTTTGGCTTTTTAAGAATAGTTTTCTGTGTCTTTGCTGGGATTTTTCTAGAAATAATTTCTTGCAAACATATTTTCCTTTAGGTTTTTGAGCATAGTTACAATGGCTACTTAAAATTCTTATGTGCTAATTCCATTATCTGGGTCATCTTGATATAGTTTCAATTGATTCCCTTTTCATTTGGATATGGGTCACATTTTCTTGCTTCTTTATATGTCTAGGATTCTTAGATTATATCCCAGACATTATGAATTATACAGTCCAGAAATTCTAAATTCTGTTATATTCTTCAGCAGGGTACTGATTTTTGTTGTTTTTGTTACAACAGGCAGTTAACATTGCTGGACTCATACTCCTAACTCTGTCTCTCCTGTGTTGGCCAGGAGTTGAAATCTCTGTTTAGTTCTTTTAGCCATAGTTGGGATGCTTACAATTTGTGTCACACCTATGTAATTCGGAGTTCATCTAGATATATAGGAAGATTTTGTACACTTAGGGACTCCTCTCTGTGGCTCTCTTCTTTATGAGATACTGCCTTCACTTTCCAGCTACTCTCATTGCTCCTAAGACTCTTATTTGATTCAAGTCATAAGGGTTTTGGGTTTTCTGTTCAATTTTATCTACCCCAGATGGGACTGCCTAGGACTCTCCTTCAGGCAAAAAGCTCTAAAATATGGAAATTCAACCTTTGCCCTTTCCTTCTTCTAAGTGTAATTTCTCTAAAGTATCTGCTTGCTTCTGCTTATTCTCCAGTGTCTTCAGACATTTTTTTCCCCCAAGGTGTTATATGTAGAATTGTTGGCCTTGTTATAATTAATCTTCCATTATCAGACAGGGATCATCTAAACTATGAGATTTTAGAATATATAAATAAGATAGTGAATGGTGCTAGCTGATTCGTAATGTATATTTTGTTGACTGTTGTACAAATATAACTTTATTTCAGACTTAGTATAGCATGGATTGGATATTTATAAATGTTACATATTTATATTTATATACCTAATATACTTATTCTAATATTTTTGATTTCTTATGTTTGTCCCCTTTTTATTATGTATTTTGCAGAAGAGAAATTGGTATTATATTTTGACCTGTATCTTTTTTATGATTTTTTTAATGTTTATTTATTTATTTTGAGGGAGAGAGGGGCAGAGAGAGAGAAGGAGAGAGAGAGAATCCCAAGCAGGCTCAATGCAGAGCCTGACATGGGGCTTGAACTCAGGAATCTGTGAGATCATGACCTGAACTGAAATCAAGAGTTGGATGCTTAACCAACTGAGGCACCTAGACACCCCTTAACTTGTATCTTTTTCTTTCAGTAATCTGATGTTTCTAAAATTGACTGTACTTTTGATTGCTGCACAGTTTTTCTGCTAAACAAGGATGAGTTTAGATACATGAATAATTATAATTTTAGGTGCAAAAATTAATATGACCATAGATGATGTTTACTACCCATTACAAATTTTAAAAAATTAATCAAATCCATCTCTCTTACGAAAGTGAAATAGCAAGTTCAAATGGTTTGACTTTTGACATTATGATGTTGTCAAATTGGTTTTAAAAAACAACGATGATGTATTTAGCATGGCACTTTGCTACAGTTCATATTTCAGTTCTATATTTGTGTAATTGAGTGTATGATTTTTAAAATAATTTCAAATACACTGTATATTATACATTTCTAATATACTGTAAACAGGATGTTTTGTTTACAGCTGTTCAGATCCACTAAATCTGTAGCAAATCTGTAGATTTGCTTCCTCAGCTAGAGCAGGAACTTACTGGCTATAACTCCCTGCCTTGTTCAATAACTTCCAGTAATTATCAGGAAGAAAATGCAATAAATTTATGTAATAGACTGCCCCTTTGCTATAATATACAATCAGAGGCGATCAATGCTTCTTACAATAAGGAGAAGAATTACAACTGTGTTTTATTTTATAGCTTTGGTAATACAGCTTTGGAAACCACCAGAGGGAGTAGAGTTAAACTTCAGTGGTCAAATTCCATTGCGGTGAAACATAGCCTAAGGCTGACATTTTACAAAGTAGCAACACAACAAGGGATTGTGTACTTCTTAGCAGACTATTTTATTTGTTCACCCAGCCAGCTAGTGGAAGACCTCCTGTATTGCTGCTCTTTTAGTTCATATGCCTGGAATAATGAGAATCTCTATGCATATAATAAATAATATCAAGTTTAACCTTTGGCCATATCCTTACAAGAAGGGAAGATAGACATAGTTGGTAATGAAACCTCCAGTGTTGCAGCAACCCACGATGACTTGTTCATTACAAACTTATATTTGTTACGGCTTTAAAAATATACTTTTATTGTGGTTTAAATCAAAGGGCACTTTTGAGTCCTGCCTAGTTATGCTTAAAGTATAATTACACGCTACATATCTTGGTAAGTAAATGAAAGCCTTTTCTTAGTTATTTGTTATAAATTTTACTTTGCCTGTAGCTAAGTGAAGGCCAGGCCTCTAAAGTGTTTCAAGTATAATGCACAGTGAATATAAAACAGTCCATTAATTGGGATAATAGGTCCCAGCATGTAATTGCATTTCTTAGGTGCTATGGATAGCAACTGAGTGAAGTGGTATTTATTCAAGGTTGTTAGTCACCCGTGGATAACTTTATTTGTCCACTGATGCTTAAATAAATGCGTCATCCATCAGTAAGAATATTTATGAAGAAATTTATAACAAAAATCATTATTGCATCTCAAATTATGTAAGGAAACAGTATATAAAAGTTACTGAAGAATGCCACAATAAAGTCTTGCCAATGCTCAGGTTACTTGCTTTTATGTAGGTGGACAGTAAAATATAGTAGAAACTCAAGAATAAATGTGAACTAAACATGATTACTCTGCTTTATATTGTGCTATCCAGCAAAATATCTGTTAAGACATGAAGTAAACTTTATCAGCAATTTGTAGCCCCATGAACTTGCACAGTTTTTTGAGAAAAAAAGAATTCAATGACAGTCTGTCAGTCTCAAATAGTGTCTGTGAGAGGCTTTATTTACAGTTGTAAAATTATTTCCTTTGGGTTTTTTTAATGTGTTTTTTTTCTTTTTGACAGAGAGAGCGCGCGCGTGCGCGCGCGCGCGCGCGCGCATGAGTGGGGGAGGGGCAGAGAGAGAAGGAGACACAGAAACCAAAGCAGGCTCCAGGCTCCGAGCTGTCAGCACAGAGCCTGATGCAGGGCTTGAACTCCTGGACCATGAGATCATGAGCTGAGCCAAAGTCAGACACTCAACTGACTGAGCCACCCAGGCGCCCCTCCTTTGGTTTTTATTTAATAGGTTGTTGGCTGTTTTGAAGGTGTTAAAAAACACATGTCCCATTTTATTATGGGGAGGCCTCCACATCTCATTCAGGAAAAGTCAAGAGGGAGTCCCAGAGCTCCATTAATTCAGGATAAAATTACCTTCTTTCCCCAAAAATGATTGGCAGGACTAAAGGAGAGGGCCCAGGACTTCAACTGATCCACCACCCTTCTGGACCCCTGAGTATTCTAACTTCACTTCCGTCATGTGTTCTGAGATTATCTGAATGAGCACCATGATGTCCTCTGTCCTGTTTACAACAGTCTCTCTGAAAGACCTCCGGGATTCCTAGAATCCTGGATCATCCTATTCCTGACTGTGTTCCCTGTGAGGCTATCTGGTCTGTGAGGCAACACTTCCACTTTCTCTACCATATCAGTTACTATTTCTTTGCTTTATCCTTCTCCATACCATCTATCAACTTTTCATTCATTAAATAATTATTCATTGGTCTATTCCCTGTCATAGTAGATGCACTAAAACTATTTCTTGAATGGCTGACTGAATGAATCTTTTCCCTTTTTTTGATGCAAAGTAGACATTTCTAAAATTAAAATGGAGAAAGTGTTCTATTGGAAGAGAAGTACTTTATGGAGCTCCAAGCAACATCTTCTTGTGCTATTGGATAATTCTGGGAAACAGAAATATTACTCCTTCCTGTGCCAAGAATTTTTTGTACCTGTTTATTACTGACCACATCATTCCCATAAGTATGAAAATGGTTTTGTTTATTGACTTGGGAAGACTTTGCTCCTTCTGGTGTTCCTGTTAGACTATAATAATTAGTACTGCCTAGGTTTTCCTCAACTTTTGTTTATGTATAATCCTTCATATAAGTTTGGATGTATATAATGTATCATGTAAAGACTACTTGGCCCAGGAACTTTTTTTAATGTTTATTTTTGAGAGAGAGAGAGAGAGAGAGTGAGCACAAGTGGGAGAGGGGCAGGGGTGGGGGACAGAGGATCCAAAGCAGGCTCTGTGCTAGAGCAGAGAGCCCAATGCAGGGCTTGAACTTGAAACCATGAGATCATGACCTGAGCTGAAGTCGGACACAACTAACTGCACCACCCATGTACCTCTGGCCCAGGAACTTTTAAAATTTGAGTTGATATACTGTAGGAGCTTCTTGATTCAGACCAAAATTTTAAGTTGTCCCCTTTTCAATTTCATTAAGCCTTTAGTGTATTTTCATGAGATCATAAAGCTATTTGTCGGAGAACTGAAAATTGAGAAAAAAAATCTGTTAAGGGTTATATCAATTTCACTGGCAAATTCACTCTTATAAATGAGCCAGTGTTCTAAAAGTCTTGGCATTTTACTTTCAGCTACAAAGAAATATGAGACACAAATTAATCACTTTATCCTTTTTTTTTAAATTTTTTTTTTCAACGTTTATTTATTTTTGGGACAGAGAGAGACAGAGCATGAACGGGGGAGGGGCAGAGAGAGAGGGAGACACAGAATCGGAAACAGGCTCCAGGCTCTGAGCCATCAGCCCAGAGCCCGACGCAGGGCTCGAACTCACGGACCACGAGATCGTGACCTGGCTGAAGTCGGACGCTTAACCGACTGCGCCACCCAGGCGCCCCTCACTTTATCCTTAAAACCCTCTAGATGCTTTTTGTTTTAGAAAAGAGACATTTACTTATTCTTCAGGTTTTTCTTAGAGTAAACACTTTTCTAATGACAAAGAATACATAAGTGGTCTATTATAACACTGCATAGTAGGACAAATAGAAGACTTAAAGACTTAGAAGACAGAAATTACTAATTTTGAAATCAGAGTTCATTGATAACCTAGCATAATATCATTGTTAACTAATATTGATGGGTGTTTATTAACTTTAATATTTCTGTGTATTTTCCATAACAAATCAGGAAGAAGCATTGTGTTTATGATATAATACTTTTCTAACCCTTTGATCCACAATGTCACATTTTTGGAAAATATAAGTTATGCTGTTTTTTAGAATCTTATTTAGCATGGTCTTTTCAGGGATTCAATATGAATTATGTGTTCTTAATGCCATTTTATGACTAACAGAGGAGTACATTCATGTTTAGTTTTATGGTTGAAAATGGTAATGAGTTGAAATAATGAAAATAAGATGCTCTGCAGGCTTCTAATGTGGTATACCTAAAGAAATTTTCAGTGGGAAGACTGCATCTCTTCTGTCCCCAGATAATCTTTGGGAAAAAACAGGCAAGTAAAAATTGTGTTTAAATAATATATTGATATCTCCCATCTTAGTATAACTCTTTCTCTATAGACCTTCATTCCATTAGCAAGCTTTTAAAAAATTTCCTTTGAAACATGTTGACTTAAAATCTACTTTCTTAAGAAGCACCAGTGAAAGGCTTTGAAATGGAATTATCTTTTATATTATATATCCCTATTAATATTTAGGCATCAATTTAAACTTTGTATTATACACTTGTCTTCATAGTGCTATCTGCATATGAAATGATTCCAGTTATATTAACACGTACCTAATACTGATTAGAAATTCTGCTTATAGTCTTTTCAGAGATGTATCATTCAGACCCTGCAAAGAAGGATTGATTATCTCAGCTATCAGCAGTTCTAGGTAGTTACTCACCTGCAGAGAATCACCTGTCTGAAATCATATTCTTCTAGGGGCAGCCCATAGCCAATGACTGACTGAGGTGGGGTAGAAAGGCCCCGTCGTTGTGGCCCACCATGGCCTAAGTCCAAAAGGCCATATATGCTACAGAGCTCCTGGTCAAATTGACCAAAAATGGTAGGTCTGCATCACAGTTTGACTTTACCTTGTGTCCAATTCTGCTTCCTCCCTCTTCCTTCCAAACATTAGAATTTGGTTCCAGAGGCCCCCAACCTGCAGTATTATGTTTTTTATACCTCTCAATTGTCTTCCTAATCTGATGAGACCTCTGATTTCTTCTGTGTATAGATTTTCTGTGTATAGATTCACACAGTCTTCTCATCCTTTTATTACTAATATTACAACCCAAAAGATGACTTGGCCTTCAACATATGAACTATCATGAGAGTCACATCTGCCAAACCTCTTTATATATTCACCATAATGGTGATCCATAATTGTTAAAATAGTGTATAAGCAAAAGTAAGTCATATGACCTTTGATCATTCCTTCACCTCTTCCTGACCATATCCCACTACCCATCTACTACTTTCACAAAATGAGTAGAAAGGGAAAATGGTGGAGTTTCCTCAACTCCAAGGACCAGTATCTCCAAATAAACACAGAAACGTGAATGAAAACTCTCAAAATAATTTTTTTTTTGGAACTGGAAAATAAAGTTTTATAGCAATCAACAATAATTGAGTCAAGAAAAAGGCAGCTTAAACATGGAAGTAGAGCTTTCTGGTGTTTCACTTAGATTTACCCCATTCTCCTCCCTGGTACACCAATTGTCTTTTAAAAAAAATTTTTTTTTTAACGTTTATTTATTTTTGAGACGGAGAGACAGCATGAACGGGGGAGGGTCAGAGAGAGAGGGAGACCCAGAATCTGAAACAGGCTCCAGGCTCTGAGCTGTCAGCACAGAGCCCAACGCGGGGCTTGAACTCACGGACCGTGAGATCATGACCTGAGCCGAAGTTGGATGCTTAACCGACTGAGCCACCCAGGCGCCCCACACCTATTGTCTTGAAGCTAGCACTCATATTCTTGGTGTGGGTACCTGTTTTCAGAGGTAGCAGAACTTGTGTTCGTCTGTTTTGACCCGTCTGAGGTTTCCCTAAAGGCCTGACACAAGGTGCTTGATTTCTGGTCTCACATTTAGGTCTTTAATCCATTTTGAGGTTTTTTTTTGTGTGTGGTATAAGAAAGTGGTCCAGGTTCATTCTTTCGCATGTAGCTGTCCAATTTTTCCAATGCCATTTATTGAAAAGACTGTCTTTCCTCCACTGTGTATTCTTTTTTCCTCCCATTGTATATTCTTGCCTCCTTTTTCATAGATTAATTGACCACATAAGCATTTATTTCAGGACTCTCTGTCTTGTTCCATTGATCTGTATGCCTATTTTTGTGCCAGTACCCTACTGTTTTGATTACTGTAGTTTTGTAGTATATCTTGAAATCTAGGATTATGATACCTCCTGATTTTTTTTTTCTTTTCCTCAAGATTGCTTTGGCTGTTTGAGGTCTTTTGTGGTTTCATACAAATTTTAGGATTATTTATTCTAGTTCTGTGAAAAATGCTATTGTTCTGTAGATTACTTTGGGTAGTATGGATATTTTAATGATACTAATTCTTCCAATTCATGAGCATGATATATCTTTCCATTTGTGTTGTCTTCAGTTTATTTCAACCATGTTTTATAGTTTTCAGAGTATAGGTCTTTCATCTCCTTGGTTAAGTTTATTCGTAGGTATTTTATTCTATATGGTGCAATTGTAAATGCGATTGTTTTCTCAATTTCTCTGATACTTCATTGTTAGTGTATAGAAATGAAACAGATTTATGTATATTAATTTTGTTACTGCAACTTGACTGATATCATTTATTAGTTTTAACAATTTTTTGGTGGAATCTTTAGGGTTTTCTGTATATAGTATCTTGTCATCTACAAATAGTAACAGTTTTACTTTTTCCTTACCAATTTGGATGCGTTTTTTTTTTTTTCCTATCTGAGTGCTACAACTAGGACTTCCACTACTATGTTGAAAAGTGATGAGAGTGGACATCCTTGTCTTGTTTTTGACCTTAGAGGAAAAGCTTTCAGTTTTTCACCATTGAGTATGATGTTAGTTGTGGGTTTTTCATATAGGGACTTTATCATGTTGAGGTATGTTCTGTCTAAACACACTTTGTTACAAATTTTTATTGTGAACAGATGTTATATTTTTCTTCATCTACTGAGATAATCACATGGTTTTTATTCTTCCTCTTCTAATAACATACACTTAACATGAAAACCTAATGACTCAGCAGGCACTTTGGGATCTTGGATGCAGGTAGAATGACTTAGGTCAAAATGATACTGATCCTGTTTTGGGATTTTTTGGGAAATTGAATTTATTTGCTGAAAATTTTTAAAACTTTTTTTTAATGTTTATTTATTTTTGAGAGAGAGAGAGAAAGAGACAGACAGAAACAGAGTATGATCAGGGGAGGGGCAGACAGCAAGGGAGACACAGAATCCGAAGCAGGCTCTAGGCTCTGAGCTGTTGGCCCAGGGCCCTATGCGGGGCTTGAACTCACAAACCAAGAGATCATGACCTGAGCTAAAGTTGCATGCTTAACTGACTGAGCCACCCAGGCACCCCAATTTGCTGAAAAATTTAATAAGCCCTTAGTAGAGTCTCCTTCACTTGTCCTTTCTTACTCTTATGTAAGCGGAAGACCAAAATTACAAATGCACAGTCCCTCAAAGCATTCTGGTTACGTTAGCTTTTCAGTAGCAATGACTTAGATAACAATATATGAAGTAATCCCACAAGGAAAAGTTAAATGTGATTTTGATAATCAGGATGCCCTAGTATAAAAAGCAGGAATTTGAGGGGCACCTGGGTGGCGCAGTCGGTTAAGCGTCCGACTTCAGCCAGGTCACGATCTCGCGGTCCGTGAGTTCGAGCCCCGCGTCAGGCTCTGGGCTGTTGGCTCAGAGCCTGGAGCCTGTTTCCGATTCTGTGTCTCCCTCTCTCTCTGCCCCTCCCCCGTTCATGCTCTGTCTCTCTCTGTCCCCCCAAAAAAATAAATAAACGTTGAAAAAAAAATTTAAAAAGCAGGAATTTGAAACCCTTTTGGATTTGTAACAACATATTGTTATTTTCTGTTTGTTGCCTTTCTCCTAAGAGAACCTACAAAGCATTTGTTTATTACAAAAATTATGTTTATGTTTGAGAAATTTTTGAAATATAAAAATGTATAAAAAATAAAATGTACATCAGCCATAATTTCACTTTATTTCTCTGTGGTCTTTTTGAGGTTGAACTTCATATACAATGTTGCATATGTTCATGTTTTAAAAAATGAACAGAATAAAGGATTTTGTTAACATTGGGAGACTTTTGTCATTAAACTACATGGGATGTTGCAGAATTAGGGGTGAGACTTATAGAGCAAGAGCTTGGATCAGGATATGATATGTCAGAGCTTTTAATTTAAAATTTAGGTTTTGGAATGTAACATTTGTTAACTGTTTTATATTTCATTGTCAGTGGAACTACAGGATCAGAAAAGTGTTTATGTAAGCCAGTATGTCTCATCTGTTTTTTATGGATGAAGACCCTGTTTTTTTACTTCTATTTTACTCCTATTCAATTCATTTCTATTCTATTCTTTGTGGACCAAATGATCGTAATTTGCTTTTGGATTCATATGCCAGTTACAATAAATAACTTCTTAATTGCGCAGAGTCTACAATATACAGATTTGGACCCAAATTACTAGGTTAGTCTGTGCCAGCAAGCAGGACTGCCCTTCACCCAGTCTAGGAAAAACAGGCAAGTAAATACTTATTTATTAAGGAAAAAATACAGGAATGAATTGTGAAGGTCTCTGTTCTCCAGCATTGGGTTTGGGGCTGGGTATTTTCTGATTAGATATGGATCATGCTGAAAAAAAAAGCACTCTGAATGGGGAATAATTTGTAGAGTCATCTATTTGCACATTTAGTAGAAAAGCAATCATTAGGAATTTATTGTGCACTTATGGTGTGCTTAGAATTCTGCTAGATGCTATGTGAGGAGAAAAAAATCATGAAAAAAAAGTCAGTATCCTTCATTTCTCAATTTCCCAATTCTAAATTCCTCAATCAATCAAACTAACACCCCCTCACTTGGCAATCATTTATATTAGTAGTTTGGGTGAATTTATTTATTTTATTTTATTACAAACTTCAGAAACCACACTAGTCCTAGAATAAAGTGAAAAGTAAAGTGGAACTGTCCCAGGTTCAGACAACTGAAGGAACTCTTATACAGGGGCAGCAGGGAAGAAGGGAAATTCCGTGTAATCGCAAGAGCACCCAGCTGTTGTATAGTGGGCATTAGAAAAGTGTTGTAGTTAAATCAGAAGTGTTTCCAGGGAGGGAACTCACAATGATTCTCATATTTGTTTCTTGCTCCAATGCTGGTTTTGTAAGAGGGATGAAGGATTTGACTAAAAGAACTGGGAGTATTCACCTGCTGTGGGAGTATCATGTTGCCATCTGAAGTTCTAGTTAATGCTTGCTGCAAAAGTTGTGATGCAATTTCCTAGAAATAGCTGTAGAGACAGATCAAAATTTCCAAAGTTTAATTTCACTTTGTTTTTTTGCTGCCAGGTTTCAAATTGAAAGGAGTAGCCCAATCCTGAATCTAATTTTTAAAAGACCTGGGGAAATCTTTTTTTTAATGTTTGTTTATTTTTGAGAGACAGACGGTGAGAGCCAGGGAGGGGTAGAGGGAGAGTGAGGGAGACACAGAATCCAAAACAGGCTCTAGGCTCTGAGCTGTCACCACACAGCCTGATGTGGGGCTCGAACTCATGAACCGTGAGATCATGACCTGAGCCGAAGTCAGATGCTTAACTGACTGAGCCACCCGGGTGCCCTGAGCCTGAGGAAATCTTAACTTTCCAATAGATAGCTCATAAAAGTATTAATGAAAACATTAGGCAGAGAGCCTTTCTTATTTAGGGTGCTTAGTTATTCTAGGTAAAATAAATTAATTACACTATAGTGGTGAAGAAAAATTACAAAAAAATTTTGAATTCATAAATTGAGGTAAGGGATTAGTAGATTGGATGGTTCTTTCTAACATCTGTTATGGGCTCTTATATTCATTGCATGGATCTGTTGCTTATTAGGATCTGTGGGCATGTGTAACAATAAGAGAACAGAGAAATGGTGCTTGCCTATTTATAAAGACCTTTTCTCACTTGCTCTCATTCTTACAAATGCACATTTTCCGCTGTTTAAATAAAACTCCAATTTCTATTTAAACACGTGTTTGTGCATTATCCACCTGCTATCTTGCTCTTTTAAGTCATTTACCTCCTGTCTCATAGGTTCCTTAGGAACATTTTGGGAAGTAGTATTTAAACTCCTCTACCTTTCTCTCTTTTTAATTTTACTGCCTTTAATTCTCATGACTCACAATTTTAGTCTGGGATAAGGAAGATCACGTAGCCTACATTTCTCAAATATGACTCTTTTGTAAATCATTTTCCCACATGATCCATATTTACCCTGATAAAGCTTGTACTTCTTCCAAATGAAATTTGTCTCCAGCTCCCTCCTGTTTTCCATGCCTAACAGAGGACAGGCTTTCCTGAAAGCATAGCCATTTGGTATTTATTTGTGCTTATTGGTGACTCCATGAAAGGGTGTGTTTTAATCACTTATTTACTCCATTGGTGAAGAAGGCATTCCTGCCCTAGGGTTATGAGCATGGCTAAACACATGACACCCAACACTGGACTGAGAAGATTGACAGTAGTTGTTGGTCACATATGCACACAGCCCAGGGAAGGAGGGCACATAATATCATATAGTTCCATGCAGGGGCTGTATTCAAGAACAGAGTAAACAGCCGCTGGCTGTAGGAGGCAGATTTTGTAGTAGAGTATTGTGTTCCCCTGGTTTCCATAGGTGGATATGCTTAGCTTGTTTGAATAATTATGTGGGCTGGCAAGGAACTGAAATCCACTATTCAGGGCTAAGCAGGAAATGTGCCTGGTCTCATCTATAAGGAGGATTGTTTGACTATGGGGCCTTATCTGTGGGAACATACTAAGGAGGGAGACTTGTAGTTAGACCGTTTGAGGCCCTCCCAATTTTGTCAGATGTCAAGACAGCACAGCACACAATATTGGGTCTTAGTTGTAGGCCTTACACAACAATTGATCCCTTGATAACTTGACATCAATTTATTTTAAAATTTTTTTCAACGTTTATTTATTTTTGGGACAGAGAGAGACAGAGCATGAACGGGGGAGGGGCAGAGAGAGAGGGAGACACATAATCAGAAACAGGCTCCAGGCTCTGAGCCATCAGCCCAGAGCCTGACGCGGGGCTCGAACTCACGGACCGCGAGATCGTGACCTGGCTGAAGTCGGACGCTTAACCGACTGCGCCACCCAGGCGCCCCAACATCAATTTAAACCTAGGTGATGACTAAGACTTCCAGGGAATAGGTGAAGTGCCTCCTTAGGAAATCAAGTGGGCTCTTGACCAAAAGGTAGAGGACCACATGGTGAGTGAACTTTAGATATGTCCCTGTTTAAGGCCAGTTAAGGCAATTGGGAGATCCGTGTGGCATTGGAGTAGGGAGTACATGTGCCTATGTGGTGTGAATTTAAACCTTTCAATGCCTGTGGAAATAATTGATATAGGGGTCCATTTCACACTTTTTAACTTAAATATGAATTGTTTGAGGAACCCATTATTCCTCAATTAAACTACTTTCTTGGGGCCTGTGGGGGCGGTGGAAGTGCCATTGAATGTCTCCTTCAGGATCTAAGCTTTGTGTATTAGAAGACATGAAATGAGTGTCTTGATCACTATCAGCAATGTCTGGAGCTCTGAATTAAATAAGGAGTGTCTTGTATTATGGGCTTAGTATCATAGAGATATCTGTTACCTTGATTTATACTTTGGTTATCTATGGGGCAAGAGATTCCCAGAGTTCTTTAGCCCAGAGGAGACAACTCTTAGGTCATTGCCTAAGAGTTGAAAAGAATGTGTAGTGGCCAGGGCATCTAGTGCTGAAGTGACTGTATGAAGTGTGGTTAGTTGTGTTGACCTTTGGGTCTGGTCCCCCATCAGGGAATCTGGGTAAGGGATGAAAAAGCAGCAACTCCCTACTAAGCTCCACCACTTGTATCGTGGCAATACTGTCCATAAAGTGTATGAACTTCCATTACTGTACACTCAGTTGATCCCAAGGGACTCTCTGGGTAGCCAAGGGGTCTGGAAGAGGGGTGACCCCTCTGGCACCATGGTCTCTGGCAAGGGACTGAGAGGATGGTGTAGAGTTCACTCCTTCCTGCAGGTAGGACGTGCCAGAGGGACCAGGTTTGACTCCATTCTGTACCAGGGAGGCCTTTTAGTCATGCTCAGCTTTCAAGGTGCCATTTTTATACCCCAAGGCATAATGGTCAGTTGAGTGTAGAGGGTTGTGGGTCCAGGGCCTGTGAGAGCCTAAACTTCTAAAAGAGCCAAGTGGATTGCCAGCAATTGCTGCTTTGATGATGTGTAACATGTAGCCTAGGAGAGCAGTTTCTTGAATCAGAAATCTGTGGGCAACTTGGGTGGTCTGGAGACTCTGGGAGGCATGAGAGGAAGTTGCTAAAGCCTCTAAAATAAGGCCTGTTCTTTGGAAATTTGGACAGATTCTAGAACCATTTTTGGAGGGGTGCCGTATATAGTGGGCTGGTTTGCAAGTAACAGCATAAGTGACATTAAATAAAATTTTTGAATGAGGAATATGTTGCCTCTAGAGCCCCCAAAGACCTAAAAGATGCTGGCCTTTTTTTTTTTTTAACATTGAGGATGCAAAGAAGATCAATAGTTGTCTCTTAACAGTGTTAGGGATGGAACGACTCTTAGTTTACCAAATAATTTTTAGGAGTTTAACCTAAGTAGTATGGCAATTGCACTGTATGTGGGACAATGGTCCATCCTTTTTTGTGAGCCCTTTTATGTTTCTATGTTTTGAATAAATGTGGCAAATTAATTTTCTCCTACCAGGTTGTCATCCATGTAATGTCATACCTGTACTCATGGAGAAAGGTTGATATGATTAAGATATTGCCTGTAAACATTGTATGTGATGGCAAGGCTGCTGAGGTACCCCATGGGTAGGCAAGTATCATTTCCCTTTGGATGTGAAGGCACACTACGACTGAAAGACTGTTGAAATAGGCACCAAACAGAACACTTCTGCGAAATCTATAATAGCAAAATACATTTCAGTTGCTGGTTGGATGGAGTTAGTAATTTTGATCATGTTGGGTATTAGCTATAAAGGCCCTAATGGATGAGACCACGGCATTAAGGTTGTGTTAACGACTGTGAGGTGCCATTCATTCTACACTTAATAACATGCAATTGGACAGTTGAAAGGAGAAACTGTGGGGATAATCACCCATTCACTAAATAGGTCTTGTATGCTGGGTTTCAATCCTTTAAGCCCCTGTTTAATTTATATTGAGCCATATTACCTATCGTAACTGGGGATATGATTCATGGAATCCTATTTTCTCAACCCAGTTAGTGTCAAAGACTTAATTTATTACCCGTTGTGTCAGAGTGTCTGTATTCACTATGGGTTTGTCCTAAAATTAGGATATTGGTGTTATAGTGCTAATGGGTGCTATCACCATGAGGGAATTTAGGCTAAAGAATAGTTCCAATAGCTAATGTGTATATTATATTAATTATATTATATATCTTTTTTTAAAAAATTAATGTTTATTTTTGAGAGAGAAAGAGACAGAGTGTGAGTGAGGGAGGGGCAGAGAGAGAGAGAGAGGGAGACACAGAATCTGAAGCAGGTTCCAGGCTCTGAGCTGTCCACCCAGAGCCCGATGCGGAGCTCAAACTTACCACAAGATCATGATCTGAGCCGAAGTCAGACGCTTAACTGACTGAGCCACCCAGCGCCCCTATTATGTTCAGTAACTTCTCTAAGATTACAGGATATGCCATGTTTAAATTTAGTGAGATATTCAAGTATAATTGTAAGATGAGCCCCAGTATTGATTAAGGTCATGAAAGCTTGCCAATTGGTACATTTCAGAAGCTATTAAAGTTAATTCAGAACAGGGGCGTCTGGGTGGCACAGTCGGTTAAGCGTCCGACTTCAGCCAGGTGACCATCTCGCGGTCAGTGAGTTCGAGCCCCGCGTCGGGCTCTGGGCTGATGGCTCAGAGCCGGGAGCCTGTTTCCGATTCTGTGTCTCCCTCTCTCTATGCCCCTCCCCCGTTCATGCTTTGTCTCTCTCTGTCCCAAAAATAAATAAACGTTGAAAAAAAAAAAGTTAATTCAGAACCTATGCTGCAGAGGTGGAAAACCCAATCAGCAGTGTTGTATCTTTTTTCTTGTGTAAATATTTTAGTAAATTTTGAATTTCTAACTGTGTCAATTGTGGACCTCTGTTTCAGTTGTTTCTCTCCTGTATCCAGATTTTTTTTCCTTCCTATTTCCTTGCTCCAATTATATATAACTCAGGAGGCATTCTCTCTGTCTGCTTGTATTGTGAATGTGTTCCTCCAGAGAGCCTTAAATCAATATTGTCAGGGTTAGGGACCTTCCCCATGGTGGTGGGTGCTTTACAGGTTTAAGGACCCCAGAGTTAAGTCAGGCTTGAATTAACCCCATCACTGTGCCACAGGGTGTCATGGGTGTTTCCCCTATAACCTTGAGGACCAGGATCTTTGTTATTGCAGTCACAGGCAGTAGCAGCAGAGGTATTTAAGGGTTCTTGTGAACTATTAGGAGTGTGGATCTCAATGTATGACTTAAAGGCTATTTTTTCCCCTTTTCTCTTTGTATGAATTCCCTCAGAATATATTGGACTTTTAGCCATGTGAAATCACCAACTTCAGTTTCTGTCTCCATCTGATGACCCATAGTGCAGACTTTCTGGTTGGTTTTGGGGAAAGGTTTGAGTGCCCACTGGTTCACTTCATAGGCTGTCTCTTCCTTCTCCAGGGAGTTTCAGTCTCCCTGGGTCAGGATATATATATAGTAATTTTGTTTGTGCACCAGGTAGAGGCCGTTAGGCCCTGTAATTTTAGCCCTTTACATTATGGTAAGCAGCAGCACTAAGCAAAGCCTGGGCACACTGGCTGGAGGTTTGTATTGGGGGAGAGATTAACTTACCTTCTTTGATGTTTCTGGAGGGACTAACACCAAATACTCCTCCTTTTCTCAGCAGCAGCTGGGTCATGTACTGCAATAAATGTGCACCTTGATTTCTTTGAGGGTCAGAGGAACCCACACGCAAGGGAAATAGCAGCATAGGAGATGAACAAGGCTGCCACTCTGCCTGAACAGCAAAGACTCTTGTTAGACAACTGAGTACTATGATTACTTCTCCCCAGGTTGGTAGGTCTCTTTCTTTTACACAACCTAAGAAATAAAGATCCATTCTTGGGCCCATCCTAGGGGTGCACAGTCACAAACAATATATTGGTGTCCTGAGAGAGTGCCCTAGAAAGCTCTCCCCAGAGAGCTCTCGCCTTACCTCTGGTAAGCAGAACTCAAGTGCTGAACGGTTAAGGTGCTGTGTTATCACCACCTTTATAGGCAAGAGCCTTAGAGACCACTTCCCAAACACAGGTTGAACCCAGCAACACATCATGCTGGGGTATAGTCAGTTAACAGCAATTTTCATCTTGAGGACAAGAGCATTTTAGGATGGAGAGAGAGGGTAACATACAAAAAAGACAACAAAATGCTACTCAGGCCAAAGCACAAGCTTGCCAGCAATTGGCAGTTCCATTCTAGGTGGCCTTCACCATATCATGGAGCCAGTTACTTAGCCAAGAAGAGTTAGGTAAAGTTAACCAGGTATTTTTGATCATGGTGGGGCCATTTTGTTCATGATGCCCATTGTTTTCCTATTCATATCATGTATGAGGGAGTGATTTCTGTCTTAAGTTTATGGGAGCTGCCAAACACATGACACTGGATACTGGGAAGATCAGATGGACCATAGTTTCTTAGTCACATGTATTCATAGCCAGGGAAGAGGGTACAGTATACAATACAGGGCTGTGTGGTGATTGTACCTGGGAATAGAGTAAACAGTTATGGGCTGTGGGAGGCAGGCTTAGTGTCAAGAGGATGAGGTGACACCTAGTACCTATAGGAAAATTGGCTAATTTAAGTAATTCCATGGGCTTGCAGGCAACTGCAAACCCACTACTTGGGAACAAGGAGAAACTGCATCTGGTCTATTTGATAAGGAGGGTTGTTTGACTTGATACTTAAAATCCTCAAGAAGAGAGTGGGGAGGAGTACATAGCATTAGGCCACTTGAGGCTCTCCCAGTTTCACCCGATGTCAAGGTAGCACCTTATATAGGGTGTTAATTTTAGGCCTTTCACCACAGTGTGTAAACAACCAAAATGGGCAATGGAAAGGGAAAGGGTCAAATAAGGAACTGTGAAAAGAAGTTTGTTGACCTGACATTTGACTTATTGAGCAGGTGAAGGCCTGCGTACAATACTTTTGTAGGTATTAACTGAGCTTCATTCCTTCCATCCAGGCAGAAATCTGGGATGATTGTGGAGTTGGATACAGCTGTCCATTTTTTTTCCTGGTCCAGCTGAGTTGGATTAAATTAGGTGGGCTCAGAATATAGTGTTCACTCATGACATTAAAATTGAGAGCCCAGCACTTAGTCTAACAAAAACATCAAATCAAATGAACTGGTCTTGGGAGGAAGTGAGTTTTGGTACCCACTCATTTAGGTATCCTTTCTCTGGAACTTTCTCTTCCTGACATAATGTCCATATTCTGTAACCTAAGGCTTATAGCTGCTATGATTAACTCCACTTAACTCTCATTAAATGTTGCAGTCCCATCTCTTTTCTCCTGTGGACAGTCTTTCTGGCCTTCTGAGGTGACAATTAGCTGAATTTAGGAATCAATTTGTGCTGATGTGCTAATAAGAGAAGGCAGTGGGTCCTTCTTCCCTTCCCAGAGGGCATATGTGCATTTAAATTGTGCTTTGCAGAACACTTTCTCTAACTCTGTTAATCAGATGAAGAATTAGTACTACTCTGTGGTTAAATAACCAGGCTGTGGTCTCAAGCTACTGGATTCAGACCTGGATCTATAATTGCTCTTATGACCTTGGAAAAGCTGCTTAATGCTTTCTGTGCTTCACTTTCCACATATGTAAAATGAGAGTGATAATACCTAATATTTATCAAGCAGTCAGTATGTGCAGGTGCTGTGCCTACATAATCTCGTTTGATTCTCACATTTCTATGAAGTAAGTAGCATTATTATCCCTGTTTTTCATATGAGAAAACTATTAGTATGTCTAATCTGAAGATCTCATAGTTAGAATAATAATAACTAACATTTATTGAGCACTTACTGTGTGCTAAGAATTATACTAAATGCTCTCTACACATCTTCTAGTTTAATCTTCACAACTGCTGAATACATTTTCTGAATTATACAGCAAGTCAATTCTCCTAGGTTGAATTTCCTCATTAGCAGAACAGGGATAATAATAGTACTCACCTTTTAAGGCTAAGGTAGCAGCCTACAATCTCATAAAGCTGCTCTAAACATAAAATGAGGTGATGTGGATAAAGCGCAGCTTAAGCACATAGTACATGCTCAATAAATAGTAGGTACTATTTTAGTTCTTTGGTTTACTTTCCCTAGGAAGGAGCTGGATGTGGCAGTGGTTACTTAAAGCTACCTGTTATACATAACATTTTGTTCTCTAATTGCCTATCTCAGCACAGATAAGCATTCCTCTGACATGCCTACTAATCTGAAAGAGTAGCCACAGCTCACAACTTGCATATGAACCATTTACTTGTATAGTAGCTACTACATTTTCATAATGGATGCAATCATTATTTGATAGCAAATTTTACAGAAAATAACTGAAAATATATACCTTGTGAGTATTCTGAGAATGAGCCATGGCACTGGTAGGATGTTGATGCAAGGATTCATTGGACCTACTGTGTCATGTTACTCATGCCACCCAATCATATGTGAGTGATACTTGAGTGCTTACTATCTGCCTGATGCCATATTAAGATGTTTAACATAATTAGTGTTTATGTTTTCTCTCAGTCACTCTGTGAGCTAGGTGTATCACTTTCTATTTTACAGAGGAGAAAATGGAAACTTAATTAGATTAAGTAATTTAACCAGTGTTACAAAGCTTGTAAGTGGCTAGTAATTCTGTAACTTTCAAAAGCCCAAGCAACTACTTCCCTCTCACCCATTCTACTTTTTGCTTGATTCTGATCTACTTTGCCATTTATAGTATGTGCCAGTCTGAGCTCTAAAAAATAAGTAAAATTCTCATTTTTTTTTTTTTTACGAAAGAAACACAGTAAGAAATTTCCTCTCAGGCTCTGAGAATACTGTCAAAATTCATTTTTCAGCTTATGAATTATGAATCATAAAAGGGATAGCAGATTTTTGTTCTGTAGTATCAAGATTTCATTTAGTATGTCTTAAAGAGTATTCTGAATGGAAAGTTAGACCTGTGAAATAATATTTGAAAAAAACAGGTCATCCAAATATGTTTGTATATCCAAATAGGTATTGTATCATCTTATTAGAAGTTTATAATATCCACTAATGTTTTAAAACATTTGAAAAGTCTTGCAGTAAAGGAATCTTTAATTATGTGTGATTTGTGATTTTTGTCTTACGTTCTTTTTGTTCCTTTTTACATTTCTGCTTTCTTTTGTATTAAATAGATATTTTCTGTTGTACTATTTTAAATCCCTTTACATTTATTTCACTATTTTTTTGAATTATTTTCTTAGTGGTTGCCATATAGATTACAATTGACATGTTAACTTAAAACTTTCATTTTAATACAAACTTAATGTTAAAGATATAAAAAAGATTTTTTCCTGTATACTTCCATTTCCTAATCTTTCCCTTGTGCTTTTATTGTCATACAAATTACATTTGTATATATTCTGTGCCTATCAAACAAATTTGTTATTATAGCTTCATGCAATACCTTAATTTCTTCTTTGTTTTTAAATAATAATTTTGCTAGATATAGAATTCTTCACTGATAATCCCTTTCCTTTAGCACTTAATAAGTCATCCCACTGCTTTCTGACCTCTATGGTTTTTTTTTATGCCATTGTTTCTCTAAATGTGTTTTTCTAACTCTTTCTCTCCTTACCTCCTGGGATTCTCCTCATGCATATTTTGGTACTTTTGATGCCATCCTACAGGTCTCTTAGGCTGTGTTCATTTTTCTTCATTCCTTTTTCTTTTTTTTCCTGACTGGATAATTTAAATTGACATATCTTCAAGTTCAATTATTCTTTCTTCTGCCTTCTCAAATCTGACTTCGAGCTTCTCTAGTGATTTTTCTTCATTTTAGTTATTGTACTTTACAATTCAAGAATTTCTATTAGACTCTTTTTTATATCTTTTTATTTAAATTTTGTCTTTGGTGAGACATCATTTTCATACATACATTTAGTTCTCTAAACAAAGTTACCCTGACTACATTTAAAATAGCTTGTTTAGAGTCTACTAGGTCAATGTCTGGGCTTGTTCAGGGTTAGCTTTTATTGATTGCTTTTTTCCTGTGAGTGGGCTATATTTTCCTATTTCATTGCATGTCTTGTATATTTTGGTTGAAAACTGGCCACTTTAAAAAATATATGTAGCAACGCTGGATATCAGATCCCCACTCTCCTCAGGTTTGCTGTTTTTGCTATTGGTTGTTTGCTTGCTTAGTGATTATTGTGGATTGATTCTAGAAAATCTTTTTCTTTGTTGCATGTAGACACAGAAGTCTCTTTGATTAGCTTAAAAGAAGACTGTTTGATTAGCTTAGTGGTCAGCCAATGATTGGATCAATATTTTCTTAAATGCATAGAGCTAATAAGTTTCTCAGTCTTTGCTAAGAGGCTCTGTATGTTTGTTGAGGCATGCCTTTAACACCCGGCCATACATTAAAAACTCTACCTTAGTCTTTATTTCGTTGCAGGACCTCATGGTCATCTAGTGGTGAGAGAGAAGGGCCTTCCCAGATCTTTCTTCAGTATGTACACAACTCCAGGCAGGCACACAGCTCTACACACATGGACTTCTGGATTACCAGGAATAATTCATGGCTTTTTAAAGCTCCTATGAAGAGCCCATTCAAAACTTCTACTTTTAAGCTTTTTGGATGATCTGTTGTTTGCCCCAACTGGTATTCATTGCCCTAGGCAACCATAATTGCCTGCAATTGTCTATTACCAAGGCCCTTGGGCAAAATCTTTCACACTGAATAAGTTCCTAAAATAAGGACATTCTCATAAGTTGGATCTTTCAGAGAATAGCAAACAGGTCAAATAATGATAATTCTATGAGAAAGGGGCTTAGAAGGATCTCCAACTCCATATTGCCTCTACTGATTCCTGCAAGGTATTTGTTTTTCACCATTATTGTGGGCTGTTGGTTTTCAAGAGTACTGCTGATCTGGGAGAGAAGCAGATGAGAATAGGGTAAGTTTAAAACATCACAAAGCTTGGTGTTATTAGTGAAATTCAGCTGTTTTTGTTTAATAAACACTTCCTGTGTTTCTGACAGATTGGTTAATTTTCAGGGTTCTGAAAAAAATTGATTTGACAACTTTTTGTCAGTGTTCTCATTGCTTTAATCAAGGAGCAGTTTTTTAGAGGTTCTTACTGTGTCATATTTGCTTATGTCCTCTTACTACATGATCTTGACCTATTAGGCCTGTTCTTATATCTAGTTAAGCTAACCAGCAATACACTGTGAGAATGTTTGATGGCCTTTTAAATTTGCCTAATACTCTTTTGACACGGATATGAAATACAGAATGGTCATTGGGTGTTTCTTAAATATAGAAAAAATATTTATTTGAGCTTTGCATGTGAGAATCAAACACTAAAGGTTTTTTTTTATAAATTAAAATGACATAATTTTTATTACCATAATGTCTTACTATGAGATTGGTTTCCCAAAGATAGGTACTCATATGTGTGGAATTTAGATTTTTAAGGTTCATAACATGAAGTCCCAAGAAATGATTGGGAAAACATTATGGTCTTAACTGCCTCAAGATGGTCTATGAGCAATTAGTGATATCCATACATGGTATTTATAAATGATATCTACATATAATTTCTATAAATGATATCTACATATAATGTTTATATACCTGTGTATAGTATCATTATATAGCATTTATATATAAATCTATTAATCTATAAATATAGTCTATATATTTTATCTGTAAGATAATTGATTTGATAAAATATGTTCTGTGAATAATCTAAAAAAGAGGGATAAGTGATTTTTTAACATTGTAATGCAAAAGGGCATCCTTTCCAAACTTGTAATTCCATTACATTTTCAACTATAATTTTACAAAACATGAGAAACTATAAATAAAACAAAATTCTTTAATGGGATGATTATGTTGGAAGGCCTGGATTTGAATTTAAGGAATATACTTTTTAAGATATTAATAACTGCTTGTGAGTGATGAGTCTGATGTCTCTCTCCTTTAAAGAGTAATAAAATATGATAGGTAATCAGAAGTCTAAATTTTACTTAGAGTAGATAACTAGATGACACATCATCTTGATGATCACAGTAAAACAAACATGTATCTCCAATGGAACTGATACTTAAGCTCTATATACAGTTTTTTAAGGCTATAACAGTACTGTTTACCAAAAGTAATATCATTAAAAATGAATACAACCTTAAAAGAGAAGTGACCATATTTCTTACCTAGCTGAAGACTTAACGGAAAAAAAAGGTTACCATCAATATTTTTTCCTGTTGTAACATCACACATTGCAGTGTTACAAATAGGACTAAAGTATCGTGTATTGATTGTTTTTTTTTTTTTTTTAAGATGGATATTCAGTGAATGATATACAGGATGTCTGTGCTTTCCATTGTGCTTTTGGGGTCAAGTAAAGTAAGTTTGTGAGTTAAGAAAGTAAAACTTGAAAAACCCTTGAGAAAGTCGGGATAGAAGGAACATACTTAAAGATCATAAAAGCCATTTATGAAAAGCCCACAGCTAACATCATCCTCAACGGGGAAAAACTGAGAGCTTTTTCCCTGAGATCAGGAACACGACAGGGATGCCCACTCTCACCACTGTTGTTTAACATAGTGCTGGAAGTTCTAGCATCAGCAATCAGACAACAAAAGGAAATCAAAGGCATCAAAATTGGCAAAGATGGAGTCAAGCTTTCACTTTTTGCAGATGACATGATATTATACATGGAAAATCCGATAGACTCCACCAGAAGTCTGCTAGAACTGATACATGAATTCAGCAAAGTTGCAGGATACAAAATCAATGTACAGAAATCAGTTGCATTCTTATACACTAACAATGAAGCAACAGAAAGACAAGTAAAGAAACTGATCCCATTCACAATTGCACCAAGAAGCATAAAATACCTAGGAATAAATCTAACCAAAGATGTAAAGGATCTGTATGCTGAAAACTATAGAAAGCTTATGAAGGTAATTGAAGAAGATTTAAAGAAATGGAAAGACATTCCCTGCTCATGGATTGGAAGAATAAATATTGTCAAAATGTCAATACTACCCAAAGCTATCTACACATTCAATGCAATCCCAATCAAAATTGCACCAGCATTCTTCTCGAAACTAGAACAAGCAATCCTAAAATTCATATGGAACCACAAAAGGCCCCGAATAGCCAAAGTAATTTTGAAGAAGAAGACCAAAGCAGGAGGCATCCCAATCCCAGACTTTAGCCTCTACTACAAAGCTGTCATCATCAAGACAGCATGGTATTGGCACAAAAACAGACACATAGACCAATGGAATAGAATAGAAACCCCAGAACTAGACCCACAAACGTATGGCCAACTCATCTTTGACAAAGCAGGAAAGAACATCCAATGGAAAAAAAGACAGTCTCTTTAACAAATGGTGCTGGGAGAACTGGACAGCAACATGCAGAAGGTTGAAACTAGACCACTTTCTCACACCATTCACAAAAATAAACTCAAAATGGATAAAGGACCTGAATGTGAGACAGGAAACCATCCAAACCTTAGAGGAGAAAGCAGGAAAAGACCTCTCAGACCTCAGCCGTAGCAATCTCTTACTCGACACATCCCCAAAGGCAAGGGAATTAAAAGCAAAAGTGAATTACTGGGACCTTATGAAGATAAAAAGCTTCTGCACAGCAAAGGAAACAACCAACAAAAC
>NW_024420442.1:8113559-8157755 GCF_014898765.1 Herpailurus yagouaroundi
GGCCTTTTGTAGCAACGTGGATGGAACTGGAGAGTGTGATGCTAAGTGAAATAAGCCATACAGAGAAAGACAGATACCATATGGTTTCACTCTTATGTGGATCCTGAGAAACTGAACAGGAACCCATGGGGGAGGGGAAGGAAAAAAAAAAAAAGAGGTTAGAGTGGGAGAGAGCCAAAGCATAAGAGACTGTTGAGAACTGAGAGCAAACTGAGGGTTGATGGGGGGTGGGAGGGAGGAGAGGCTGGGTGATGGGTATTGAGGAGGGGCACCTTTTGGGATGAGCACTGGGTGTTGTATGGAAACCAATTTGACAATAAATTTCACATATAAATAAAAAAATAATAAAAAAAAAAGTAAAACTTGGTAAATATAAAAAAAGGGAAAATTCATGATAGCCGTTAAATTATTTGCATCTTAAAGGGTTTATGGACAATGTAAGGGGAAAGATTGCCATTGTTTCAGGAACTTTGTAGAGAAACATTCATATTTACCTTTACACAAGCAGTATCAGACAGTATTGTGAAGTCAGTAGATGTTTTTCTTCGGCGGGCCCGTCTTTTCCTTTCTTGATTTTTTTCCCTCACTTTTAGCATCCTCATCACTCTTCCAGGGTTTTCAAGTTAACTCCTCCTTACTCTTCCTGATAGGGAAAAACAAACAAGTGAATATTCTTAACACTAAGGTATTGAGAAATTATTGTTTTTCTCTTCCAAAGGCACTTGCATCTTAAGCAAATGGACATTTTAACAGCTGAAGTTATGGTATCAATAGCCAACAAGCAGAGAAAATGATTCTGTTAGATGATTTCTTTCTAGAACTCCTTGAATTTCAGTGCATAGTTTAGCACCTACTTTTTTAATTGTAAGAATCTACAGGTTCTAAAGGGAATGTTGATTTTCTCCAAGGATACATGCATATGGACCCGAGGAAATCATGGAATGTATTTTCAGCGGAAGTAGGCAAATATGTGGGAAGTCATTTCTGAAGTTGATAATTGTACAATAGAACAACCTTTGTTCTAGCAGAATAGACAAAGGTTTTATTCAAGATTTTTTTGAGAATAGATTTCAAAAACAATTGCTTTTGATATTTATCAAATAGTTTCCCAAAGCTGTAAAGAGAAAAATATTAAAAATAATCACTTGCTTTCAAGGCTATTATTAAATATTTTATATTTTTAGCCTTTAAGCAAAGGAAAAATAATTTTTTTGTGATTTCATGATAAATGTGATGAACTCAAAACAGAATAATAGAGGTGTGACTATTTCTATTTAAGCAATTAAGCTAATTCTTAATTCTTACTTGGAAGTATAGTTTATAAACTACGATCCATATACTTGAATATTTCACAAAAAGCAAGGTTTCAAAGTATTGTCAGACAACTAATTAACAATATCCAAATTTATTCATTTTCAAACTTCCATATTTTATTAAAACCAGGTTTTCTAAGGTATACTTACAATAAAATTCTTCCCATTTGGATGTACAGTTTAATGGGTTTGAGTAATTTGTAACTATGTTTGTTGTTCATACTACCACGAAGGTCATGTAACCACCATTGAAATTAAGTTGTGGAATATTTTCTCCATTCTAGAAAGTTCCCTTATTCCCCTTTGTAATCAATCACGTAACCTACCCTGTCCCCCGATCTGGCTTCTAAATTTTTACTTCTTCCATAATGTCATATAAATGGAATAAGTCTTTTGTTTCTGGCTTTATTCACTTAACATAATGCTTTTGAGCTTTACCATTGTTGCATGAATCAATAGTTTGATTGATTTTATTAAGGAGTAGTGTATTTTATTGACATATCACAGTTTGTGCATTCATTCAACAAGTGAACGATATTTGGGTTATTTCCACTTTTTCAGGGTCTATATAAATATTCAAACATAGGCCCTTGTGTGCACATGTGGATACATACTCAGGGCAAGGATTGTTGGGTAGGGTGGTAAGTATGAGTATGTTTTACTTTATAAGAAGCTGACAAACTTATCCAAAATGGCTTTACCATTTTGCATTTCTGTCAATAGTATATTGAATTTAAATTTCTCTATACTCTCTCCAGCACTTGTTATTTAAAAAATGGCTTAGTTATTCTAATACGGCTGTAATAATATTTTACTGTAGTTTCCATTTGCATTTTGCCAGTAATTTTGAGCACATTTTCATATGCATTTTGGACATCTGTGTATTTTCTCTTTTTTTTTTACATGTATGTATTTTCTTTGGTGAAGTGTCTGTTCACATCTTTTGTCCATTTTATTACTGAATTTTCTGTTTTCTTATTACTGAGTTGTATGAATTCTTTATATATTTTGGGTAAAAGTCCTTTGTAAGACATATATGTTCAAATAGTATCTCCTAATGTGTGGCTTGTCCTTTTATTTTTTAACATCATCTTTCAAGGATCAGAAGTTTAAAATTCAAAAAATATTTCTTTTATCATTTGCGCTTTTTTGGTGACTTTTCTAAGAGATCTTTGCTTAACCTAAGGTCACAAAGATTTTCTCCTATGTTTATTCTTTAAGTTTTATAGCTTTACGTCTCATATTTAGGTTTATAATCCATTTTGAGTTAAATTTAGTAAGATGGTACAAGGTAAGTGTTGTATGTTTTTTTTTCAATGTGAATATTCAGTTCTTCCAGCACTTTTTTTTTGAATTTTGTATATTTTCTACTTTTTAAATTTTGTTTTTCAGTAATTCATTTTAAAAATATATTTTAATTTTTAATTTTTAAAAGTTTTTATTTGAATTCCAGTTAGTTAATATACAGTGTAATATTAGTTTTAGGTATATAATTTAGTGATTCAACACTTATATACAACACCCAGTGCTCATTACAGCAAGTGCACTCCTTAATCCTTATCACCTATTTAACCCATCCTTCCCACTCACCTCCATTCTGGTAACCATCATTTTGTTCTCTGTCATTAAGAGTCTGTTTCTTGGTTTGCCTCTCTCTTTTTTCCCCCCATTTCTTAAATTCCTCATATTTTTTTCTTAATTTCCTTTTTGTTTGTTTTTCTTAAATTCCTCATATTTTTTTCTTAATTTCCTTTTTGTTTGTTTTTCTTAAATTCCTCATATGAGTGAAATCATATGGTATTTGTCTTCCTCTGACTGACTTACTCGCTTAGCATAATACTCTCTAGCTCCATCCATGTCATTGCAAATGGCAAGATTTCATTCTTTTTTATCACTAATATTCCATTGTATATCTATACCACATCTTTTTCCATTCATCAGTTGATGAACATTTGGGCTCTTTCCGTAATTCCAGCACAATTTATTGATAAACTTCTCTATTCTCTATTGAGTACTTGGTCAAATTTTTTGAAAAGCAATGGAGCTATGTGTATGAGTGTATTTCTGGACTGTGTTTTGTTCTGTTGATTAATATGTCTCTCCTTATGTCAATACTGTACTGTCTTGATTCGTCTAACTTTATAGTAAGTTTTAAAATCTGGGACTGCAAGCCCTCCAACTTTATTATCACTTTTGGGAGTCTATTCTAATGTTTATTTATTTTTGATAGAGAGAGAGAGTGCGAACAGGGGAGGGTAGAGAGAGGGAGACACAGAATCCGAAGCAGGCTTCAGGCTCTGAGCTGTCCACACACAGAGCCTGATGGAGAGCTTGAACTCACTAACTGTGAGATCATGACCTGAGCTGAAGTCAGATGCTCAACCGACTAAGTCACCCAGGTGCCCCTTTGGGGAACTATTCTAGGTTCTATGTTTTTCCATATAAAGTTTAGAATTAGCTTTTTCATTTCTACTAAAAAAAAGAAAAGCCTGTTGAAATTTTGTGTGTGAGTACATTGGATATATAGATCATTTGGGGAAGAATTGACATTTTAAACAAATTGAATTTTAAGAGTCATTAAGCATGATATATCTCTCCATTTATAGGTCTTTAATTCTCTTACCTATGTTCATAGTTTTTAGCATACAAATATTTTACATATTTTATTAGATATATCCTTAAATTTCATGTTTTTAGATGTTATAAATAATATTTTTTGTTGAATAAATTTCTATTACCTATTTCCCATTATTTATATATAGAAATATAGTACACTTTTGTACATTGACCATGTATCTTAGTCCATTTGGGCTGCTATAATAAAAATCCCATAAAGTAGGTGGCTTATAACAGGAATTTATTTCTCATAGACCTAGGGGCCAGAAGTCCAAGATCAGGGTACCAGCATGCTTGGGTTCTGGTGAAGTCCCTTTTCCATGTTGCAGACTTATGACTTCTCTCTGTCTTTACATATTTGAAGGGGCTAGGGTACTCTTGGGCTTTCTTTTTTTTTTTTAATTTATTTTTGAGATAGAGACAGACAAAGCATGAACGGGGGGGGGGGGGGTTTTAGAGAGAGGGAGACAGAATCCGAAGCAGGCTCCAGGCTCTGAGCTGTCAGCACAGAGCCCGACATGGGGCTCGAACTCACGGACCGTGGGATCATGACCTGAGCCGAAGTCGGACGCTTAACCGACTGAGCCACCCAGGTGCCCCAGGCTTTCTTTTATAAAATCACTGTTTCCATTCATGAAGGCTCCATCCTCATGACGGAAGCACTTCCCAAAGGCCCTACTCCCTAATGCCATCGCATTGATCATTATGTTTCAAGATATCAATTTTGAGGAACACAAATATTCAGTCTATAGCACTCTGTATCTTGTGACCTTATTTTTAAAAAGGTTATTTTGTGTTTATTTTTGTTTTTTTTTTTAATTTTTTTTTCAACGTTTATTTATTTTTGGGACAGAGAGAGACAGAGCATGAACGGGCGAGGGGCAGAGAGAGAGGGAGACACAGAATCGGAAACAGGCTCCAGGCTCTGAGCCATCAGCCCAGAGCCCGACATGGGGCTCGAACTCACGGACCGAGAGATCGTGACCTGGCTGAAGTCGGACACTTAACCGACTGTGCCACCCAGGCACCCCGATTTTGTGTTTATTTTTGAGAGAGAGAGCGAGAGAGAGACAGAGTGCGAGCAGGGGAGGAGCAGAGAGAGAGGGAGACAGAATCTGAAACAGGCTCCAGGCTCTGAGCTGTCAGCACAGAGCTTGATGCAAGGCTCAAACTCATGAACCATGAGATCATGACCTGACCTGAAGTCGGACGTTTAACCAACTGAGCCACCCAGGCGCCCCTCTTGTGACCTTATTAAACTCATTAGTTTTAGTTGTGTTTTTGTAGATTACTTGGAAAATCCCATCTATGGGATCTTAAATAAATAAAGACATAAATAAATAGAGTCTGTAAATAGACTTTTATTTCTTTTTCTCCAGTCTGTGTCCTTTTTTAGCTATTTTTCTTGCTTACTGCACTGACTAGAACCCATAGTACATTGTTGAATAAAAGCAGTGAGAGTGTACATCCTTCACTTGTTCCCAAATTTGGGAGGAAATAGTTCAGTCTTTCTCCACTGAGGATGATTTCAACTGTAAGTAATATCTAGCTCTGGCTCTAGCTCTGTGTATGTGTCTATGTCTATCTATGCATCTATATCTATCTACCTACCTATATCTCTGTATGTCTATGTCTATTATGCATCTATATCTATATACCTACCTATATATCTATATGTCTATTATGCATCTATATCTACCTACCCATATATGTATATATGTCTATGTCTATTATGCATCTGTATCTATCTACCTATATCTCTATATATCTATTTTGTTTATATATATATATATATATATATATATATATATATATATCTTGTGTTTATATATATTTCTCTGAGGAAAATTCTTTTTTAGTTTAGGTGATAGTGAGGAGAATTAACAATGATAAGATGGCTATCCACAATAGAAGCAGGAAGTATCCATTCTAGAATTCTAGCTCCTATCAGAAAATCAACATTTTGTTGTTCAGTATAAAATATTTATTTTTTTTATTATTATTAAAGTAACACAAATTTACACTAAAATTTTAATTAATTGGAAAGCTTATTGAGTATAAAATAAAGGTGCTCTCACTCACCCCAACCTCCAAAAATCATATCTCACAATGTAAGTACTAATAATTTTGAGCAAGAGTTACAAACTAAAGCCTACAGGACAAATCTAGCCTGCTTCCTATTTTTTTATGGCTTAAAAACCAAACTATTTTTTAAATTTATAAATGATTTAAAGCAATTAAATAATATTTTATGGGGTACCTGGGTGGCTCAGTCAGTTAAATGTCCCACTCTTGGTTTTGGCTCAGGTCATCATCTCACAGTTTGTGAGTTTGAGCCCAGCATCAGTGTGGAGCCCATTGGGGATTCTCTCTCTCTCCCTTACTCTCTGCCTCTCCCCTGTTTGCTCTCTCTCTCTCTGTCAAAATAAATAAGTAAACTTAAAAAGAAAAGAAAGAATATTTTATGCCACATGAAATTACAGTAAGTTCAAATTTCAGTGTCCATAAATAAAATTTTTTTGAACACAATCATGCTTATTCATTTACACATTGTCTGTGGCTGCTTTCATGCTACCAGTGATAGAGTTGTGTAGTTGTGATATGCTACGTGGCCTAAAAATTCTAAAACACATTTTGTCTGATCCTTTACAGAAAAAAGACTGCTGACTCCATATTGAATGTACAGTGTTTTTCCTTATGAGCTTTTTTTTCTGCATATATATATAACACATATATATGCACATTTTTGTTTTCCATAAAAATAGGATCATACTACTCACATTCTCCTGTAACCAGTTCTTTTCACTCAATGATATGTATGTCTTTACATGTCAGTTGTAAATAGTCTCATCTTTTAAAGTTGATTCATAGTATTATAATACATCATAGTTTAACCAGCCTTAAGAGTATTTTAGTTGTTTCAAACATTATTATTATTATAAACAATGCCATAAGTATTATACATATATTTGTTCACTTGTCTGCTTATTTTCTTAGGGTAAATTTCCAAAACTGGAATATCTGGGGCAAAATTTATATATACTTTATAGTTGTAACTTTGATATATATATATTTCCCAAATGAACTTCACCATTATTTTACAGTATGCACTTTCGTTAATAACATGTAGAAGCACCGGCTTTTGTGCAGTGTCATCATCAATCTGTATTATCGTTAATTTCTTATATATATATTCAATAATTAAACATAAAAATATATATTACAGTATGCTATTGTAATATAGATGTTATATATTCTAATATGTTATAGATTGTATATATATATCAATATCTTTCATATTTTTGGCAAGATATATTTTTCTTTTATAAATTGCCTTTACATGGATTTTCCTAATTTTTTGTCTTGATTATTTTGTTATTTTTAAAAGATCTTTTATAAAATAAAGGAACTAACCATTATCTTTCATATTTAAATTGATTTTTAGGGGGTCTGCTGGCTAATGCACAGATATAACCATCAAATTGAAGATGACCAAGTTACACTGAGGCCAGGGATTCATATTCCTATAACAGTTGGTTAGCTTATTTTATAAGTTGCTGTCAGTTGCCAAGAGCCAAACTAGACAGGATAAAATGTGAAATGATCTTACAAGTTTGTGTGAGAGGCAATGTTATTAAAACTATATAATTAAAATATATATAAAGATAATTATTATAATATCTATTTAACTCTCTAAGATGCCATGATAGTTAACATTTAAATAGTTAACATTTAAAAGTACTTTTGGGGGCGCCTGGGTGGCGCAGTCGGTTAAGCCTCCGACTTCAGCCAGGTCACGATCTCGCGGTCCGTGAGTTCGAGCCCCGCGTCGGGCTCTGGGCTGATGGCTCAGAGCCTGGAGCCTGTTTCCGATTCTGTGTCTCCCTCTCTCTCTGCCCCTCCCCCGTTCATGCTCTGTCTCTCTCTGTCCCAAAAATAAATAAACGTTGAAAAAAAAATTTTTTAAAGTACTTTTGGATTTATTGAAGAGTGTTTTCCCTTTTTTAATTTTTTTTTTTAATGTCTATTTTCGCGCACTAGAGACACAGAGCACGAATGGGGGAGGGGCAGAGAGAGAGAGGGAGACACACAATATGAAGCAGCCTCCAGGCTCTGTGCTATCAGCACAGCTGATATCAGCTGATAGCACAGAGCCCGACATGGGGCTTGAGCTCACAACCATGAGATCATGACCTGAGGGAAGTCAGACGCTCAACTGACTGAACGACCCAGTCACCTAATGTAGAGTGTTTTCTAAGGATAATCTGTTCACATGATGCTGTTCACATGTTTACAAAAGACTAGCCAATGCTTGACACCAATCAGAAGAATACAGGACCACTATACATGTTGCAATATGACTAAAATTAAAAAGATTTATAAAACCAAATGTTGGCAAGGATGTGGGGCAATCATGGTTCTCCTGTATTGTTGGTTAGGGTGAAAAGTGATACACACCTTTGGAAAAGGGTGTGACAATTTCTTAAAAAGCCAAACATAACCCAGCAATTTCACTGCTAGATACTTACATGAGAGAAGTGAAAGAACATGCCTACATAAGGACTTCTGCAGGAATATTCATATAAACTTTGCTTATAATACCTCTAACTAAACTAGAAACATTCAAAATGTCTGTCAAGGGAATGTATAGACAAACTACGGGATAGTCGTATCATAGAAATGCTACTCAGCAACAAAAATAATCAATTCGCCATCCATTCATGATTAAAACCACAACCAATTGGTTGTAGAAGCAACCTACTTCAACATAACAATGGCCATATATGATAAGCCCACAGCTAACATCATACTCAATAGTGAAAGGTTGAAAGCTTTTTCTCTAAGATCAGGAACAAGACAGGGGGTGCCCACTCTCACCACTCCTATTCAACATAGTACTGGAAATTCTAGCCAGAGCAGTCAGGCAAGAAAAAGAAAGAAAAGCCATCAGAAGTGGAAAAGAAGAAATAGAAATAAAATTGTTTCTATTTGTAGATGACATGATTTTATATATAGAAAATCCTAAGATTCTACCAAAATATGGATAGATCTAATCAATAGTTCAGTAAAGTTTCAGGATACAAAGTTAACATGCAAAAATCAGTAGCATTTTTCTACACTAACAATGAATTATCTGAAAAAGAAATTAAAAATCCTATTCCTAATATTATCAAAAAGAATAAAATACTTAGGAATTTTTTAATGCTTGTTTATTTTTGAGAGAGAGAGAGAGACAGACAGACAGACAGACAGTCGGACAGAGTGTGAACCTGGGAGGGGCAGAAAGAGAGGGAAACAATCTGAAGCAGACTCCAGGCTCTGAGCTGTCAGCACAGAGCCTGACATGGGGCTCAAACTCCTGGACCATGAGATCGTGACCTGAACTGAAATCAGACACTTAACTGACTGAGCCACCCAGGTGCACCAAGAATAGTATACTTAGGAATAAATTTAATCAGTAAGATGAAGCTCTCTATACTGAAAACTATAAGACACTGATAAAAGAAATTGAAGACACAAATAAATGGAAAGATATCTATGTTCATGCATTTGAAGAATTAATCTTGTTAAAATGTCTATACTGTCCAAAGCCATCTATAGATTCAGTGCAATCACTACCAAGATTCCAATCACATTTTTTACAAAAATAGAAAAAAAAAAGTCCTAAAACTTGTTTGGAACCACAAAAGACCCCAACTAGCCAAAGAAATCCTGAGAAAAAAGAAAAAAGCTGGAGGAATCACACTTCTTGGCTTCAAACTGTATTATAAAGCTATAGTAATCAAAACACTATGATACTGGATAAAAAGACACATAAACCAATGAAACAGAATTGAGAACCCAGAAATAAACCCGTGCATATACAGTCAACTAATATTTGTCAAGGGATTCAAGAAGACCCAATGGAGAAAAGATAGTTTCTAATAAATAGTACTGGGAAAAGCAGATATTCACATGCAAAAGTGAAACTATACCCCTATCATATACCACTCACAAACATTAACTTGAAACGAATTATAGAATTAAATGTAGGGCCTGGAATAATACAACTCCTAGAGGGAAAAATAGGGTAGAAGCTCTTTGATATGGGTCTTGGCAATGATTCTTTTGGATATGAAACTTATAGCACAAGCAACAAAATAAATATAAACAAGTGGGAATATATCAAACTAAAAAATTTCTGCACAGGAAAAGAAATGATCAACAACCTGAAAAGGCAACCTACAGAAAGGGAGAAAATATTTGCAAACCACATATTTGATAACAGGTTAATTTCCAAAATATATAAGGAACTCCTACAATTCAATAACAGGAAGCACAAATAATCTAATTAAAAAATAGCCAAACTGTATGATCAATTAATCTTCAACAAAGCAGGAAAGAATATCCAATGGGAAAAAGTCTCTTCAACAGATGGTGTTAGGAAAACTGGACAGCAACATGCAAAAGAATGAAGATAGACCACTTTCTTACACCATACACAAAAATAAATTCAAAATGGCGTAAAGATCTAAATATGGGACAGGAAACCATTAAAATCCTAGAGGAGAACACAGGAAGTAACCTCTTTGACATTGACCATAGCAACTTTTTTTACTAGATATGTCTTCTGAGGCAAGGGAAACACAAGCAAAAATAAACTATTGGGACTTCATAAAAATAAAAAGTTTCTGTACAGTGAAGAAAAAGAACAACAAAACTAAAAGGTAGCCTACGGAATGGGAGAAGATATTTGCAAATTACATATCTGATACGGGTTAGTATCCAAAAGATATAAAAAAGTTAACACCCCAAAAATGAATAATCCAATTAAAAATGGACAGAATACATGAATAGATATTTTTCCAAAGAAGACATCCAGGTGGCTAACAGGCACATGAAAAGATACTCAACATCACTCATCATCAGGGAAATACAGATCAAAACTACAGTGAGATATCACCTCACACCTGTCAGAATGGCTAAAATCATCAACATAAGAAACAACAGGTGTTGGTGAGGATATGGAGAAAGGGGAACCCTATATAGTGTTGGTGGGAATTCAAACTGGTGTGGCCGCTTTGGAAAAAAACAGTATGGAGTTTCCTCAAAAAGTTAAAAATGAGGCACCTGGGTGGCTCAGTCAGTTAAGTGTCTGACACATGGTTTTGGCTCAGGGCATGATCTCATGGGTTCATGAGTTTGAGCCCCACATTGGGCTCTGTGCTGACAGTGTAGAGCCTGCTTTGGACTTCTCTCTTTCTCTCTCTCTCTCTGTATCTCTCTCTCTCTCTGTCTCTCTCTCTCTCAAATAAATAAACATTTAAAAAAGTTCATAAAATTTTAAAAAATGGAACTGCCCTATGATCAAGCAATTGCACTACTAGGTATTTACCTAAAGAATACAAAAATACTCATTCAAAGGGATACATGCACCCCAGTATTTACAGCATCAGTAGCTGCAATAGCCAAATTATGGAAACAGCCCAAGTGTCCATCGACGGATGGGTGTATAAAGCAGTATATGTATACACACACACACACACACACACACACACACACACACGCACAATGGGATATTACTCAGGCATAAAACAGAGTGAACTCTTGCCATTTGCAATGACGTGGATGGAGCTAGGGAATATAATCCTAAGCAAAATGTTAGAGAAAGGCAAATACTATATGATTTCACTCATATGTGGAATTTAGGAAACAAAACAAGCGAACATAGGATAAAAAAGAGAGGCAAACCAAGAAGCAGACTCTAACAAACTGATGGTTACCAGAATAGAGGTGGGTGAGGGGATGGGTTAAATAGGTGATGGGGATTAAGGAGTGCACTTGTTGTGTTGAGCACCAGGTGTTGTATGTAATTGTTGAATCACTGAATTGTACACCTGACACAAATATTACACTGTATGTTAACTAACTGGAATTTAAATAAAAACTTAAAGCTTAAAAATAAAACTTTAAGATCCATCAAAAAAAAAAAAAAAAGACCCGAATAGACATTTTTTTCCAAAGAAGATACTCAGATGGGCAACAGGTACATGAAAAGGTGCTCAACATCACTAACCATCAGGGAAATATAAATCAAAACCGCAGTGAGATATCACCTGACACCTGTTAGAGTAGACATTATTAATAAAATGAGAGACCATTATTTTCAACCATGTGGAGAAAAGGGAACCTTAGTACACTGTTGGTGGGAATGTAAATTGGTATAGCCGCTATGGAAAACAGTGTTGAGTTTCCTTAAAAAATTAAAAATAGTACTGGGGCGCCTGGGTGGCTCAGTCGGTTGGGCGTCCGACTTCGGCTCATGTCATGATCTCAACAGTCCGTGTGTTCGAGCCCCACGTTGGGCTCTGTGCTGACAGATCGGAGCCTGGAGCCTGCCTCGGATTCTGTCTCCCTCTCTCTCTCTCTCTGCTCCTCCCCTGCTCATGCTCTGTCTCTGTCTCAAAAATAAATAAAAACATTTAAAAAAATTAAAAATAGTACTAACATATGATCCAGCCATTCTACTTCTGGGTATATACTTGAAGGAAACAAAATCACTCTCTCAAAGAGATATTTTCACCTTTATATTCATTGAAGCATTATTTATAATAGCTAAGACATGGAAATCATCTAAATGTCCACGATAGATGAATGGATAAAGAAAATGTAAGAAAAAATATATAGGTATCGTGGAATATTAAGCCATAAAAAGAAGGAAATCCTAGCATTTGCAGCAATATGGGTGGATTTTGGAGGCATTATGCTGAGTGAAATAAGTCAGAAAGACAAATGCTCTATGATCTCACTTATATGTGGAATCTAAATAAACCAAAATCATAGAATTCAGAGAAGAGATTGATGTTGCCAGAATAGGGGTGTGGGGTGAGGGAAATGGTTGAAGGTGGTCAAAGATACAACGTTCCAGTTATAAGATAAATAAGTTCTGGGGAGATAATGTACAGCATAGTGACTATAATTAGCAGTATTGTACTGTATGTTTGAAAGTTGCTCAGAGAGTAGATCGTAAAACTTCTCATCACAGGAAAAATTTTTTGTAACTATGTGAGGTGGTGCATGTTAACTAAACTGATTGTGATAATCATGCAGTAGACACATATTGAATCATTATCTTATAAGCCTTATACGATGTTATATGTCAATTATATCTCAGTAAGCTAGGGAGGTGAAGATACACAAAAACAAAAAAAACTAACTTCTGATACAAGTGACAACGTGGATGAATCTGTATGATTCCAAGTATATGAAGTTCTAAAAGAGGAAATATAGTTGTCTCTTGGGTGTGGTGTCAGGAATTGACTGGGGAGGGTTACTTGGGAACTTACTGAGGTGGTAATGTTTTATACTTTTATAGGGGTTTAGGTTATGCAAATATATTCATTTTTCAAAACTCAGCAAATGTGTATTTAACATTTGTGCATCTCATTGGTTGCTAATTTTACCTTGAGAAACTAAAATATAAACAAATAAAAAATTCTAGTTAATGATATGCATTATAAAATAGGGGAACATATACTGATGTCTTTATTTTTAAATGTGAGTAAATGAAGTGGATTTATGGTTTGACAGATGTTGAACATATGAATAGATGCATAGTTGAACAAATAAAAATGTTAATGGTAGAATCTGGGTGATTGATAATACAGGTGTTCACTGTACAGTTCCCTCAAGTTTTCTGTATTTTTGAAAATTTACATAATGTTCAAGAAAACTGAATAGGAAAATAGATACTGAAAACTTCATGGGAAAGATCCTACCCTTGTTTAATTAAAATTATGGCACATCTGCACCTGGAATCCTGTGTTATGATTACTGCATATAGGATTGGATATTTGGAACTGGAGATAGTCTGTAAGAGTGCTATTAAAATGAGGAGGTTGATGTGGACTTCCAGAGAAATAAATAGAAAATCAGGACTTCCAAGTTGTAATAGCAAAAGTTGAAATGATACATAGTTGACATCTATAAAATAATGAATACATGGATACGGTTAACATAGACTTGTATACCAAATCTTGATGGGTGAACATATTTTAACAAGTAAATTGAGGAAAATATGGTTAACCAGCAGATAGTTGGTGAATGGTATATATTATGCCAAGAAGTAACATTGTAAGAAATATGAATGTATTCAGACACAGTTAAGGTAAATCTGTGAATACCAGAGCTAGATGTGGCTACTTCAGAAAGTCAAAATTTGACATCAGGCATGAAAAACTGAAGTGTAAGCAAGGTTGGTTTATTTGTTTTTGTTTATATGTTTCACTAATATCCTTTTGATTCCTAGAGCAATAATGAACACATAATAGATGCTAAATTGTTGAATGAATGAAAATATTTTTAAGTAATAGAATATTGAGATGGATAAACCAGGGCTATGGCCTAGTATAGTAATTGCTATCCCATTATATTTTTCCTTTGAGTCATTATCTGGTACATCCCTGTTGATAGACAGAGGGAATCATAACATTGTGGTATTATTTGAAGAGTACCAGACGAGACACATTTAAAAAGCAAAGTCTTAGCTGCAGAAGTTAAAACGAGTTTCTATCATAATGAATGCTTTTGTTTAATGTTGTAAAGATTGATCTTAAAAAACACTCCTTAAATAAATGGTTTTGTATCCATTTAATCATGATGTAGACCGTATAAGCTAGACCCTCTTATGATTCTCATTTTATAGATAAGGTGCCTAGTAGTACCTGAAATAATTTATCAGATACTTCTAGGGAAAGCAAAGTCCTCCCCTAAATAGAACTGGGAAAATGAATTTTGGTTAAGGGTAGAGAGATGGAAGAAAAATGGCCAATGTATTTGGTAATGCAGTTAGATTTAAAGCCCAGGTGAGATAAGTCAATGAAAATAACTAAATAGTAGGCTTATATAAAAGGGCGATTCAAGTAAATATAGGAAAACTATTTTTATTACTATATTTAATTCCATTGTTGTCTTGATGGCACTTACATCTGAATATAAGACAAGTCAGGTAATTTCTTAAGTCTTTTTATCATTTTTTTCCTAAAAAATCAATTCATTATAGTCAAAAAAATCACCATATTTATCAAGTGAGGCAGATGAAGCACTTTATAATAAAATCATACTATATGTATGCAGAATGTTTCTGGGTAAACTTATGATATCTGAAAAAAAGCCCAAATTGTCTTAGAACAATATGGAAAATAATGCTGTGTGGTCATAAAAACTATATATGGTAACTTTTGTTCATAGGAATAAAAAAAATACAAATATGCTTTAAAAAACAAGAACAACAACAAAAAGCATCCAAGGAGATTTTTATGTCATATTAGTGCTTCCCAATTAAAAAAAAATCCTCATGATATAAACCTCTCAGAAAAGTAAGGGAGGGAATGCCCCGAACTTGATAAAGACAATCTACCAAAACATATAGCTAACAGTTTACTTATTGGTGAACGACTAATGCTTCCCTAATCTGAGATCAGAATGAACGCAAAGATGTATGTTCTTACTATTCTTATTTTACATAGTGCTGAATAATCTAGGCAGTATATAAAGGAATAAAAGGCATACAGATCAAAAAGGAAGAAGTAAAACTGTCCCTATTTTCAGATGACATGATTGACTATGCAGAAAATCCCAATGAATCTTACAATAAAACTTTTTGAATAAGTGACTTCAGCAATGTCAGCAGATACCAGATAAACATACAGAAATAAATTGTATTTTTATATACTAACAATAAAAATGTGGATATCAAAATTAAAAACCGTGCCATTTACAATTATCCAAAAAATGAAACATTTCAGCATAAATTGATCAAAACATGTACAAGACTTGCATATGGAAAACTACCCAAAAATGATTAAAGTAAGATCTAAATAAGAGAAAGATATACTGTGTTCATAAATTGGAAGACCCAACATAGTAAAAATGTCAATTCTCTTCAAATGTTTCATGCAATTCTTATCAAAGTACTAGGAAGATTATTTTTGTAGATATAGACAAGATTATTATAAAATTTATATTAAAAAACAAAGAAACTAAAATAGCTGAAATGACTTTGAAAAAGAATACAGTGGAAGGAATCAGTTTACTTGATTTCAAAGGTTACATAGCCACAGTAATCAAGACTGGTTATTGTGGAGGGATAGATACGTAGGTCAATAGAACAGAATAGAGAACTCAGAAATGCGGTCATACAGAGAACATCAACAGTTTTGGAAAAGGTGCAAAACAGATTAAATGGTTAAAGGATAGCTTTTTCAACTAGTAGTGCTGGAGCAACTGGATAGTCTTAGGCAAAAAAATGAAACTTGACCTAAACTTCACATCTTATACAAAAATTTTCTCAAGGTGGATCACAGAATAAAATGTCAAATATAAAACTATAAAACTTTCTGGAAAAAAAGAGAAAATCTTTGGGTCTAGGGCTAAGATAGAGTTCTTAAACTTGATACCAAATTCATTATATAGGAAAAAAAATTGATAAATTGGTCTTCATCCAAATTAGAAGGTTAAAATCCAAAGAAGGCCCATTTAAAATGACTAAAGAAGTTACCAAACTGAAAGAGAACATTTGCAAACCACATATTCAGCAAAGATTATTCTCTAGAATCCATAAAGAACTCTCAAAACTCAACAGCTAAACACCCCAAAGAATCCATTTAGAAAAATGAACAAAAGACATAAAGAGACATTGCACCTAAGAACATATACATATGGCAAATAAACATATGAAAAGATGTTCAATCTCATTAGCTATTAAGGAAATGCAAATTAAAACCACAATGTGATATTATTAGAAACCTAATTATTAGAAATAAATTAAAAATCACAATCCCGAATGCTGGTAAGAATGTAGAGAAACTGGCCACTCATACATTCTGGTGAGAATGCAAAATAGTCTAGCCATCCTGGAAAACAAGTCAGCACTTTTTACAAAGCTAAACGTGTGCTTTCCATACAACACAATAATTGCACTGCTGGGCATTTATCACATTTAAATGAAAAATTATGTTCACACAAAATCTGTACACAAATATTTATAGCAGATTTATTCACAATAACCCTAAACTGAAAGTGGTCCAGATGCTCTTCAATAGGTGAATGGATGTATAAACTGGTACATTCATGCCATGGGATACTACTCAGCAATATAAAGAAAGTAATACTAATTTATGAAACAATGTTGATGAATTTCTCAAGAATTATGCTGTGTGAAAAAAACCAATACAAAAGAGTTATATACTGAATTATCCCATTTACATATCAACCTTGATATGATAAAACTACAAATGGAGAACAGATTAATGGTTGTTGACATGGGAGGAACTGGAAGGAAGAGAAGTGGTTGTGGCTACAAAAGGCAACGTGAAGGATCCTTCTAGTGATGGAAATGTTCTGTATTTTGACTGTACTTACATCAATACCTTGGTTGTAATATTGTTCTATAATTCTGTAAGATTTTGCCATAGAAGGAATTAGTTAAATGATATGTGATGTCTCTATTTTTTCTTACAATTGTATATGAATCTAGAATAATCTCAAAATATTTAATAAAAAAAACACCCTGTAATCTTGCTAGTACCAAGTTTTACCTCCTGCTGCAAGCAATTAGAATAATAAATAAGATAAAAATAGTTTCAGATATTCTACAATAGAGAGCTGTTATGGAATGAATTGTGCCACCCCATTTATATGTTGAAGTCCTTACCAAAAAATGTAACTATATTTGGAGATGAGATCTTTAAAGAAGTGATTAAGTTTAATTGAGGTTGTTAGGATGAGTCTTAATGCAATTTAACTTGTGTCCTTATAAGAAGAGGAAATTTGGACATACAAAAGGGACAACAAGGGTGTGCATACAGGGAGAAAAGTTCATGAGGGGACATAGTGAGAAGGCAGACATCTGAAAGCCACAGAAAAAAGGCCTTAGGAGAAACCCAAATCACTGGTATCTTGATCTTGGACTCCTCGCCCCCAGAACTCTGAGAAAATAAATTTCTGTTGTTTAAGCTACCCAATCTGTTGTATTTTGTCATCACAGCCCTAGCAAGCTAATGCAAGAGCCCATGACTGATCTTTTAAGGATGGAAAACAAATGATCTAAGCCCTGTGATTGCTTTGACTTTCTTCCTCAGGGCACTTTCCAGACAGTGGCACTGGGAGGCATACCCAAGAACATATTCATCTGAATGATTTAAAAAGATAGATATCAGAATTTGGGTAATCCAAGGTGGTAGAATTTTCAGGGAAGAATACTGTAGAGTACAAAGCTAAATAGAAAAAAAGAGCTCCAGAAATCTACTGGACAAAGGTGGAGGGGTCTCAAGTTTCTGTGCCTAGGGCCTCCAGTGTACTTTTTGTTACATAACAGCGGTGACAGTAGAAATCCCTGTCCTGTGCCTGATTGTTGAGGTAAAGCTCTCAGTTTTTCCCCATTGAGGATGATATTAGCTATGGGTTTTTCTTATATGACCTTTATTATGTTGAGGTATGTTCCCCCTTAACCTACTTTCTTGAGGACTTTTTTTTATCATGAATGGATGTTAAGTGCTTTTTCTGCATCTATTGAAATGGTCCTATGGTTTTTATCCTTTCTTTTATTAATGTGGTATATGATATTGATTGATTTTGAATATTGAACCACCTTTGCAACCCAGGAATAAATCCCATTTGATCATGATGAAACAGTGAAGCCATCTGACCCTGGACTTCTGTTTGTTGGGAGATTTTTTAAATTAATGGTTCAATTTCTTTGCTGGTTATTGGTCTGTTCAAGTTTTCTATTTCTTTCTGTTTCTGTTTTGGTAGTTTATATGTTTGTAATAATTTGTCCATTTCCTCCAGGTTGTCTAGTTTGTTGGTGTATGGTTTTTCATAATATTCTCTAACAATTGTAGTGGTGTTATTTTTCCTCTCTTATTTGTGATTTTATTTATTTGAGTCCTTTCTCTTTTCTTTTTGTTAAGTCTGGTTAGAGGCTTATCAATTTTATTGAATTTCTCAAAGAACCAGCTCCTGATTTCATTGATCTGTTCTTTTGTTTTTTTAGTTTCTGTATCATTTATTTCTGCTCTGATCTTTATTATTTCCTTACTTTTGTAGGTTTTATGCTTTGTTGTTTTTTATTTTATAGTCCTTTAGATGTAAGGTTAGGTTGTTTATTTGAAAAATTTTTTTTGCTTTTTAGGTAGGTCTGTATTGCTATACAGTTTGCTAGTAGGACCATTTTTGCTGCTTCCCAAAGATTTTGGGCTGTTGTATTTTAATTTTCATTTTTTTTTTTTTAATTTTTGAGAAAGAGAAAGAGAGAGAGAGAGAGCGAGCAAGCCCAAGCAGGGGAGGGGTAGAGAGAGAGGGAGACACAGAAACTGAAGCACATTCCAGGATCTAAGCTGTCAGCACAAAGCCCTATGCAGGGCCCAAACTCATAAACTGTGAGATGGTGACCTGAGCTGAAGTCAGATGCCCAACCAACTGAGCCACCCAGGTGCTCCTCATTTTCATTTGTTTCTCTGTATTTTGAAATTTCTTCTTTGATTTCCTGGTTGACCCACTCATTGTTTAGTAGCATGCTGTTTAACCTCCATGTATTTGTGGTCTTTCCAAATCTTTTCTTATGGTTGACTTCAAGTTTCACAGTGTTGTGGTCAGAAAAGATTCATGGTGTGATTTCAGTCTTTTTGTATGTGTTGAGGCCTGTTTTGTGACCTCATATGTGATCTGATCTGGATAATGTTCCATGTACACTTGAAAAGAATGTATATTCTGCTGTCTTAGGATGAAATGCTATGGATATATCTGTTAAGTCCATCTGGCCCACTGTGTCATTAAAAATCATTGTTTCCTTGTTGATTTTCTGTTTAGATGATCTGTCAATTGATATTAGTGGGGTATTAAAGTTCCCTGCTATTATTGTATTTATGTCAACTAGTTTTTTTATGTTTGTTATTAATTGATTTTTATATTTTGGTGCTCCCATCTGCGTGCATATATATTAACAATGATTATATAGTGCCTATCTTTGTCTCTTTTTACAGTCTTTGATTTAAAGTCAATTTTGTGTGATATAAGTATTGCTACTCTGGCTTTCTTTTGACACACATCTGCATCATATATGTTTCTCCATCTCCCTTACTTTTTTTTTTCATTTTAAAATTTTATTTATTTATTTATTTGTTTATTTATTTTTCTCAAGTTAGTTAACATACAGTGTAGTCTTGGCTTCAGGAATATAATCCAGGGATTCGTCACTTACTTATAACACCCAGTGCTCATCCCAACAAGTGCGCTCCTTAATGCCCATTACCCAATTTCCCCACCCTCTGCCCCCATCAACCTTCAGTTTGTTCTCTTCATTTAAGAGTCTCTTATGGTGCCTCCCTCTCTGTTTTTATCTTATTTTTCCTTCCCTTTCCCTATGATCATCTGTTAAGTCTGTCAAATTCCACATGTGAGTGAAATCATGTGATATGTTTTTCTCTGACTTACTTATTTCACTTAGCATAATACCCTCCAGTTCCATCCACGTTGTTGTAAATGGCAAGATTTCATTCTTTTTCATTGATGAGTAGCATTTCATTAAAAATATATGTGTGTGTGTGTATGTATGTGTGTATGTGTATATATATATATATATATATATATATACATATATACATACATACACACACACACATACATACCACTTCTTCCTTATCCATCAGTTGCTGGACATTTGGGCTCTTTCCATACTTTGACTATTGTTGATAGTACTGCTATAAACATTGGGGTGCATGTGCCCCTTCGAATCAGCATTGTTTTATCCTTTGGATAAATTCCTAGTAATGCAATTTATGGGACATAGGGTAGTTCTATTTTTAATTTTTTGAGGAACCTCTAAATTGTTTTTCAGAATGGCTACACCAGTTCTCATTCCTACCATTAGTGCAAGAGGGTTCCGCTTTCTCCACATCCTTACTAACATGTGTGGTTTCCTGAGTTGTTCATTTTAGCCATTCTGACAGGTGTGAGGTAGTATTTCATTGTGAATTTGATTTGTATTTCACTGATGATGAGCAGTGTTGAGTGTCTTCTCATGTGTCTGTTAGCCATCTGGATGTCCTCTTTGGAAAATTGTCTGTTCATATCTTGTTCCCATTTCTTCATTGGATTATTTGTTTTTTAGGTATTGAGTTCAGTAAGTTCTTGATAGATTTTTGATAGTAACCCTTTATCCAATATGTCATTTGCAAATATCTTCTCCCATTCCATTGGTTGTCTTTTAGTTTTGTTGATTGTTTCCTTTGCTGTGCAGAAGGTTTTTATCTTGATGGGGTCCCAAAAGTTGATATTTGCTTTTATTTCTCTTGCTTTTGGAAACTTGTCAGGTAAAAAGTAGCTGTGGCTGAGGTCAAAGAGGTTGTTGCCTGTCCTCTAGGATTTTTATGGCTTTCCTGTCTTATGTTTAGGTCTTTCATCCGTTTTGAGTTTATTTTTGAGTATGGTGTAGAAAGTGGTCCAGGTTCATTCTTCTGCATGTTGCTGTCTTGTTTTCCCAACACCGTTTGCTAAAAAGACTGTCTCTTTTCCACTGGATATTCTTTCCTGCTTTGTCAAAGATTAGTTGGCCATACATTTGAGGGTCCATTTCTGGGTTCTTTATTCTGTTCCATTTATCTGTGTGTCTGTTCTTGTGTCAGTACCATACTGTCTTGAAGATTACAACTTTGTAATACAGCTTGAAGTGCAGAATTGTGATGACTCCAGCTTTGGTTTTCTTCTTCAACATTACCCTGGCTATTTGAGATCTTTTCTGGTTCCATACAAGTTTTACGATTGTTTGTTCTAGCTCTGTGAAGAATGCTGGATTGCATTGAATATGTAGATTCCTTTGGGTAGTATCAACACTTTAACAATATTTGTTCTTTCAATCCATGAGCATGGGATATTTTTCCATTTTTTTGTGTGTGTCTCCTTAATTTCTTTCATAAGCTTTCTATAGTTTTCAGTGTATAGATCCTTCACCTCTTTGGTTAGGCTTATTCCTAGGTATTTCATGGTTTTTGGTGCAATTGTAAATGGGACTGATTCTTTGATTTCTCTTTCTGCTGCTTCATTATTGGTGTATAGAAATGCAACTGATCTGTATACATTGATTTTATATCCTGCAACATTGCTGAATTCATGTATCAGTTCTAACAGTTTTTTGGTGCAGCCTTTTGGGTTTTACACATAGAGTATCATGTTGTTTTGAAGAGTAAAAGTTTGACTTCTTTGCCAATTTGGATGCTTTTGATTTCATTTTGTTGTCTGATGGCTGAGGCTAGGACTTCCAACACTATGTTAAACAATAGTGGTGAGAGTGGACATCCCTGTTGTGTTCCTGATCTCAGAGGCAAAGCTCTCAGTTTTTCCCCATTGAGGATGATATTAGCTGTGAGTGTTTCATATATGGCTTTTATGATGTTATCTGGACTTTCTTGAGGGTTTTTATTAAGAAAGGATGCTGTATTTTGTCAAATGCTTTTTCTGCATCTATTGAAAGGATCATATGGTTCTTATCCTTTCTTCTGTTAATGTGATATGTCATGTTGATTTATTTGTGTATATTGAATCAGCCCTGCAGCCCAGGAATGAATCCCACTTGTTGAATATTCTTTTAATGTAAAGTTGGATCTAATTTGCTAGTATCTTGTCGAGAATTTTTGCATCCAGGTTTATCAGGGATATTGGCCTGTAATTCTCCTTTTTAGTGCGGTATTTGGTTTTGGAATCAAGGTAACGTTGCCTTCATAGAATAGGTATGGAAGCTTTCCTTCCATTTCTATTTTTTTGAACAGTTTGAGAAGAATAGGTATTAGCCCTGCTTTAAATGTTTGGTAGAAATCCCCTGGGGTAGGTATTAGCTCTGCTTTAAATGTCTGGTAGAAATCCCCTGCGGAGCCATCTAGCCCAGGACTTTTGTTTGTTGGGAGATTCTTGATAACTGATTCAATTTCTTTGCTGATTATGGGTCTGTTCAAATTTTTTATTTCTTCCCATTTGAGTTTTGGTAGTCTGCAGGAATTTGTCCATTTCTTCCTGGTTGTCCAGTTTGTTGGCATATAATTTTTCATAGTACTCGCTAATAATTGTTTGTATTTCTGTGGTGTTGGTTGTGATCTGTCCTCTTTCATTTGTGATTTTATCTTTTGGTTCCTCTGTCTTTTCTTTTTGAGAAGTCTGGCTAGGGGTTTAAAAATTTTGTTTAATCTCAGGGCGCCTGGGTGGCGCAGTCGGTTAAGCGTCCGACTTCAGCCAGGTCACGATCTCGCGGTCTGTAAGTTCGAGCCCCACGTCGGGCTCTGGGCTGATGGCTCAGAGCCTGGAGCCTGTTTCTGATTCTGTGTCTCTCTCTCTCTCTGTCCCTCCCCCGTTCATGCTCTGTCTCTCTCTGTCCCAAAAAAAATAAATAAACGTTAAAAAAAAATTAAAAAATTTTGTTTAATCTTAAAAAAAACTTTTAGCTTCATTTATCTGTTCTACTGTGTTTTTTTTTTGTTTCAGTATCATTTATTTATACTCTTTATTATTTCCATTTTCCTGCTGGCTTTGGTCTTTGGTACTCCTTTTCTGGCTCTTTTGGATGTAAGGTTAGGTTATTTATTTGGGACCTTTCTTGCTTCTTGAGATAGGCCTGAATTGCACTTTATTTTCCTCTTAGGACTGCTTTTGCTGCATCCCAAATAGTTTGGACTATGATGTTTTCATTTTCATTTGTTTCCATATATTTTTAAATTTCTTCTTTAATTTCCTGGTTGACCTATTCATTCTTTAGTAGGTTGTTCTTTAACCTCCATGTGTTTGGGGGATTTCCAAATTTGTTCTTGTAGTCGACTTCAAGTTTCATAGTGTTGTGATAAGAAAATATGCATGGTATGATCTCAATCTTTTTATACTTGTTGAGGGCTGTTTTGTGACCCAGGATGTGATCTGTTTTGGAGAATGTTCCATGTACACTCACGAAGAATGGGTATTCTGCTGCTTTAGGATGAAAAGTTCTGAATATATGTGTTAAGTCCATCTGGTCCAATGTGTCTTCCAGAGCTGTTGTTTCCTTGTTGATTTCCTGCCTAGATGATCGATCCATTGTTGTAAGTGGAGTATTAAAATCACCTACAATTGTGGAATTATTAGCAATGCATTTGTTTATGTTTGTGATTAATTTTTTATATTTGGATTCCTCCATGTTCAAGGCATAAACATTTATAATTGTTAGCTCTTCTTGATGCATAGACCCCTTAATTATGACATGATGCCCTTCTATCTCTTATTAGTCTTTGTTTTAAAATCTAGTTTTTCTGGGGGCACCTGTGTGGCTCAGTCGGTTTAGCGTCTGACTTTGGCTCAGGTCATGATCTCATGGTTTGTGAGTTTGAGCCCAGCATCAGGCTCTGTGCTGACAGTTCAGAGCCTGAAGCTTCCTTCTGATTCTGTGTCCCCCTCTCTCTCTGCCCCTCCCCCGCTCATGCTGTCTCTCTCTTTCTCTCTCAAAATGAACATTAAAAAATCTTTAAAAATAAGTAAAATAAAATTTAAAAAATTTAGTTTGTCTGATATAAGTATGGCTACTCTGGCTTTCTTTTAATGTCCATTAGCATGATAGATGGTTGTCCATCCCCTCACTTTCAATCTGCATGTGTCCTTAGGTCTAAAATGAATCTCTTCTAGGCAGCATATAGATGGATCTTGTTTTTTAATCCATTATGATACTTTATGTCTTTTGACTGGGGTATTTAGTCCATGTACATTCAGAGTGATTATTGAAAGATATGGATTTCTTGCCATTGTTTTATCCGTAGGTTTTGTGTTTGTGGTGATGTCTCTGGTCCTTTGCTGCTTTCTACTCACAGAGTCCCCCTTAGGATCTCCTGCAGGGCTGGTTTAGTGATCATAAACTCCCTTAGTTTTTGTTTGTCTGGGAAAGCCTTTATCTCTCCTTCTATCCTAAATGAAAGCCTTGCTGGATAAAGGTTTCTTGGATGCGTATTTTTCCTATTCATCCCATTGAATATTTTCTGCCATTCCCTTCTGACCTGCCAAGTTTTAGTGGACAGATCTTCTACTACCCTTATATGTCTACCCTTGTAGGTTAAGGCCCATTTGTTGCTAGTTGTTTTCAGAATTCTCTCTTATCTTTGTATTTTTCCAGTTTTACTATGATATGCCATGGAGTTAACCTGTTCTTGTTGATTCTGAAGGGAGTTCTCTGTGCCTCCTAGGCTTGGATGTCTGTTTCCTTCCCCGGATTATGGAAGTTCTCAGCTGTAATTTGTTCAAATAAACCTTCTACCTTTCTCTCTTGCTCTTCTTCTTTTGGAGCTCCTATGATACGGATATTGTTTCATTTCATGGAATCACTTAGCTCTCTAATTATCCCCTCATAATCTAGTAATTTAATTTTCCTCTTTTTTTCAGCTTCATTATTTTCCATAATTTTATCTTCTAGTTCACCTATTCCCTCCTCTGTTTCTTCTGTTCTCACTGTCACTGTATCTAGTTTCTTTTGCATCTCATTTATAGCATTTCTTAATTCATCATGACTAGTTCTTGGGTCTTGGATCTCTGCAACAATAGATTCTCTGCTGTCTTCTATGCTTTTTTCAAGCCCAGCTATTTATCTTACGACTGCTATTCTAAATTATTTTCAGATAAATTGTTTATATCTGTTTTGAGCAATTCTCTGGCTGTCATTTCTTCCTGAATTTTCTTTTGGGGAGAATACTTCTCTTTCATTATTTTGGCTAAGTTTCTGTCTTTTGTGTGTTTTAATAGCTTGTTATGAGTCCTGCCCCTGCAAGTACTACTATGTTAAAAAGGGGTCATACACTGACCAGAGCCTGGCACCTCAGGATGTGTTTTGGGTTTGTGTTGCATGCACTCTGTTGTGCTTTGGCTGCTCTATCCCATTGGTCAGTCCCTGTTGTGCTTTGGCTGCTCTATTTCATTGGTCAGTCCTCTGCAAAGCTCCTCCTTGCTTGTAGTGGTAGAGTGTGTGGACCTTCAACCAGGTGTGCTTTGATTTGTTTGTTGAAGCAATGCTGAAAAAAAGGAAAGGTGGGGATTGGGGAAAGCCTGATCCCATACAAAGAGAAAAATGAAAAGGGAGAAAAGAAGACCAAGCAGAGAATTAAAAAAAAAAAAAAAACAAAACACACACACACACAACTATAAGGCTAAATCCAGAGAGAGAAAGGAAAATAAAAAATAGAAAAGGTGTAAAAAGAATAGAGTAAAAATGCCTGATTAAACAAAAAAACGAAACAAAAAAAGATTTATATAGGAACCTGATTCCAAAATTAAAAAAGAGGGTTGAAAGAAAAAGAAACAGAAAAGAAGAGACTAACAGGTAGACAAACAGACAAATAGACAAACAGACAAAAACAAAAACAAAAAAACAGTTGTCTGTTGGTTCCTTGGACCTGTGGCTGTGCTGGTCTGGAGGAGAGGCTGTCTGGTTCTGTTAGTGTCAGTCCTGCTCCAGTAGATAAGCAGTTACCAGGCATGGAAGGGCAGGGTTTGGTGTAAGTGTGTCCTTCCTCCACTGGGGGGCTGGTGTGCTGCTCCCTGAAGTACCACTCTGTTGATGGTGGGGAGAAAAATGGTGACATCCCAATTTCTCCTCCCTGGACCAGGTATCTCACCAAACAATGGTGTTCAGACAGCCCTCACAGAATAGTGCAGGTGGTTGGCTTGCCCTGTTTCACTGTTCTAGGCACTCGGCTGGGATTCAAAACCTGATGTCTTAAAGGACCCTGCACCCTGTGTAGACCCTGTTCTGGTGTAGCACCACTCACCCCTGTGGATAAAGGGGCTTTGGCTGGCACCTGCAGGGTCTTTTGTCCTTGGGGAAGCAATTAACCCTCTTCCCACAGTACTCGAGGAAGGGGACTGTTCTCGCAGTGCAACCCTTAGGTCACTACAACACCCCAGGGCCGGCTCCTTCACTCCCAGGTGCACACACACACACGGCCCGGGCTTCCATCTGGAGAAAGTCACATGGTTTTGGAACCTCTGAGTTTCAGCTACTAAGGTTGTTTGCAAAGTAGAAACTGACACTGTCCATATTTATCATTCCCCAGTCCGTGGTCTGGAGAGGTTTTCCTCTTGTGCTAACTAGGTACCAAAGCCCTCTCTCTTTCTCTCCCTTTAGTCTCTGCACAGAAAGGGTCCCATCCTCTCCATGTCTACAATGTTTTATCTCCCCCAATTCTCATTACATGCCCCTCGATCCTGCCAAGCTGTCTCCCTCCACCTGTGGAGATTCTTCTGCCATTCTGCAGATTGATTGCCTGGGTGTTCCAAGTGATATGACTTCAATACTGCTGTGTTTGAGTGATGAGGAAAATCTCGGTCCTCCTACTTCTCTGCCATCTTAACTCTCTCTTCCCATCCCCCTTACTTTCATTCTGCAGGTGTCTTTAGGTCTAAAATGAGTCTCTTGTGGGCAGCATATGGATATATGGGTGTTGTTTTTTTTTATCCCTTCTGATACACTGTGTGTTTTGATTTAAGTGTTTAGTCCATTTATATTCAAAGTAATTATTGTTAGATATGTATTTTTTGCCATTTAATCACTTGTTTTCTTTTTTGTTGTTTCTGGAGATTTTCTCTAATCTTTTCTCATCCTTATCATTTCTAGTCTCTCCTTTACACAAAGTCCCCTTTAATATTTCTTCTAAGGCTAACTTCAGATTCTTGAACTACTTTAGTTTTTGTTTGAGGAACTCTATCTCTCCTTCTCTTCTGAGTGATAGCCTTGCTGGATGGAGTACTCTTGGCTGCAGATTTTTCCCTTTCAACACTTTGAATATATGATGGCAGTTCCTTCTGGCTTGTCAGATTTCTTTTGAGAAATCTCCAGCTTACTTAATGGTTTTCCCTTGTAAGTTAAGGACTCCTTTTTTCTTGTTGTTCTTAAGATTTTTTCTTTATCCTGATATTTTGAAAATTTAATTACAATATTTTTCAGTTTTGACTGGCTATTGTTGATTTTTGATAGGAGTTCTCTGCTTCCTGGATGTGGATTTCTGTTTCCTTGCCCAGATTTGGGAAGTTTTCAGTATTATTTCTTCAAATAAATTTTCCACCCCTTTTCTCTTTCATCTTCTTCTGGAACTCCTATAACAGTCATGTTATTATGTTTGATGGAGTCACTGAGTTCCCTAAGTGGGTTGGTGGTGCCAGCACAATTTGTGTTGGGCCACTTTCCTATGTCAGACCTCCTGAAATGCTGTGGTGACTGGGAGCTGTGTGCTGGGGCAGCCAGGGATGTGAGGCTAGGTACAGCATGTGGTGATGGCTGGGTGCACCTGGGCCCGGTGTTCATAGGTGCCTGGGGGTACCTGGCTGGTTGTGGCATGGTGGCAGGGCTGTGCACTGTGGCTGTGTGCTGTGTGGTGGCAGGGTTATTCCTGTAGCGGCTGTGCATTAGGCAGGTGTCCAAGACTTGTGTGTAGCTTTAACAAAATTTTCCCTCAGCCCAGGACCTGGGCTAGCAGCCTTGGAGTGGGTGAGTTATCAGGAGGACTTGTGGGCATGATCGACTACTAGCAGGTTAGGCAGCAGGTGTCTGTGAAGCCCCACCTCCTACAGATGGCCCTGTGTTTATGCTGGGGTGGGGGGGGGGCAAGGGAAGAACATGGCACCTGCTGGCTCCCTTGTTTTCAGAGAAGTCCATCACCATGGTTCGAAATCAGTATGAACAGGTTTGTCTACCATTTGCCTCTGGCATTATGTAACTGCCGTTTTTATGTTGCCTCTCTATGTGGGCTGCTGTGTCTTTAAGGGTGGCAACCCAGATATCACTTGCCATCCCAGCTTGTGCAGTGCTGAGTCAGCTGACTTTTAAAGCTCCAGTCTCCAAGTCCCATTTGCTTTACAAACTCATGGTATTTAGCCCCTCTGTTTTGCAAAGCCAAAAGTTATGGGGATTAGACTTTCTTGTGTGAACTCCCTGGTGCAGGGGCTCATTTCTCTGCCTTCTCTGTGTGTGCAGCTTTCTCTCTCGTGTGGGCCTCTGCCTTTCTGACTTTCCTAACCTTTCAGATGCAGCTTCTATATATTTAGTTTTGGAGTTTGTTCTGCCATTCTTCAGATTGCTCTCTGGTTTATTGACTTGGATGTGGATAATACCTAGTTGTAAACATGGAACGAGTTGTGCTCAGGGTCCTCCTATTCCACCATCTTTCCAAGTCCTTCCTTTGTACCATCTGTAGTAGCTATATACTTTTGATCCAAGTAAAAAGGCTGAATTTTTTTCTTGCTGGTCAAAAATGCTGTGCAATGATGAAACATTACTCTGTTTCTTGATGATTTACAGCTATATCAGAATAGTCCTCATCATTGTCTTTTTGCAAGAAGGTTTCTATTTGCAAGAAGGTTTCTACCAGCTTCTGTGTAAATGTTAATATTTTAGGCAGTTGTACCAAAGCAGACATTTTGAGTACATTAAAAAAAGAAAACAAATAGTTTATGATTTTATGAAAATCTAAGCTAAATATAAAGCCTGTTAATGATTATCTGGAATTAATACATAGTAGAAAGCATGAGGCAACATCCTTAATCTTTAGAAAGCACATGTTAATTAGGGAACATCTTTTTTAAAAAAGAAAATATTGAATTCAATACAACAAAACAGAAGTATTCTTCAAAACTGAAATAAAAATAATAATGATTTATTTTCTAAGCAGACTTGTAAAAATTAAATTCTTATTACATGAAGTTGGGTGAAAGGCACCATGACTTGAAAAAGAATACATTTTTAAAGAAGTGCAATAACATTCTGGTTTTTATCTAATTGTACAACAGTTTTATGGGGAGCAACTATAAACCATTTAATTGAAAATAAAGGAACTCAAGTAATTTATTTTTGCTTATTTTTATTGTGACTTACAGCTTTAGGAATATTAGGACAAAACCCATCTGTCAGGTGAATGTAGACATTGGTGGTATACAGTTACAGGCATGCTTATGAAAGAAACCAATAAACATTGTTACAAATGTAAAATTTATATCAGTACTTGGGATATCCAAAATGCTATAAAATTTGTATAATAAAGCTTATAGGAAAAAAACCACTTTTTTTCCACCAAATGACACTCACTATCAAGAAAGTGAAAAGACAATCACCAGAATGAGATAAAATATTTACTAATCATATATATGATAGAGGTTTAATATCCAGAATATGTAAAGAACACTTATAATTCAACAACAAAAAGACAAAGAACCCAATTAAATATGGACAAGGAATTTTATTAGATATTTCTCCAGAGAAGATCTAGAAATGGCCAACAAGCACATGCAAAAAAGTTCATCATTATTAGCCATTAGGGAAATTCAAATTAAATCACTTTATACCCAATAGGATGGCTGTAGTGAAAACAACAACAACGACAACAACAGTAGCGATCAGAAATAGAATGTCTTGGCAAAGATGTGAAGTAATTATAACATTTGTACAATATTGTTGGTACCATAAAGTGGTTCAGCCATCGTGGAAAAGAGTTTGATGGTTCTTCAAGAAATTAAATGTAGAATTACCATATGAATCAGCAGTCTCACTTTTAGGTATATACTTGAATATTGAAAACACATGTTCACATAAAAATTGTCTATGAATGTTATTACCACTATTATTCATAATTGCCAGAAAATTAAAGCCGTTCAAATATCTATCAACTGATGGATAGCTAAACAAAAATGTGGTCTGTCCGTTAAATGGAATATTAATCAGTTATGAAAAGGAATGAAGTACAGTACATGTTGCAACATGTATGAATCTTAAAAACATTATGATAAGTGAAGGAAACCACACAATGGGTCACATTTTTTTTAAAAAAAAAATGTTTATTTTTGAAAGAGAGAGAGAGAAAGAGACAGAGTGTGAGTAGGGGAGGGGCAGAGAGTGAGGGAGACCCAGAATCTGAAGCAGGCTCCAGGCTCTGAGCTGTCAGAACAGAGCCTAACGTGGGGCTTGAACTCACAAACCACGAGATCATGACCTGAGCCGAAGTTAGATGCTCAACTGACTGATTCACCCAGGCACCCCAAAGGTCACATATTTTTTGATTTAATATATATGAAACATCCAGAATAGGTAGAAACAGAAAGTAGATTGGTGATTGATGAAGGCTGTGAGTAGGGAGAAATGGGGAGTGTACTTAATGGGTGGGTACAGGGTTTCTTTTTTGGGTGATGAAAATGCTTTGGAAATAGAGGTGATGGTTGTACAATATTGAGAATGTACTAAATGGCACTGAATGCCACCTTAAACATGGTCAATTTTTATTATGTGAATTTTATCTCAGTAAAAACATTGGGAAGAGTTTATTCCTATCAACTTAAATCAGGTAGAAGCACACTTTGGGTTCATACTTTAGAGAAAATTTGGTAAATTACACTGATTAGATAAAAGTAAAATAATGTTCTTCTGAGTAGAGCTGTTTGATTAAGTAAGTTTGGAAAACTTGAGTCCTGGCTTTGTCACTATTGAGCTGTGTAATCCAAGAAAAGTCATTTATCTTCTTTCTGCCTTTATAGTTTTACCTGTTAGGTTGAAAGAATTGTAGAGAACAAATCATCTTCCCTTATGTGAGTGATTTTATATATGTAGGGAAAGGGGCATTGTGGTTGCCACTTGAAAGGATGAGTAATGTGAAGAGCTTCAGAAGATAGTCCAGAAAATCAATTCAAGATGTAGGAAATAGAGACTAAAGCATCGTGAAGGAAGAAGAGAAGCAAAAGAAAACATCTGAACCTGCGTTTCTTTGTGTGGGCATTTGGTGTGATTGGTATTAGCTGCAAATAGGATTAGAAAGGGCCAAAGCTGAAGGAAGACTGAAGTTTGGAGAAGGATGGTGGAGGGTTGATACAAAGAACTGCACTAACCATTCAGATCATCTAGGAAAATATTTTGGGGCCTTGTTGAGAATTCCCTCAGAGATTACTTCCCCTGAACCTTCATTCTCAGCACAAATTCTTTTGAGAGTCAAATGTTAGAATACCTTTTCTCCTTTGTCATTTCAATTGCCATTTTAATAAGTTATCTCAATATTCTTCATTTTGACCTGACTTAGCCAGGAAGGTAAGGATGAAATAATCCCCAAAGGAATTTATTTATGCATGAGCTCAGTTGTAAAGTGGATCACTTATTTTTACCCAACTGCTTTCCTCTCTTTCGTGGAATAGTGTTTGAAATAGTGTCTGAAATCTTCTATAAATGTTGTATATATGCCCAGAGGCTATTTATAGCATTGGGTGCATTTATGAATCAAAGAATAAATAAACACCTCCTTTCTGCTATTTTGAATATCTGCAATCTCATTTCCTATTCTAATCTTGTGGAGTGTTGTACTGTGCTTTCAAATAGCTTCTGGGTCCAGACCCAGAGGTGACTACATTTCAGTGGAGGATGACATGATTAAAGTGTATATTTAGGAGATGTGATCTTGTAATCATTTTCTTAATACAGATTTCCAATGAAGTTAATAGGAGATGTGTACATGGACTGATTGCAGATTTTGGCTCATTATATACTTTTTGAAGTGATTTAGGATACTTTGAGATGAAAAGTGGTATATAACTATAATACTCCAAAAAATTTTTATTATGGTATCCTTCAAACAAATTGCGGTAGAGAACATTTTGCAAAGATGGGCAATAAAACTTTCATTAAATAATAAGAATAGAAGAGAAAGATGAAGCAAAATAAGGAAAGGAAGTAGAAAGGACAGCCTTGAGCGACATTATAAAAGAGGTGGATATATATATATATATATATATATATATATATATAACTAAAAATGCTTATTAGCAGTATTAATGATACATTAGTTCTGTTGGGTTAGGAATTTATTTTAAAAGAATGTCTAATGCCAAATATTCATATTCTATTTAGGTATATTGTGTGAAAGAAAAAAATTTACAATTTAACCTAAACAGAGCCCTGAGTTACCCAAATTAGTTGAAAAAAATGTTTTCTTCTGCCTGTAAAAACGTAGAGGAAAAAAAAAATCTTGTTTTGCCAAGAAACTTCCCAAATCTACTTCAAATTGAATTGTACTTTCAAAGAAAAGTAGATATGCAGGAATACTTCCAAAGGATGAGTTACTTTAGGCAGACTAGAAAACATGATAAACTCCAGGCCAGATTCCTTTTTGATTCCACATAAAACAAATTTGTAATGAAGCAAAGAAACTCTGGGATTAGAGTAGAATGAACTAAGATACAAAGCTAATACATAACAAATACTAAATTTTTCAGAAGTAAAAACAAAACAAAGCAAAACTTTAAAACAAAACCAGCATCATTTGTACAAAAATACTGATTCGAAGGGATACATGCACCCCAGTGTTTATAACTGCATTATCAATAATAACCAAATTATGGAAAGGACCAAAATGCCCATCAACTGAAGAATATATAAAAAAAGATGTGGTGTGTGTGTATATATACACCACACACCATGGAGTTTTACTCAACCATAAAATAATGAAATCTTTTTATCTGCAACAGCATGGATGGAGCTAGAGAGTATTTATGTTAAGTGAAATAAGTCTGTCAGAGAAAAACAAATACCATATGATTTTACTCATATGTGGAATTTAAGACACAAAACAAATAAACATGGGGGGAGGAAAAGAGAGGAAACCAAGGGGCAGACTCTTGGCTGAAGAGAGCAGACTGATAGTTGCTGGAGGGGAGGTGGGCAGGGGGATGAGTTGAGTGGGTGATGGGTCTTAAGTTAGGGCCCTTGTGATGAGCACTGGGTATTGTATGTAGGTGATGAACCACTTGTTTCTACACAGGGAACTAATATTGTACTATGTTAACTAACTGAAATTTAAATAAAACTTGGAAAGAAAAAAATAAAACCAGCATGAAAGGAAAAATATCCTTCAAGAAAATTACAATACTCAAAAATTTTTTTCACTTCTTTTTATTCTTTATTATTTTTTTATTTGAGAGAGAGAGCATGCATGAGTGGAGGAGAGGGGCAGAGGGAGAGAGAGAGAAAGAGGGGGGAGAGAGAGAGAGAGAGAGAGAGAGAGAGAGAGAGAGAGAGAGACTTAAGCAAGCTCCACGCCCCTTTGCACTTCTCTTAAATGTGAACTGTATCCATCTAATTTTCCACTGCCTAAGGAAACAATACAAACTATGAAGGTCACTGATAAATGAAAAAAAAACATACTCAAGTAATGTATTTACTATCATAAACTTACCCCATATACACTTGAATTATTTGAATTATTTCATAAAGAAAAAAATCAAAGTTTACATTTATTATTAATCCAATAGTGTTTCAAAAAAATAATTTTAGGGGCACCTGGGTGACTCTGTCGATTGAGCAACCAACTCTTGATTTCAGCTCAGGTCATGATCTCACAGTCATGAGATGGAGCACTGTATAGGGCTCCACATGATCTTGGAGACTGCTTGGGATTTTCTCTCTCTCTCCCTCTGCCCTTCTCACTGCTTGCTCTCTTTTCTGTTCCATTGATCTGAGGTGTGTTCTTGTGCCAGTACCGTACTGTCTTGACGATTAAAGCTTTGTACTATAGCTTGAAGTCTGGGATTGTGATGCCTCCTGCTTTGGTTTTCGTTGTCAAGCTTGCTTTGGCTATTTGGGGTGTTTTCTGGTTCCATACAAATTTTAGGATTCTTTGTTCTAGCTATGTGAAGAATGCTGGTGTTATTTTGATATGGATTGCAATGAATATGTAGATAGCTTTGGGTGGTATCGACATTTTAACAATATTTGTTCTTCCTCTCCAGGAGCATGGAATCTTTTTCCATTTTTTTGTGTCTTCTTCAGTTTCTTTCATAAGCTTTCTGTAGTTTTCAGTGTATAGATTTTTCATCTCTTTGGTTAGTTTTATTCCTAGGTATTTTATGGTTTTTGGTGCAACTGTAATTGGGATTAGTTCCTTGATTTATCTTTCTGTGGCTTTATTGTTGGTGTATAAGAATGCAGCCGATTTCTGTGCATTGATTTTATATCCTGAAACTTTGCTGAATTCATGATTCAGTTCTAGCAGTTATTTGGTGGAATCTTTAGGGTTTTCCATATAGAGTATCATGTCATTTGCAAAGAGTGAAAGTTTGACCTCCTCCTGGCCAATTTGGACGCCTTTTATTTCTTTGTGTTGTCTGATTGCAGAGGCTAAGACTTCCAATACTATGTTGAATAACAGTGGTGAGAGTGGACATCCCTGTCTTGTTCCTGACCTTAGGGGGAAAGCTCTCAGTTATTCCCCATTGAGGATGATATTAGCGTTGGGTCGTTCATATATGGCTTTTATGATCTCAAGGTATGGTCCTTCTATCCCTACTTTCTTGAGGATTTTTATCAAGAAAGGATGCTGTATTTTGTCAAATGCTTTCTCTGCATCTATTGAGAGGATCATATGGTTCTTGTCCTTTCTTCTATTGACGTGATGAATCATATTGATTGTTTTGTGGATATTGAACCAGCCCTGCCTCCCAGGTATAAATCCCACTTGGTCGTGGTGAATAATTTTTTTAATGTATTGTTGGAACCAGTTGGATAATATCTTGTTGAGGAGTTTTGCATCCATGTTCATCAGGGAAATTGGTCTATAGTTTCCTTTTTAGTGGGGTCTGTGTCTGGTTTTGGAATCAAGGTAATGCTGGCTTCATAGAAAGAATTTGGAAGTTTTCCTTCCACTTCTGTTTTTTGGAACAGCTTCAAGAGAATAGGTGTTAACTCTTCCTTAAATGTTTGGTAGAATTCCCCTGGAAAGCCATCTGGCTCTGGACTCTTGTTTTTTGGGAGATTTTTGATTACTAATTCAATTTCCTTACGGGTTATAGGTCTGTTCAAATTTTCTGTTTCTTCCTGTTTCAGTTTTGGTAGTGTATATGTTTCTAGGAATTTGTCCATTTCTTCCATATTGCCCATTTTATTGGCATATAATTGCACATAATCTTCTCTTATTATTGTTTTTATTTCTGCTGTGTTGGTTGTGATCTCTCCTCTTTCATTCTTGATTTTATTTATTTGGGTCCTTTCCTTTTTCTTTTTGATCAAACTTGCCAGTGGATTATCAATTTTATTAATTCTTTCAAAGAACCAGCTTCTGGTTTCATTGATCTGTTCTAGTGTTTTGTTTTGCCTTTGGTTTCGATGACGTTAATTTCTGCTATAATCTTTGTTATTTCCTGTCTTCTGCTAGTTTGGGGTTTTATTTGCTGTTCTTTTTCCAGCTCCTTAAGGTGTAAGGTTAAGTTGTGTATCTGAGATCTTTCTTCTTTCTTTAGGAGGGCCTGGATTGCTATGTACTTTCCTCTTGTGACCACCTTTGCTGATTCCCAGAGGTTTTGGGTTGTGGTGTTATCATATTCATTGACTTCTGTATACTCTTTAATTTCCTTTTTAACTTCTTGGTTAGCCCTTTCATTCTTAGCAGGATGTTTGTTAGTCTCCAACTATATGTTACCTTTCCAAATTTTTTCTTGTGGTTAATCTCGAGTTTCATAGTGTTGTGGTCTGAAAATATGCACGATATGATCTCAATCTTTTTGTACTCACTGAGAGCTGATTTGTGTCCCAGTATGTGGTCTATTCTGGAGAACATTCCATGTGTACTGGAGAAGAATGTATATTCTGCTGCTTTAGGATGAAATGTTCTGAATATATCTGTTAAGTCCATCTGGTCCAGTGTGTCATTCAAAGCCATTGTTTCCGTGTTGATTTTTTGATTAGATGATCTGTCCATTGCTGTGAGTGGGGTGTTGAAGTCTTCTAATACTATGGTATTACTATTGATGGGTTTCTTTATGTTTGTGATTAATTGATTTATACATTTGCGTGCTTTCACATTTGGTGCAAAGATGTTTACAATTGTTAGGTCTTCTTGGTGCAGAGACCCTTAATTATGATATACTGCCCTTCTTCATCTCTTGATACAGTCTTTATTTTAAAGTCTAGATTTTCTGATATAAGTATGGCTACTCTGGCTTTCTTTTGTTGACCATTAGCATGATAGATGGTTCTCCATCCCCTTACTTTCAATCTGAAGGTGTCTTTAGGTCTAAAGTGGGTCTCTTGTAAACAGCATATAGATGGATCTTGTTTTCTTATCCATTCTGTTACCCTATGTCTTTTGATTGGAGCATTGAGCCCATTGATGTGTAGAGTGAGTACTGAAAGATATGAACTTATTGCCATTATGTTGCTTGTAGAGTTGGAGTTTCAGGTGGTGTTCTCTGGTCCTTTCTACTCTCTGTTGCTTTTGGTATGTATGTGTGTATGTTATGTATGTATGTATGTCTTTATATTTTCATCTTTTCTCCCCTCAGAGAGTCCCCCTTAAAATTTCTTGCAGGGCTGGTTTAGTGGTCACAAACTCCTTTAATTTTTGTTTGGGAAAATGTTTATCTTTCCTTCTATTTTGAATGTCAGCCTTGCTGGATAAAGAATTCTTGGCTGCATATTTTTCCGATTCAGTGCATTCAATATATCCTGCCACTCCTTTCTGGCCTGCCAAGTTTCTGTGGATAGGTCTGCAGCAAACCTGATCTGTCTTCCCTTGTAGGTTAAGGACTTTTTTTTCCCTTGCTGGTTTCATGATTCTCTCCTTGCCTGAGTATTTTGTGAATTTGACTATGATATGCCTTGTTGGTGGTTGGTTTTTGTTGAATCTAATGGGAGTCCTCTGTGCTTCCTGGATTTTGATGTCTGTGTCTTTCCTCAGATTAGGAAAGTTTTCCGCTATGATCTGCTCACATAACCCTTCTACCCCTATTTCTCTCTCTTTCTCTTCTGGGACCCCTATGATTCTGATGTTCCTTTTTAACGAGTCACTGATTTCTCTGATTCTTAAATCATGCTTTTTTGCCTTAATCTCCCTCTTTTTTTCAGCCTCGTTATTCTCCATAAGTTTGTCCCCTATATCGCTGATTCTCTGTTCTGCCTCATCCATCCGTGCTGCCGTGGCATCCATTCATGATTGCAGCTCAGTTCTAGCATTTTTTATTTCATCCTGACTAGTTTTTACTTATTTAATCTCCGCAGAAAAGGATTCTAATCTATTTTCGACTCCAGCTAGTATTCTTATTATTGTGATTCTAAATTCTGGTTCAGACACCTTGCTTGTGTCTGTGTTGGTTAAGTCTGTGGCTGTCGTTTCTTCCTGCTCTTTATTTTGGGGTGAATTCCTTCGTTTTGTCATTTTGAAGGGAGAAAAGGAATTAATGAGGTAGAAAAAATTAAAATTAAAAAAATTAAAACTAAAGCATTAAAATTAAAAAATTAAAAACACATACACGCACACACAAAATCGAATAAATGATGCTAGATCCTAGGTGTGTTTTGGTATGGGTGTTGAAAGTGGCTTGATAGATTAGGAAAAAAAAGGGGAAAGAAGAAAAAAAAGGAAATCATTTGAAAATTTGGAAAAAAGAATACACTGAAGTAGACTAAAATGAAATGATGCAAGTAAACTAGAATTTGAAAAAAATTACACAAAAGTAAAAAATATAGTAGAAAAAATTAAATTATTTTTAATAAGAATTAAAAATAGAAATGAATTTTTTCTCTTTCTATATTCAAGAAAAAGAAATGAAATGAAAAAGAAAAAAGAAAAAAAGGAAACCATTTGTAAATATGAAAAAATGAATACACTTGAATAGACTAAAATAAAATGATGGAAGTAAAATAGAACTTGAAAAAAAATACACAAAATTTTAAAAAATAGTAAAAAATTAAAAAAATATTTTTAATACAAATTGAAAATAAAAATGAATTTTTTCTTCTTGTATTCAAGAAAAAGAAAAACGAAAATGTGGTAAAAAGAAAAAAAAAGAACGAAAGAAAATTCAATAGATGGACCTGCTAACAGGCTGAAATATGACTGAAATTCCTTTCTTTTCCCCGAGAAGTCAGACTAGGAAGTGCTTTATAGTCCATAAACTAAGCAGGCAGTGAGACTTCAGTTCTTGAAGAGTGAGGTTGGCCTAGTTGGGTGGGGCGTAGTGTACGGCTCCGTTCTCTAGTAGATGGCGCTGCTAGCGCCAGTCTCTAGTATTGGAACTCTGTTCTCCCCGATCATCAATCGCACACCCGTCCTTTGTCTTCAGCTTTCATCCACTTCCCGCTTTTACTGTCCGTGATCAAGCCTCAGGTAGTACCTCTCTCCCGAGTTTTGTCTCAGATGCGGCTGTTTTCCCTTCCACTTACTTCTGAGGGACTGTGGCTTTGACCCGTTCCACCCTCTGGGGAGGGTCTCACCGAACAATAGCTGAATGCCGGCCGCACCCAGGAAAGTTCGTGGGACTGTGTTGCTGCCAATGCCCAGAGACTGATGCCTGGTGCTCCCGCCCCAGGAAAAGTTCACAAGATAATGTAGCAGCAGCGTTTCAGGGATTATGGAAAATCACAACACACATGTGGCACCAGTCTACATTAACGACCTTATTCCAGCATCAGCAGATGGGCCCAGGTTGCCTCACAGCCTCTACCAAATGTCCTTCCAGCAGTGGGACTGCTTCTCCCTGTGTGACCCGAGAACCTCCGGACCGCAGTCTGTTCCTGGGGATTCGCCCTTCCCACCAGAGCACCACCAGGTATCGAGCTGTGGAGTTGCAGACTCTGTGCTCCCCCTGTTTGCAGTCTTAATGAATTTAAACCCTCTCCTTTGTCCTTTCTCTGTTCTCCTTTCTCCTTTCTCTTTTCTCCTTTCTCCCTTTTTAGCTCAGTCCCTGTGGCTGTTTCCAATTTTCCACTTTCTCTCCAGCTGCTTTTGGGGAGGAGCGCTTTTCCTGTATTCTCCCCACCTTCTCTGTCCTCTCTCCACAAATAAAAGCACCTCCCTGCCCTCTGCAGCTTCTCTCTCCCCAAGTTCACCTCTCGGCACTGCGTACCTGCTGAATTCTGTGGTTCAGGTTGTGCAGATTGTTGTGTTAATCCTCATATCAGTTTTCTAGGTGTGCAGAATGGTTTTAGTGTTGGTCTGACTGTATTTCATGGATGCGAGACACGCAAAAGACATCCATGCTGTTCTGTCATCTTGACTCCCCAGCATCTGTACTATTTGATTAGGGGTTTAGAGTTGTACTTAGAGCAAAAGACAGAAGCTGTTTTGTGAAATAGACATGGCACAAGAAAGCAAAAGTACAATGAAGTGCAACAGAAGTAACATAGCTTAAATCACAGCTGTGGCTGACATTACTGCTGCCTTCTCAACGTTCCCAGTGCCTAAAATAATGACTTCCTACAGATAACACAAACACCTGGATGGGCACACTTGTGTGCCTATGCATGTGTGGCTACACATGCAAACCATATATACCTCTGCTTTGCCCAAGCTTTTAACCAGCTACTTGTGCATTAGAACAGTTGCTTTGAAACATAAGCATCTATCTACTTCTGTTGGAACAGGTCTGTTTGTAATTACAGAATCATGGTCTTTGCTGGATGAAATATTCATGTGCACTCTATTGCCAAACTGCACTTATGGCATAGTAAACTGCAAACATTATCATATTAAAAACAATTTAGTGACATGCTTCATGCCAACTTAATAACAAATGTCATTTTAAATATTGTTTAAGAGCACTAGTTTAATAACTTTATACACTGGACCACCACAATGTATTTATTATCTATAGTGTATTTGGAGAAACTAAAATGGAAATGAAAAGAAGTAGTTGAACTCAGTCATATAGTTCCCAAGTAATGACGAGGCATTTGATAAAGGGTCTCCATTTCTGAGCAATCCTGGAACATGGGGATGATTTGACTCCTTTGGATTGGTTCCCAAGCCCTAGACTGCTTATTTCCTGGCGCGTGCATACACTGTAGTCTCCTGTTTTCGCATAAGGTACACAAAGACGATAATGGACAATTTAGCCTATTTGAGAGTGGGGGAATATATTTATCAAAGGACTAATGCCAGGATGTGCCATTCTCCTTGTAAACTGTCTTAGTTTATTTCTGTTTCATGCTCAAAGGGGTCAAATCAAAATGTGTATGTGTGTTGAAAATTTAAAATATACTATGACTTGGAGTTAGGTGTGGAATTTTGGACTATTTGATGCAATTTTTAGTGATACTTTACCATTGTATTTTTTTAAAAATGTTTGTTTATTTTTGAGAGAGAGAGAGAGCAAGTGAGGGAGGGACAGAGAAAGATGGAGGAGATCCCAAGCAGGCTCCATGCTGTCAGTGCAGAGCCCAATGCAGAGCTCGATCTCAGGAACTGGGAGATCATTACCTCAGTCGAAATCAAGAGTTGGTCACTCAACTGACTGAGCTACCCAGGCACCCCACCGCTCTTTGCTTAATGCATTTTTATCTCTCCCTCTGTTTGTTTCTTTCTTCCTTTCCTTTTCCTTTTATTTTCTTCCTTGGGAGGCATTCAAGGCTATAGAGTACGGAAATGTATATTGAGCATTAAAAATTTATAAAGGAACTATAAGTTTAAGGCTGCAGCTTGAGTTTTGAATGTGGACAGTATAATATTTTCCTATCATTTTTTTTCCATCAGAGTATCTCAAAAGGGATTATTTATGGCACAAATAAAATATTATAGTTTGAAAGGTTAATTAGATTGTCTCATTTATGAAAACTGTGACTAAGGAGCGTTTGCTGACTTAGTTACTTCATGCTGCTCTAGACTCAAAATAAAATGACTAGCACACTCATTTTTTGGAAAAAAAATTAAAATTTGTCTTAACAAAACCCAAATAAAAATGTTATAATATAGAATGTAGTACCAGATGGTCTTTAATATATGGCAGATTGATATAGGAGTGTTTTGAGCCAACTGCAAGTATGAGAATTATTGTGTTTCACTATTGACTCAACAGCTTAGGAGCCACTTACAGAAACTGTAGTGTTTAATCAATATAGTGAAATATTCCACTATACAATTCAAATATTATGTCTTTCAACAGGAATCATATGTAACTCTGCCTTAAATCAGTAAAAGCTAAATGGATTGACCTCTACCACTTTGGCACTAATGTAGAAAGGGTGATGGAAAAAGAGATGCAATGACTTTGTGAATGCAATAGCATACCATTTCTTGTAATAAAAAAAGAAAATGCATAAATTCAATACATATCAATAATTCTTACCTGCATAATTAAACATTCACTATATTCTAAATGGATAACATTCATTTGAATGTGTTATACATTTCTTTTAAAATAACGGTATAATTATTAGAAATAAGGTCAGATGGTGAAAAGTATTAGTTCTCCAAGGTTTCCAGCCCTGCCACTAACTAGCTAAGCTACCGTCATCACTTTCCTTCTCTGGGTTTCAACTTCTTTATCCCCAAAAAGAATGATTTGGATCTTAACATTTATAAGGCCTCTTTCACTTACATTTATGATTTTATTCAAATTCTCTTAATATTGACAATAACTAAGTATCTGAAAATTTAGCATTTACTGCTTTACATACATAGAGTTTGTAATTACTGTAATTGATACTTACAATAGTGGAAACTGATTTTCTGCTTTTCCAATTATTTTATACTATTGTTTTGAGGAAAATAGTTATTACGAGTTAGTATTCACACCTCAATTAGAGAAGGCCTATAGAAATTTCAAAATATTTTACCAGACCTTTAATGTATTAAGAAAAAAATAAGTAGGATAACTTAATTTGGGATACATGTTCATGTTATCAGAAGATGTATTAGCTTTCTATACTGAAAAACAAATTGTCACAAAATTGATGGCTTAAAAAACTAAACATTTCTTATCATTTTTGTGGGTCAGGAATCCAGGCACAGCTTATCTGAGTCTTTGGCAAAACTGTAATCAGGGTGTCAGCCAGGGCTGGATTTTCATCTGGGTTGACTGAAAAAGAGCTTCCAAGCTCTCTCAGGTTGTTGGCAGAATTTATTTCCTTATGGCTATAGGGCTCACAGCAGCTTGCCTCTTCAAAGTCAAAAAGAACAAGACCCTAGAGCAGTTCTGCTAGCAAGGTAGCATTTTATATAACCAAACCAATTATGGGAATGACATCGAATTACCTTTGACATATTTTGTGGGTTAGAAGAATGTCACCAGTCCCATCTACATTCAAAGGAAAGGGATTGTACAAAGACATGAATACGAGGAAGCAAATATGGAGGCTACCTAAAGGTTTGTTCACCACAGAAGAAATATGAAGGTGCAAATTGTGCTCCATTATAATTTCTTCCTTTCCCTCTTTTTCCTTGCCTTTTCTTTTCCTCCCTCCTCCTCCTTTTCTTTCTCCTTCTCTCACCATTTTTGTTTTGGTAAAACTTCTCATTGTGACTGAATTGTGGAGAAGCTCTATGTACCACGTGCCTCAATTACAGGTACATATGCGGAGGACAAACGATGGCTTTCCTGCCTTACAGGATACTAGCTACTAATGCATTATGTGATAACCTGTCAAATGCTTTTACACCTGACTGTGTAATTATGTGAAAAATCCCCTGATGAAAATCAGTCTCTGAACTTGTAACCAAGCCAAAGTTTCAAGTGAAGATTGATTTATCTTGATGGCTAGTGAAGGATAATTCTCACTCATTTCATGCCTGATTCTTGTATCAGGGATTTAACGACCAATATTTTAAAATACTTTATAATTCTAAAAGACAGATGTTTGCTAGGAATTTAGTGACTACAGGAGGAGAACATAAGTACAGGGTGAAGCATGATCACTAACAAGATGGAAGAAACGTTTTCTCAGACATGTCATTCATTCACACATGTTCATAGATTAATCATCCAAATGCTCTTCTGTTTTCTTGTATCCTTTTGGCCTCATTTGGCCTCTGGCTGTTTAATCTCACCAGTACTTCTATTTCTGAGTAGGCTGGGAGAGGTAAGTGAATTCAATCTCAAGCTACTTTCTCCACTCTCAAGAAAATGATCTCTAGTTACATTCTCTTATAGTTACATGCTCTTATAGTGAAATCTTGGAGTCTTCTTTCTGATGAGGTCTTCTTAGTGTTTTGTCTCTTTTACAGACTGGTGGTTCTGTGCCAAAGTGATTTAGAGTAGAGTTATTCAAATTACTTTTTGATCCTGTGTTGGAGATTCTGATCATCATTTTTTCTCTGTATTGCTTTCATAATTCAACACTATTGAAAAACTTTTAACTACATTAAAGTAGGGCATTAGCTCCACTTACATGTTGTGACTTCTGCGTGGAAGAATTATTACTTTACTGAGAAGACAGTGATATAAAATGAATAAAGCCTATAGTTGTTTATGGCAAGGTGAAACTATAAAAACAAACAACAGAAATTGC
>NW_024420442.1:8157855-8210717 GCF_014898765.1 Herpailurus yagouaroundi
GGGGGGGGGGGGGGTTGTACATGTAAGACACTATGAACTAAAGGAAATCCAAAGGACATAAACTAATCATTTTATGAAAATAATAAATAATATTGCATATTCTTCTAATACATAGAGGCAAATGTGCTAAGGAGGATAGTGCTGCCTTGTTCACAAAGATATTTCAAATGAAAGGAAATGAGGCAGGTTTCTTTCTTCCAACTGCTTTCTATAGACCTTTGAACTTCCAAAAGGGATATATTATTTTAATATTAATCCAGTTCCCTAAAGGATATATTTTCCAGTGAGATTATGCAGGATTATGTCGTGATATTTTGTTACTCAGTGAACACTTGTTGATCACCAACTATGTACAGGCTCGGATAATAATTATTTATTATTTGGGGTATTTCCATTAATTAAATAAAGAGTTTAATAATTCCTCAAAAGTGGGGTTTTAAATAGCTTGGACAATTTTTATTTTTTATTTATTTTTTAATTATTTTTTTTTTTTGTTTCCCTTCCCTATGTTCATTCTAGTTATTTTTTATTTTTTATTTTTTTATTTTTTTTTTCAACGTTTTTATTTTCGGGACAGAGAGAGACAGAGCATGAACGGGGGAGGGGCAGAGAGAGAGGGAGACACAGAATCAGAAACAGGCTCCAGGCTCCGAGCCATCAGCCCAGAGCCTGACGCGGGGCTCGAACTCACGGACCGCGAGATCGTGACCTGGCTGAAGTCGGACGCTTAACCGACTGCGCCACCCAGGCGCCCCTCTAGTTATTTTTTAAAGGATGTCACAGAAATAGCTAGAAAAAATGAAATATGGCCTTTTGTAGCAACGTGGATGGAACTGGAGAGTGTGATGCTAAGTGAAATAAGCCATACAGAGAAAGACAGATACCATATGGTTTCACTCTTATGTGGATCCTGAGAAACTTAATTATTTTTAAGGAATATTTTAATGTTTATTTATTTTTGAGAGAGAAAGAGAGCATCAGCAGGGGAGAGGCAGAGACAGAGGGAGAAACAGAATCTGAAGCAAGCTCCAGGCTCCTAGCTGTCAGCAAAGAGGCAGACGTGGGGCTTGAACTCCCGAACCATGAGATCATGACCTGAGCTGAAGTCGGACACAACCAACTGAGCCATCCAGGTGCCCCTTTTACCCAATTATTAAATTCCATTTAAAACACCAGTCTTTGGTCTAAGCCTTTTTCTCCTTTCTCTGTTAAGTCAGCCTACTGGAATATTCCTATATTTTTATTATTTTTTCAATGTTTATTTTTGAGAGACAGAGAGAGAGAGAGACAGATTGCGAGCAGGGGAGGGGCAGAGAGAGAGGGAGACACAAATCGGAAGCATGCTCCAGGCTCTGAGCTGTCAGCACAGGGCCCAATGCAGGACTCAAACCCACAAATTGTGAGATCATGACCTGAGCCAAAGTCGGACACTTAACCGACTGAGCCACCCAGGAGCCCCTGGAATGTTCCTATAATTTAAAAAATACATGCCAGGGGAAAAATTATGTTTTTGTGAATAGAAATATATAATCTGTTTTTCATGCACTTACCTATTTTGTTCAGAAATATTCACAAGGACAATATTGGTAGATTGCAGTACTACAATAAGGCCAAGTATCTATTTCCTTTTTCAGGCAGGTGTATTTCCCCCCAGTATTCATATCTTGGCCAGATAACAGTGATTATTCAGGTATTGAAGGTACTAAAAGATTTTTTTCAGGTAATTAAGCAACTGAATAGAAAGGCAAGAATATTTATATTTGTTACCTACAGGTCAAGGGCACAAATAGGTGAGTGGGAAAACCTCAGCAAAATAGCATTTTAAACAATTGTTGCGAGGAATTGGCTTTTAGTTCTAGCTTCTGTAGTGTACAGTTTAAGGAAATTGGCTAAAATCTTTGAGTAATATAAAGTCTGAACTGTGAACAATTTCTGAAAGAGAATGAAAATTCCTTAATTATTATATCAGAAATTAGTTAAGTGTTTTGTGGTTCAGCAGAGACACAGAATAATGACACATGTGTAAGTACCCAGTGTCCAGAGTCTGGTATTTGTTTCTTAATGTATAGCATATATGCTTAAATTAGTACTTTGAGTAGTACTTCAATTAATACTATATATGTTCATTATCTAGTTCTGATTTTGTTCTTTTTATATTTTAGAGGTTTTTAAAAAGTTTTGAGTTTGAAGTATCAATTTACATTTTAAGAGGACATTCAGATTGGATGCCATTTTAGTTCAAGTCCTGGTGACTGTAAGAGTAACTCCTAACTGGAGCTTGTTCCTATTTGGATGAACCACTTTTAAAAAGCTCTTTATCAATGAATGATTCAGGTAGCACCTACTTGAAAAATTTAAGTATCCCAGTGTTCTCATCTGGAAAATGGGATGATTAATATTGGCTTACCTCTTTAGGTGCCTATGAACAATAACTAATAAAAATTGTTATAGGCACTTGATAAAATACTAAGTGCCATACAAATGTCTGTTCAACAGGAAGAACAGCAACAGCAGCACTTTGCATCACTGGGTGCCCCCACTTTAAGCAAAGTAAGTTTTCTTCTCCAAACTTCTGTGTAATTTATTGCCAAGTGCAAAAACTATCTCAATTTCCTGTGCTCACTGATGCTGACATTTAACTCATTACCATGTAGAGTGTTTTGAAAGCGCTTTGATAGCTGAAGGAACTAAATATGAAGTCCAGTTCTTTTTTTATTATCCAATACCCTCCACTCTTTCACACTCTTAGTAAGCAGATTTAGTATTTCTGTGAACTCTTCAGAATTGCTGATGATAAAGAAAAATAAATCTCTTGGACTCTAAATTCCTCTGGCACTTCCACCTCAGTCCCACTTTCATTTTGATCTTAGATAAAACCAGAGCTTTTAATTTTAAAAGAAATTATAACAGCTGAAATTTATTTTGCATTTCTAAGGAGTCTTTGTCATGGCTGAGAGAGGAATGTACATTGTTTAGGCTTTAGAAAGGAGATCTCTGAAATAGGTAAAACAGTAGAGCAAAGAGGCTGAGTGATTTAAGAGAAGATTCAGAGTAATTCACTGTCTGACCTGGAGATCCCCCAGGATTTACAAGCCTTTAAACCAAATATGTACCTACAAGCTCTCTTAAGTTACCTTTCTTGGAAATCTGTATGCCCTCTATAAATTCAACTTCTGTGGAGGAGTTAAGGATCAGAGTCACCTCCTTACAAAAAATAGACTGGGTAAATAATTTAGGACTGTAAAATACTAAGTTTTGGAGGAGAGGTCTACATTTTGTCGTTGTCCTTCCTGTCAATACAATTGTATAGTTACCAAACTTGTCTTCAATTGTCCCTGCTTTCTTTTCTGTATTCTTCTACATATTGGATGATGATGATGATGATTTTTATTTTTATTCTTCTTTCTCTTCCCTTATCTTCTCTGTGTGGATTTTATAGTGGTAATAACTTTTGCAACCCATAGCAGTGGATCCCATAATGGGTTAGTATTATTACATGTGTTAGTAGCTAGAATATTTTCTTCCTTTGCAAAAGTTGGGGAGAATTCACCTTTCTTTCCTTTCTATTCTAACTTGAGTCTCTCGTTGTCTTGCATAAAATCTGGTCTTTTTCTCCTGATTATATATAATAAAGGGGCTCAGTGATCACCTTGATAATGGGTTTCAGTGACTGGCCTTTTATAATATAATGTTTCCTTCTGGAAAGATGCACATATAAGGGGAGAATAGGGAGTTATTATCAAGCTACTGGATTATTACTGTCACTACTAGTACTAGTTCTAGTAAAAATGAGACCAACAGAACTATTAGTGTTAGTAATAAATACCATCTATTGAACCCATACCATATTCCATGTTACAGCAATTTCACATACTGCATTTCATTTTTATTTTTAAATTTTATTAATTTATTTACTTTTAGAGAGAGAGTGTATGAACAGGGGAGAGGGGCAGAAGGGGAGAGAGAGAGAGAGAGAGAGAGAGAGAGAGAGAGAGAAGAGAGGGAGAGAGAATCCCAAGCAGGCTCCACACTCAGCATGGAGCCCAACACGGGCCTCCATCTCATGAGTCCGGGATCATGACCTGAGCTGAAATCAGGAGTCAGACTGTTCAACGGACTGAACCACTCAGGTGTCCCTGCATTTCAAAAACCTTACAAATGCAGGTTGCTTTAAGTGATTTGCAGTGTTATTCAAAGTAAATGTGCTTTTATTTTTTATTTTTGTCCTTATTCTTTTTAAAGTTTATTTATTTTGAGAGAGAGAGAGAGACAGAGAGAGAGAGAGACAGAGAGAGAGAGAGACAGAGAGACAGAGAATGAGCACAAGCAGGGGAGGGGCAGAGAAAGAGAGGGAGATAGAGAATCCCAAGTAGGCTCCATGCTGTCAGCACAGAACCCAATGTAGGGCTTGGACCCACAAACTGAATTCATGACCTAGGCCTAAATCAAGAGTCAGAAGCTTAACCGACTGAGCCACAGAGGCGCCCCAAAGTAAATAAAAAAAATCAAACTTGAGAACTCATATTGATATACTACTACCTTAAACTAACATTCTTAGTACTCCTTTTGGCATAGTTTTGATGAAGTTAAATAAACATGCTGGCATTTTACTGTAGCCTTGCTATCTTCCTTGAGTTCATCAAAGACCAAACTGCCTCATAATGAAATCTTTGGTATTTCAATGTGTATTTGAATGGAAGTAGGAAAGGTTTCTATGTAGCAAATCTTGTTATGGTGACGGTTTTGTGTATTAATGAATGAGGATGAAATGTAAAATTTTCAATATTATTTTTATCAAATAAAAACAAGATGGAAAGGCTTCTTCTTCTTTGCATGTATAAGGATCAGGGAGTAAAAGTGTACAACATGCAGGCACCAGGGATGTTTAAAAGTGAGGAAGGTGAAGGCTGGTGTAGAATCTTATATCATTAACCAACTGTCACCTTGTCAGTTAAATTTACCTTTTTCTAAGCCTGCTCGGGGCTCACTTTGAATAAATACAATAGCTGAAGGGAAAGCAAAAGTTCCAGCTTTCTGATTTGTCAGCTTGAAAAATGATGAGGGCAATCAAAATGGATGGGGGAGTACATTTTAAGTAGCATATGTTTGGGAGACTGAGTATCTGCATTTTTCAGGTTTGTTAGGTAGATAGGTAATGTTATACCTCTGTGATATTTAAAAGCATTTTTTGTTTGGTTTCTAAACACTTATCAATGGTTATGATTCTAGCAGTATTAAGGTACACGAAATGCTTTCAAATTGATTACTAGTCTAGAAGGAATTAGAAATAATCAGTGTCTAAAATGGGAAGAAAGGGTAGGAGGAAGTGTCCTTTTGATATGAACAATGCTTGTTTCATAAGGAAGAATTTCTTTAGAGTCACTAGTAAAACCATATTAACAGAGTGAATTTTGAAAACTGAAAATATATTAAAAAAAACCCTCTCATGCTTGAATAACTTATATAGATGACCCCACATCCCTTGAAACATGAAGGTTTATTACTTTGTTAGGTGTTTTCCATTATTCACCAACTAATTCAAGTTCTTTCTCCCTCTTTCCCAGGAATTCATACACCTGATATATTTAGGATTGAATTCCTTATTTGTATAACTTATGTATTATTGCACAACAAGTTAATCTCAAACTTGGAGGTTTAAAACAACAAATATTTATTATCCCATTGTTTCTTTGAGTCAGGAATTTGGGAGAAGCTTAGCTGAGTGCGTCTAGTTCAGGGTCGTCCATGAGGTTACAGGCAAGATGTTAGCCAGGACTGGAGTCATCTGAAGGAATAAGAGGTTGGAGGATTCACTTCTAAGCTTACTCATATGACTATTGGCCAGAGTCTTCAAGTTACTCATTAGAAGAAGGCCTCAGTTCCACAAAGTCTCTGGATAAGTGAATGTCTTCATAACATAGCATCTGGTGTTCTTGAGAATGAGTGATCTGAGAGAGAAAGAGGAAAAAGGAGGGTAAGAGGGACAGAGAGAGAGAGAGATGGAAAGAGGGAGAGTGTAGAAGAAAGAGACTGAGATAGAACCTACAGTGCTTTTTATGAATAATCTTCAACTCATGCAGTGTTTTATTTTATTTTTATTTTATATGTTATTTTATTTTTATATGTTATTTTATTTGTATCACTAACTCTAAGTCACACTCAAGGGGAGGGAAATAGGACACTGCCTCTTGAAATGAGGAAGATCAAAGATCTTGTGGGCATATCTTAAAACCACCACATTATTAGTCACTTGTCCCTCTTGGTCATTCTTCTTAGTCATTGAGAAAGCCACTTGAACAGATGATTTTATTTCTCTGTGGCTTCAATAGCAGCTATGGTAGTAGGTACCTGTAGATTGTTCCAATGATCTCTTTAATTCTTAATATTATTGTATACTTGATTAACGGTGCTTCCAAATAGAATTTTTAATGTTCTTTCTTGTATGTTCACAGCCACATTCAGATCAGTCACTTGTATCTATTTTCCAGGAAATGTTTTATCCGTTCTGTGTTTGGTTCCTAACATGGGTGTTGAATATGACATTTCCTCATCCTACCAGTGGTTTTCTGTTTCACTAACATCTTTTCTGGTAACATTATGGATTAGACCTTGGTATTGAGCAGGAGGCTATTATATATGGCACAAAAGGATAAGTGGAGCACTGAACTTACAGTAATTCGTTCTGTAAATAAATGTTTAATAAAGTTAATAGTAAGTATTATTTTATGAAGACGTAAAAGCATACTCTGAGTAGTTGTTTGACTTAAATAGCCCAGAAAAGCTACAAAATCATATAGATTTTGGACACCTGGGTAGCTCAGCCAGTGAAGCATCCGACTTCAGCTCAGGTCATGATCTCACAGTTCGTGGGTTCGAGCCCCGTGTCGGGCTCTGTGCTGAAAGCTCAGAGACTGGAGCCTGCTTCGGATTCTGTATTTCCCTCTCTCTCTCTGCCCCTCCCCTGCTCACATTCTGTCTCTATCTCAAAAAATAAATGAACATTAAAAAATTAAAAAATATATAGATTTTGTCTAGAAGGGAACATGGGAATGTGTAGCCCAACCTTTTACATTTACAGATGCAGAAATGGAGTAACTTATTTTCTGGGTTAAAGAGCTTTGTAGATTATAGCAAAACATTTTGTGTAGATAGGAAGGCACCAAATTATTTTTAACTAGCTGATGATAATGGCGAATTCCAGACTGTCATCAAGACTTAGGATAAAACCACTAATATTGGCTATCTTGTCTTTTTTTTAGATGGTTATTATTATTTTCAATGTGACTGGGGGATATAATTCTTATTTAACTTATTGCATAAATCATCAATTATATTCTGCTTGAAAGATGACAATTCTATGGTTGTTTTGCATTTAAGAGTTAGTGTGCTATAGTATTTTCATATCTACTGTCTTTATTTGCACAGAGATCTGAGCAATAGGGCAAAGTATACTACGTATTTTTTTATTAGAAAACAGAGGTCCAGTTAAGGGACCTTAGCTTTTCCTCTTTCCACTAATCCATGCTTTTGTCTTTGTCTATAAGTTATATGTAGTATATTTACTGATTTATGTTCTTATTCCTTAAAAGATTTAAGATGGCCTATAAAATTCATAAAACACAAAAGGGTTGAAACAAAAAGTAAGGAAGATGAATCAGGGCAAAATAAATATAAACTTAGAAAAAGAAAACAAAGCCAGGGGTGATATAAATACAGACAATTAGTGCCACAATGTCAGTTAAGTTTCTGGAAATGGGCCAAACATTTACTTCTGAGCTTCCTAACATTTAATGCAAAGATAGACACATGATTCACAGTGAACAGAAGATAAACCAGTTTCATAAAGAAATACAATCACTAAGACATGAGAATATTTCCCAATGCATTGTTTATAGGGAAGATGCTATATAATATGAACAGTGTCCTCAATATCTTTACAGTAAATACAGTGAAGCATTTCATAAGATTCTTCCTTTTAAGCTCCTTTAAGATAAAACAATGACATCAATAAATACATTTTATATGAGTCCTAAGTAATATGATTGAAGAATACTATTCCCTGATGGTCCAGCTTAATCTGAGGACATATTTTTGGTGAATAGAGAAATAAATGGTTTGCTTAACTTTTAGGCAATTCTCTAAAATCCCTATTTTGCTTAATCATTTTTAAAATAAATATTGGGGCACCTGGGTGGCTCTGTCGGCTAAGCATCTGACTTCGGCTCAGGTCATGATCTTGGGATTTGTGAGTTTGGGCCCCACGTCAGGCTCTGTGCTGACAGGTCAGAGCCTGGAGCCTGCTTCGGATTCTGTGTCTTCCCCTCTCTCAGCCCCTCCCCTGCTCATGCTCTGTCTCTCTCTGTCTCTCAATAATAAATAAACATTAAATTTTTTTTAAAAAAAAATAAATACTGATTTGGAATAGGTCTGAGGTATATAACATTAAGTGTGGTAATAACTAAGTATAGACACATAAACTTTAGAAATCCATAGGGCATGGAAATGAGTTCTTATCAAGTAAAGAAGCTGAATGAGAGTTTGAAAAGACCCTTTCACCTCAGAAGAGGTGGTTTGAGAGTTGGCAAGGTCAATATGTACTGCTTTGGGTTCAGCTGTGGCACACAGATTCACAGATAATCAAAGTCCCAAAATGTGATACCATATGCAACAGTGCTCATCTGGAAGAAGGAAAGCTCAGTAAATTATCCATAATACATCTAAAATCAAGAGACATAACTTTCCAATTAACTTTCTAGTATAAACTGGTTGCAAAATATATAGCAGGAGATCAAAATAAGTTAACCAATTAGATGGTTTTATTAGTTACAAGTTAGTTAAATGTTAGAGGATATTTACTAAAAATTAAGACTAGTTTTTGAATACTGGAAGCCATTTTGGTAATCATTAGCTAGGAGTGGCCCTTGTCTATTAAGCCCATATTTCATAAGTTTTCAGTCTTCTTTTTCCCTTCTGACATATCACCTTACCTCTTTGCCTCTATGGCCCATTCCATCAATGACACTCTGTTAATATTCTTACTTTTTTAAATCCAGTCTTCCTTATATTGTACCATCCTGTTAAATATAACTTTGGCTGAATGCACCTATTTATCTTTTTGGAATCTATAGAGGGAGACTGCATGCTATTAAGAAAAAAAAGTTTGCAAACTATTGTCAATTTTAGAATATGGTCTTGGGAGGAAATGGAATAAGGATGGAGTACATAAGGTATTTAGAGCCTTGGGAATGTTCTGTTTCTTGACCTGTAAACATGTAGGTTGATAATCTTAATATTTTCATTATGTTTAATTCAGTTGAGAAACAGAACCAATGGAATGTGTAAATATATAGAAAGAGATTAATTGATTGATTGATTTTAAGTGGCTCATACAATTGGAGAGGCTTAGTGAATCCAAAATCTGATGGGGGAGGTTGGCAGGCTGGAGACCCAGAAAAGAGCTGATGTTGCAGATGAAATCTGAAGAGTCTGCTGGAGAATTCACACTTGATCAGTGGAAAGTCAGCCTTTTGTTCTGTTTAGACCTTCAGTGGATTGGATGAGGCCCATCCACGTTATGGAGGGCAATTTGCTTTAGTAAAAGTCCACTGATTTAAATGTAAATCTTATCCAAAAATATTCTCTCAGAAATATCCAGCCAAGTTGACACAAAATTGACTACCACAGATGGGATGTTACATGATAAAATATTTACATCAATCACTTATTTTTCAGAGGGGCCCTCAATGGTACCTGACAATATTTCTACACTCCTCCAGTCAACTTTCTTCCATTCTGTACAACAGCCATTTCAAAACTTTTTCAGTCTCTTTTACAGTTGATTATCTCCTGCCTATTTCATAGAGAAAATGAACACCATTAAATTATCTCTCCCCATCTGCTGCCTCACTGCTACCAAATCAGAAATTATATCTGCATGCACACCCTTTTTGAGAGAAGTGGTATCCTTCCTTCCTTCCAAAGCTAACCATCTCACCTGTGATCTGAGTTCCATCCTTTCTTATCTTCGTAGGATTATTTCCTCTCTTGGAAATAATTCCTTGAAATAATTCCAATTCTTGGAGAATTCGTGTGGGAGAGGTTGGGCTTCAATTCAAATAAACAAATTATCTGCAGCATTTAAGTGACACTTTCATTATACTATAGAATGTCACTCTTGTGCCACTGATTTGTTTTGTGACTTTAGACAACTTTTATTTCTCTTGACCTCAGTCTTTTCATTTTCAAAATGATGGAGATGGGTTAGATACTTTTTCTGCTTCATTCTAAAGCTAATATGCTATGTTTCTATGATTCTTTTAAAATATATTTTAGTGATAAGTGATTATAGCATTTAAAATCATATTTTCCCTCTTAGCAATTCATTATTTTACGACTCTTCCTACATACTATTTTATCATGTTATATATTTTCCTCCTACTGGGAAATCTTTCTCCTCCTTTGGTGTAACCATCATTTTCAATCTATCATTTCACCTAATGTTCTCTACTATAATATCCAGACTTACTCCTTCCCAGCGTTTACAGTTTGTCATGGTAACATGCATCTTAACCTCCCTTTCAGGCTGTGGGAGTTCAGCCATTTTTTATTGATGTTTTCTTAGATTTTGTCTGATAATCCAGAGGAATATCACACTGACTTTTAAGTGTCACAGAAAATAGATTTCAAGCCTCATAGAATCCCTGTCTTTTTATAACTCCTTACTATATTCTGTTCATCTGTAAAATGTAATAGTTGACTTTTGCTGAAATTGTCATTAAAATAAACTGGTAGATGTGTCTTTACTGTTTATCTTATGATGAATACTTACACAGTTTTCAGCTCTGTATTCTTTTAAGTGTTCTAAATCAAAATAACCTGAAAATGACAACTGCAACAAAGAAATACATTAGTTTTAGCATAATCTTTTAGATTAATATTTATAAAAATGGACAAACTTCAGATTCTACTATCAAAGTATATTAATATTAGATAGGATTGACTCATTTTCTATAATAGCTGAATATGCATGTGTATAATTTATCATGATCAGGGTCACTTTCTATCAGAGACACCCATCTCTCAATTATTTTGTATTTTATTTTCTTAGGTCTATGAATTCATTGTTTCAATTATCATTTGGTTACGCTGCATCTTTCACATATTAATAAATCTATTAGGCCAGATATGCAATCAGTATGGTAATCAACTAATGTTACTTTGGAGTCACTGCTTTCATGTAAACCATTTTATTTCTAAGAGGCCCATATTAAAATGCAGATGCATCTTGGACAAATTATACTTTGGTGATGATGACCATGGATTGGTTATTTTTGTTACCTGTCAGTGATCAAATGGAACATCTGCTGAGGGAAGCAGGGACATATAAGTGCTGGCTATGGAACTTCACCCAAGTGAAGGAGGGAAGAATAGAAACAGTATAGAAAAGGATGTTGGGAATTGAGGAGCATTATGGATGCATCAAGGTCCCAGAGATAAGAGGTGGGATTACTATATGAACCATACTCAAAGATTTTGCTAAAACTTTTCTCCAATGTGAATTCTCAAGTCTAAAACAAAAGCTCAGGACATTGTTTAATACTTCTTGCTAGTGGTCATTTGAAAATCATGTTTCATCTGCTCAGATTACCAGATGTAAAATGGAGTCCTAAAATTTTTAAGCTACCCTTGAGATTGTTGCATTTCTTTTAGAACAGAAGTCAAAGAGCATATTAAATCTCAGCCAAAGACAATAAGAACTGAGACCATCATGTTTTAGATATTTTTATTCACAGATCATGTACTTTTCATTGACAAGGGTGAGAGGGATATTTGGCAATAAATGTTTACCTTACAAAAAAATGCACTAATATTCAACCTTTCCGTAATCATGATATTTCTCACTAAGTGGTAAAAAAAAAAAAAAAAAAAAAAAAAAAAAAAAAAAAAAAAAAAAAAACCTCTGATGAGAGAAATCAGGAAATAAAACTAATGTCTGATATTCATATACTGCGCTCTCTGAGAGGCAAAAGCACTTTGAGCAAAGGGTTTCATTTACAATCAAAATTATCAATGCTAATTATGTGCCTTATGGATGGTTCTATTTTTATTTTTTTACCTTCAACATAAGATGCTATAATAGTTGTCATTAACTCTTTGCTGATTCACTATTTTTTTCTCTTTGAAAATTTAAAATAGCTATGGAAAATCAAATAATCTTATCTCATACCCTAACAAACAATAATATTGTTTAGGTCCATCACTAAAATAATTTTGATGCATAAGGGTCATTACATTAAAGTAGGAAAATAGACTTAGGTCACACAGTTTTTAAAGCAGTGTGTGCATTCAAATATTGATTACTTTAGTGCAAACTTAGTAACCTAATATTGTGGGAAGATGATGAAGGTTGAACACCAAGAGTACCATGAATTTGTCTTACTAGAACTTAGCTCAGTTTCTCAGCCTTAGCACTACTGATGTTTTGGGTCAGATTCCTTGTTGTGGGGGACTGTCTTATGTATTGCAGGATATTTAGCAATGTTCATGGTATTTACCCACTAATGCTAGTAGTATACCAGTAGTATATCCCCAAACAAAAATATCTCCAGATAGTGTTGAATGTGCAAAATTTCTCCCAGTTGAGAAGCACTGGCTTAGCTGACTAAGCTGACCTGTGACTTAGCTGAACCATCTGAACCACCAATCTAATCCTTCCTTCACTAAGGACTATGATGTCCTCTGTGTATTATTTCTTCTGAGTATTTAAATTTACATATTTTTATAGCAATGTTTTTAAGTGGTCTTAGGCTGAATCACATATGGCTTTTTTTCTCTATATAAATTACATTGGTTTTAGGTATGTGGAAGATTTATTTTCTAATCTCTTCAAAATACATAATACAGTGCTTTGTGTCAAATAGGACCGTCAAAAATGTTGATTGACATTAATAATTGGTAGTCTTGGGAGATATAGTGTTGTTTTTCTCTGCTTAGTTCAGAGTATTTTACTATTCTATTTATTTAATAAATAAGATACTTCCTGAAAATACAGCCCAGGCTGCAGTTCTAGAAATAACTTTTAGTTTATGAGGTCTTAAAATAAAAATACACCTTAAATTGATTTCAGAGTTTTTTCTCTGAGCAAACCTGTGTCCTACTTGCATAAAAAAATCATGAATAAATTAAGTATTATGATACAGCCACTAATCAACTTTCAGTCATTTTCATCTTATAAAACTAAACTAAAATAAAATAAAAAAAATCTTGCTCTGATTTCTCTATTGATATATCCTGACCTTATCATAGATTCTTTAGCCATTTTAAAAGCTTTCAGCGCAAAGGGCTTGGCTCACAGTCTGGAGAGGAGAAAGCTGACAAGTTAATCAAGCAGACTGATGATGTGGTGGCTACAATAAAAAAGGTCAAAATCATGCATTATTTCTTGAAATGTATCTACTGATTTGATGATAATGTCAAGTTCAAATCTTAAAAGCCATTTAATAGAGTACAAAAAGAATTTTTCTTGGGGCAAAGAAATTTTGACCTCATAAAGTGAAGTCTGTGACCTATTTCAACTGTTGATCAGAAGTCATTTTATTCACTTGTTAATTCATTCACTCTTTCATCCATCCATCCATCCATCCATCCACCCATCCATCTATCAATTTTATCCTTTCATCCATTCAATATTTATTAGACACTTACTACCTTTCTTGGTACTGGAGAAACTGTGTAAAAAAAAATCATGTTTACTGCCCGTGAATAGCATATTGTCTAGATCAATATTTCCCAATACATGTTCAGAGGAATAATAGTCCTATTAGATACTAGTTATTCACTCCATGTTAATATTTTTACTCATTTTCTGAAATAATTAAAAGAAATCTCAGTTTTCTAATATAGAAACTAGTTTTTTTTTTTTTTGCATGAGGAGATCTTAACATAAAGTATTTTAATATTGACCTTGAAAAATGAGAGGGTCCCAGTAAATATCTGGTATAAAAGTATAAAGTTATGATGCAAATCTAATGACACTGCAATTTAGTTGGTTGTTTTCCAACTTGTTTGTGGTACAGAAACCACTTAATGTAGGAAGGAAACATGACCTTACTGAAACAATCTGAGAAATTCACTTCTCAGAATAGACACCTGTGTGGATGACTGTAGCAAAGTGGATTTCAAAAGAACTGTAGCTTCTTTCTGAAAACGAAGGCAAAGTCAGCCATTTGTAATTCATTAAAGTCAGATTTCAAAGGTTCACTTACACTTTGGAAAGTGGTAAAATGGGCCAAATCTTAATCAACGACAGTCGTGATAAACATACCACTTTATAAAAAATTATAGTGGGATGAGGAAAGTATTAGAAAATATATTATTTCTTTGTGTGAAGAATATTTTTTGGTAAGTGCTTATCAACTAGCATAGAGTTGGAGATAAAGTCTTAATTTTGTGTCTTTACATTAGGTCAGTAGTTCACTTTCATTTGTACATATTTGTTGATGTATACAAAAGAGGTTAGCAGATTAGCTCAAAGCAATTTTAAGGATAAATTCATGTTTCACACAGGTATATACACAACACATAAAATCGTTAATACTGTGGATGGTTAAACTTCAAAAGTTCAGACATTCCGTTCTCATTGGCAGTTAGATGAGCCTGATATTGATTAGGAGTTTATCTATATGGTTTCTTATCTGGAACTGTTGTAAACTCAAATTTTATTTATATAAGGTGAATGAAAATGGGAAATGTCTAGTTTTATGGGATTCTACTGGTGTTGGGGGGGTGGAAACTGGTGTTTTCAGGCACATTAATTGACAATATTAAGTGTTTTGTAGAATTCGGCACTTCAAAAATAAAACCATTTTTGTTATGCTAGTGCTTGTGGTGAATAAAATATAATTCTGTCTCTTTAACGACACCAGAAACTGTACCTGGTTGAAAACGGTCTGTTTTAATTGTGTTCCTAGATTTCTAATTTGTAAGACTGCTCCATACTAGTAGTTCATGGCTGTGAACACTAAGCAATTACTTTTCATATAAGACCTCAGAATGATATAGTAAACAATGGAACTATGGAGAATCATTCATATTGGAACATTTTAATTTTTTTCTCATACTGACAAATGACCTTATTAAGTAGAATGGAGGTAAAGCAGATGTTATATTCTTGTCACTCTTCCCAAAATATCAGTCTAGGTATTAATATTCATAAGTAAGCATTTTTAGATATAATTTGTTTTTCTTTAAGATTTCAAATTTATCTTACTTTAGATTATACTTGTAGCAATGTTTTTGCACCAAAGTCAATAAGGGTAAGGGAAGATAAGACAACACTGGGACTGTCCTTGACTATCTAGGACCTATGTTTATTGTAATTACAGTAAGCAACAGTATAGTGTAAGTTGCAATGTTGATTGAAGGTTTACTATATGCCAAGGATGGTGCATTATCTTTCTTAATGCTCAAAAGAAATTTGTGAGGTAGGTATTATTTTTATCTCCTTTTTACTTGGAGATGTTAAGTACCTTGCCCCAGCTCTTGAAGATAGTAAGTTTTTTTGGATTTGGATCCAGAAAACAAAAGTTGTTTTTTTTTGGATTTGGATCAAAGTTGTTCTGATTTCAAAACTCAAGCTCTTGACTACTAGGTAATAGTGCCTCTTTGAGAATCCTTAGCTAATATGGATTGAAAAAGTGGCTTAGAATCATAAAATTATTTATACTATGGTTATAAAAGAGCACTTAGTTAGCTGGTGGGTCATTACTGATACTACTCATGAACATTCTCAGATGAAGCAGTATGATTTTGTGGAAAGAAACCAAATAAGTAACCTGTAGTGGGCATACAAATGTTCACCAAGATCTCTGATTATCCTTTTGAGCACATGCCTCACTGAAGTTAGATATAGTCATATGACTTGCTTTATCCAATGAAATAAGAGAAGTGACTTGTTTCATTTCTGGGTAATAGTATTTAAAGGCTGGTGCGAGAGTTTCCATATTGTCTCTTCTTGCTATAGTAATTGGGAAAGCATGTGTTTATCAGCATGGGGGTGAGGAAGAAAGACCAAAGAATCATGGAACATTGAATGACCAAATAGAGGTCAGATTCCATGGAGAGTGTCCCAGACTCAAACTGGACTTTGTGCAAGTAAGAAATAAATTTTTAATGTTAGGCCCCCAAGATATTGGTACATAACCTAAACTCATCTAATCTGATTGAAACATGTTTGCACCACATGTGTTCTATATTTGGCCCTGATTTTAAGATCAGTGAAAATAAGCCATTAACTTCTATTAGTCTTAGTTTTTTGTTTAAAATTATGATTTCTAGTCTATGCTTTCCTCTTGAGATTTTGGGGGCAGATCACATGGTCACATGAAAGAACATATATGAAAGCCTTTTATAAACTGCAAGGAAATATATTATTTATTATAACTAAAGTAGGAATGATGGTTTCTTCTTCATGTTTACTATTTAGTGAATAGTGTTCAGTGATAAGGCCGATTTTTTCAAAAGTTAGGGTTAGAAGACAAAATGTATGTTTTGGATTGCTGACAACACATTAAAATTTGAATGCACACATTGATGAATTTCAGGAGAAAAAATTAGTTGCTTAATACAACATAGGCAATAAGAGGATATGCACAACTATGATAGGAATTGTACAAGGAGTTACAGTGTATTCTATAAATATACAAAACCCAAGGATGACAACAATGAGAGCTATTCATTTTAAAAACAATATTTTTTAAATAGTTATAGCTAAACACTTAAGACTATTAATAACCTTTACATTGTGTTTAGCATTTCTGAGATTTCTTACAAATTCTCATTGTCAAGGATGTGAGATCCACACTTTAAGTAAATATTGGGAGCAGGGAGACCAATTGCCAGAAATTGAAATGAAGTACAAACAGACAAGTTAAACTTCAGCTTGTTTTTCTGTCCTGTCTCCCAACAGTCTGAGGGGTATTAGACAGCTCCAAATGGAGAAAAAAAATGGCCTTTAATAGTTTAGTACCCATAAACACCAGAAGTGTTAAAGTGTTACCATGAATATGATATGCTGTGTAAGCAGAGATGAATCACAATCTCTATAATTTGAGTCTCTATAGCTGAGCATCATATATTTAATCTCTTAAAATCACTTCTATTAAGGCATAAGGCTACTTTAACATGTACTCGCAAAATCCCAAATAATATATATGGATACGTCTACCTTCAAGAGGTGGAGGTTATTCCCTTTACCACTAGTGTTAACTGGACATAGTGACTTATTTCACAAGAGTGAAGAACAGGGAGACTGAGAAACAATAACTTTATCATAGAGCAACCTGGTAAACGCTATCTTAAAAAAAGCGGTCAAGATTAATATCACCAGTGATGTCATGTAACTCTTGATATGAGGTAATGAGAAGGGCACTTTTCCTCTGTAGTATTCTTCCCACAAACTCATAATCCTAGTATAATCATGAGAAAAAAATCAGAATGGCCAATTAGGGATACATTCTGCAAAATATATAACCAGTTTTCAAAATTGTCAGTCATAAAAACTATGCAAAGACTGAGAAATTGTCAAAGGCCAGAGTAGACTAAGGAGACAGGGAAACTACAGACAATGTGGTATCCTAGATAAGATCCTGGAACAGAAAAAGGATTCTGGAACAGAAAAAGAACATAGAGAAAAAAAACTGGTAAGATGTTAATAAAGTCTGTAGTTTAGTTAATAATGATGTAGCAATGTTTAAAATTTTTTTCTTCCAAGTGTTTATTTATGTTAGTTAACATATAGTGTAACATTAGTTTCAGATGTAGAATTTACTGATTCAACACTTAAAACACCCAGTGCTCATTTCAATAAGTGTACTCCTTAATCCCCATCACCTATTTAACCCATCCCTCCCACACACCTCCCCTCTGGTAATCATCTGTTTGTTCTCTATAGTTAAGTGTTTATTTCTTGGTTTACCTCTCTTTTCTTTTCTTCTTATGTTCATTTGTTTCTTAAATTCCACATATGAGTGAAATCACGTTATTTGTATTCCTTTGACTGGCTTATTTTGCTTCGCATGATACTCTCTAGCTCTATCCACGTCATTGCAAATTGCAAGATTTCATTCTTTTTATGGCTAATATTCCATTGTATATATACCACATCTTTATCCATTCATCAGTTGATGGACACTTGGGCTTTTTCCATAATTTGGCTATTGTTGAAAGCACTGCTATAAACATCAGGGTGCACATATCCCTTTGAATCAGTATTTTTGTGTCCTTTGTGTAAATACATATTATTGCAATTGCTGGATCATAGGGTAGTTCTATTTGTAACTTTTTGAGGAATCTCCATATTGTTTTTCAGAGCGGCTGCACCAGTTTGCATTCTCACGAGCAGTGTGAAAGTGTTCTCCTCTTTCCACATTCTCTCCAACCCTTGTTGTGTCCTGTGTTATTAATTTTAGCCATTCTGACTGTTGTGAGGTGATGTCTTGTAGTTTTGATTTATATTTCTCTGATAATGAGTGACATTGAACACCCTCTTTTCATGTCTCTGTATGCCTTTTTTGGAAAAATGTCTTTTCAGGTCTTCTACCCATGTTTAACTGGATTATTTGGTCTTTGGGTGTTGAGCTTTTTTTTTTTTTTTTAAGTTTCTTTATTTTGAGAGAGAGAGAGAGAGAGAAAGAGAGAGCGAGTGTGTGTGAACACGTGCAAGCAGGGAAGGGGCAGAGAGAGAGAGGGAGAACTTGAGAATCCCAAGCAGCTCTGCACTGAGTGTGGAGTCCAATGCAGGGCTTGAACTCACTGTGAGATTATGACCTGAGCCGAAAGCAAGAGTTGAACACTTGGGTGTTGAGTTTTATAAGTTCTATATATATTTTAGATACTGATCCTTTCTCATATATGTCAGTTGCAAATATCTTCTCCCATTCTGAAGGTTGCCTTTTAGTTTTGTTCATTGTTTCCTTCACTGTGCAGAGGATTTATATTTTGATGAAATCCCAATAGTTTATTTCTGATTCTGTTTCCCTTGGCTCCAAAGGCACATCTGGTAAGAAGTTACTATGACCACTGTCAAAGAGGATACTTCCTGTTTTATACTCTAGAATTTTAATGGGTTCCTGTTTCACATTTAGGTCTTTACTCATTTTTAATTTATTTTTCTGTTTGGTGTAAGAAAGTGGTCTAGCTTCATTCTTCTGTGTGTTACTGTCCAGTTTTCCCAAAACCATCTGTTGAAGAGAATGTCTTTTTTCTTTTTTTAAATGTTTATTTATTTTGAGAGAGACAGAGAGAGCGCGAGCAAGGGAGGGGCAGAAAGAGAGGGAGACACAGAATCTGAAGCAGGCTCTGAGCTGTCAGCACAGAGCCAGACGCGGGGCTGGAACTCAGTAACTGTGAGATCATGACATGAGCCAAAGTCAGACGCTGAACTGAGCCACCCAGGCACCCCACTGAGCCACCCAGGCACCCCGAGAATGTCTTTTCTATTCAATATTCTCTCCTTCTCTGTTGAAGGTTAATTGACCATATAGTTTTCATTTTTTTTTCTGAGTTTTCTATTCTGTCCCATTGATCTATGTGTCTATTTTTGTGCCAGTACCATACTGTCTACATCACTACAACTTTGTAATATAACTTGACATCTGGAATTGTGATACTTTTTATTTCTTTTTGCTGCCTGATTGCTGAGGCTAGGACTTCCAGTATTTTGTTAAATAACCATGCTGAAAGTGGACGTCCCTGTCTTGTTTCTGACTGTACAGGAAAAGCTCTCAGTTCTTCCCCATTGAGGATGATAGTAGCTGCGGGTTCTAAATATATGGCCTTTATTATGTTGGGGTATGTTCCTTCTAACCCTATGTTATTGAGGGTTTTTATCATTGAATAGATACTGTATTTTGTCAAATGCTTTTTAAGCATCTATTGAAATGATCCTATGGTTCTCATCCTTTCTTTTATTAATTTGGTGTATCACAGGGCACCTGGGTGGCTCAGTCAGTTAAGTGTCCAACCCTTGATTTCAGCTCAGGTCATGATATTTTGGTTTCATGGGTTCAAGTCCCATGTTGGGCTTTATGCCGACAATGCAGAGCCTGTTTGGGATTCTCTCTCTCTCTCTTTCTCTCTGCCCCTCTCCTGCTCATGCTGTCTCTGTCTCTCTCAAAAATAAATAGACTTAAATTAAAAAAAAATTGGCGTATCACATTGTTAATTTGCTAATTTTTAACCACCCTTACAGCCCAGGAATAAATCCCACTTGATCATGGTGAATGGTTCTTTTAATGTATTGTTGCAATCAATTTGCTAGTATTTTATTGAGAATTTTTGCATCCATGTTCATCAGGGATATTGGCCTGTAGTTCTCTTTTTTAGTGGAGTCTTGGTCTGTTTATGGTATCAGGGTAATGCTGGCCTCAGAATGGATTTGGAAGTTTTCCTTCTTTTCTAATTTTTGAAATAGTTTGAGAAGACTAGATATTAACTCTTTAAATATTTGGTGGAATTCCTCTGTGAAGCCATCTGGTCCTGGACTTTTGTTTGTTAGGAGGTTTTTTTTTTTTAAGTTTATTTATTTATTTTGAAGGAGAGAGAGAGAGAGGGAAAGAGAAAGCGAGGGAGTGAGCATACAAGCTGGGGAGGGGCAGAGAGAGAGGAAAAGAGAGAATCCCAAAGCAGGCTCCACACTGTCAGTACAGAGCGAGATGTGGGGCTCAAATTCAGGAACCTTGAGATCATGAGCTGGGACGAAATTAAGAGTCATGCTCAGCCGACTGAGCCACCCAGGTACCTAGCCCATGTCTTTTGATTGGACCTTTTAGTCCATTTACATTCAGAGTAATCATTGATAGATGTGTATTTAGTGCCATTTTATTACTTGTTTTGTTATTGTTACTGTAGATTTTCTCTGTTCCTTTCTTGTCCTTGTCACTTTTGGTCTATCCTTTCCACTCAGAGTCCCCTTTAATATTTCTTGCAGGGCTGGTTTTGTGGTCATGAACTCCTTTAGTTTTTGTTTGTCTGGGAAAATCTTTATATTTCTTTCTATTATGAATCATAGCCTTGTTGCTCTCAGGGAAGCACTCTGGGAAGAGCGAATAATCTCCCCCCTGTGCATCACAGGCATCTTTCAGATGGCTGTTTTCATGTTGTCTGCCTCTGGGTAGTTTGTCTGTCTTCTCTCCAGGAGCACTGCTGTGCCTTCTGGCCTCTATCTCAGCTAAGCCTGCTGACTTTTAAAACTCTACGCTCTAGGGACTTGGTGTGGACAGGGGCCTGTGCTGGTATTCTGAGGGAGGATCTCCTGGCCCTGGGATTTAGGGAGGAGTGACTGAGAAGGGTAGTCCGGACAGACTGCATGGGGGTGTGGGACTTGGAGCAAGCAGGCTAAACAGCCAATGTTAGGGCCAAGCTGCCCTCCTTAGGTGGCTCTGTATTTATGTTGGTGGAGGGTGGGAAATGGGCCCCCCCCCCAGTGCTCCCCACTTTGGCCACTGGAGAGGGATCTCTGTGAATGCTACCTCTCGGACTGTGTTCCAAGAAGAGAGAATAATCTCCCCGTGTGCCTCAGGCATTCCTCAGGTAGCACCCTCTGTGCCCAGGGCTGTTTGCCTGCCTTCTTAGCCAGAGCAGGGCAGTGCCCTCAGGGCTCTAACCCAGCCTAGCCCACCTACCTTTAAAACTCCAGTCTTTATTTATTTATTTATTTATTTATTTATTTATTTATTTACTTATTTTTTAATATATGAAATTTATTGTCAAATTGGTTTCCATACAACACCCAGTGCTCATCCCAAAAGATGCCCTCTTCAATGCCCATCACCTACACTCCCCTCCCTCCCACCCCCCCATCAACCCTCAGTTTGTTCTCAGTTTTTTTTTTTTTTTAAGAATTTTTTTTTTCAACGTTTATTTATTTTTGGGACAGAGAGAGACAGAGCATGAACGGGGGAGGGGCAGAGAGAGAGGGAGACACAGAATCTGAAACAGGCTCCAGGCTCTGAGCCATCAGCCCAGAGCCTGACGCGGGGCTCGAACTCACGGACCGCGAGATCTTGACCTGGCTGAAGTCGGACGCTTAACCAACTGCGCCACCCAGGCGCCCCTGTTCTCAGTTTTTAAGAGTCTCTGATGCTTTGGCTCTTTCCCACTCTAACCTCTTTTTTTTTTTTCTTCCCCTTCCCCGTGGGTTTCTGTTAAGTTTCTCAGGATCCACATGAGAGTGAAAACATATGGTATCTGTCTTTCTCTGTATGGTTATTTCACTTAGCATCACACTCTCCAGTTCCATCCACGTTGCTTCAAAGGGCCATATTTCATTCTTTCTTATTGTCACATAGTACTCCACTGTGTATATGAACTCCAGTCTTTAAAAACTCACAAAAGTCGGCTCCTCTCATTTTCCTGGCTAATGGCTTTCTTTGGGGAAGTGTTCTCCTTGTGCATTCCCCTGTGTGGCCTCTCGTGCACCTTTCTCTGTGACCAGGGCTCCCTCCCCCTCTACCTTGTCCTGCATTGCTTTGGTTTGGTTTGTCACCCAAAGCTCATCTCTGCACTTCCTATCTTCCTCAGTGTGACCTCTTCCTTCCCTCTAGTTGTGGAGTTTGTTCTGTCAGTCCTGAGGTCAATTTCTTGGGTATTCAGAATGATTTGATAGTTATCTACTTGTGTTCAAGGGACAAGATAAGCCTAGGGTCCTCCTACTCTGCCACCATCTTAGCGCCCTCTCTAAATTTTAGTTTGGACAAATGCATCATAATAATGAAGATGATAACAGTATGGGAAAATGAAACCAAGTAAAATATATATGGTAACTCTGTTGTATTAAGGTTCTACAGAGAAACAGAACTAAAAGGCTATTATATGTGTGTGTGTATATATATATATATATATATATATATATATATATATATATATGTCTGTGTGTGTGTATATATATCTATATGTATATATGTAGTTTAGTAATATATAATATAGTATATAGTAGTAGTATAGTTTAGTTCCAGTCCAGGTCCGAAGGTATAAAAAGAAAAAACCCTTATAATGTCCCAGCCCAAGGCAGTGAGAAAGGAGGAAATACCCTCTTATTCAAGGGAGGGTCAGCCTTTTTGTTCTATTCAGGCCTTCAAATGATTGAATGGATTTCACCAACCTAAGGGAGCACAATATGCTTTATTCAGTCTACAGATTAAAAAGTTAATCTCATCCAGAAACACTCTCATAGACATAGCTAGAATAATGTTTGAACAAATGTCTGGACATCCATGGCCCAGTCATGTTGATACATAAAATTGACCATCACATCCCTATACTAAACTTTTTAGCTTTTCTATAAATCTAAAATCATTCCCAAATAAAAATTCATCTAAAAAATCTATCTAGAATGTTTGTTTTAGTTATGGTTATGCAGGGATCAACTTGGACAACTGCTATAAATCCCTTCTAGGTGGCACTTGGATACAAATGAATAACAAGTGTCCTCAAATCTTCGTAGGGTCCTTGAGGAGTTGACTTGAAGTGAGGGCAGGACTTGATGGTATTCATCTCTATATGTGGCATACAGCAGATCCTTGACAAATATTTTTGGAATGAGTTGACATTATCACCTCATAATAAAAAGTTCCAAATTTAATTTTCATGGAAATTCCATAGGGAACTTTCTCTCAACTTCCTTGCAGTTGAAACAGTTCTTCAGAGGAGGCTCTTAGAAGGGTTAAAAAACTACCCTTAAATATCAAGTGTAACAACGAAGAAGCAAGTGGCTGCAAATCACTCCTGGGGGTCTTCCAACATACAAAGGCTGTTCAAACTGTGCCCCCATGTTTTATGATGTCAACAAGAGCCTTCTCAGTGAATGATTACAACCTTGTATTTATTCACTATCCATCTTTTATCTTATAATGCAATTGCTGTTCCAAGTTGTAAATTTGAACATTCTCATCAAAGGATTAACCTAGAGTCCTGTGGATGTATGATTTTCCATGTTACTGTAGGATCTTATCACAAAGCACATTCTTTAACATTCTCACATTGGAGTTCAGAGGCATATATGCGTGAAGCCTTTTGGGAGAGGGTTCATAGATGTTTATTTTGAAATTCAAATGTGCAGGAATGTCAGCTTCTCTCTGACTTTATTCTAAAACTGTAGTTAAATGTATATATATTTTACCTTTTAAAAAATCTTATTTGAGAGAAAGAGAGGGTGTGAGCAGGGGGAGCAGACAGAGAGAGAGAGAGAGAGAGAGAGAGAGAGAGAGAGAGAGAATCTCACACAGGCTCTGCATTGCCAGCACAGAGCCTGACGTGGGGCTCAAACTCATGAACTTTGAGATCATGACCTGAGCCGAAATCAAGAGTCAGACGCTTAACTGACTGAGCCACCCACGTACCCCAAAACTGTAAGTAAATATTAAATGAATGTCAGCAAGAAATACAGAATGTATAGTCTCAAATCCTGAGTTTAAGGCACGTAGAACATGAATTGTTATAATAATATTTTCCCATGATTTTATCTTAACTTGAAGTAGCTTCAAGTATCCAAAATTATAGCCTTTAATATAAAATTTTTATTTTGAACACAGTGTTTAAAAATTTTATTCATAAAGTAGATCTGTATTTAAGTTATTGAAATTGAAATAAGAAAAGAATAAAGAAAAAGGAAGGAGACTGAGAAAAAGAAGTTCAATGATATAGGATAAAGTATCAAGTTGGGGAGGAGAGAGGGCAGGACACAAGTGAGTAGTGTTATTTTCACTGAGTTTTGCCAAAGGAAATAAAACTCACACTCTTCTGGAAACAGTCCTCAGGATAAAGGCAGACAACTGCAGACAATTCACTGATCCACCAGCCCAAAGAAGGGAGGGTTTTGCAGTTTACCCATTTAATCACACTGCTGAGGAACCTCTTGTCTAGATTATTATCATAACTGGGGTTGTTGTTGAGTCTTCCACCCATGTTTGAAGTGGTAAATAGGAATTCTTACAGGGATCTGGACACATTCTGGCCGTGAGAAGAGACCTCCCTCTTTCTCACCCCAGTTTCATTTTAGAGAATTCAGATGACCTCATTACCATCTGTGATGGTTAATTTTGTGTCACTTAGGCTAGGCCCAGTTATTTAATCAAATACTAATCTAGGTTTTGCTGTGAAGGTGTTTTTCCCATGTGGTTAACAGCTACAATCAGTTGACTTTAGGTAAAGGAGATTACGCTTGATAATATAGATCTCATCCAATCAGTTTAAGGCCTTACAAGCAAAAACTGAGGTTTCCTGGAGAAAAAGAAATTCTTCCTCAAGACTGCAGAATTAACTCTTGCTTGAATTTCTAGTCAGTTGGCCTGCCTGAGAGCTTTCATACTTGCCAGTTCCTAAAATTGTATAAGCCAATTCCATAGAAATAAATCATATATTTCCCTATTCATTTTTTTTCTGCGGAATCCTGACTGATACACTATCCTTACCCCTAAGTTTTTAAATGAAGTTAAAACTAAGTAGAATATAATTATAATAATGGGAGCAATCAGTAAAATTACATATAATAATCTTCTCTTTGTGCTCTTTAGCCTTGTCATCAGTTTGGTGAATAGCTGGTCAATGAAATTAGGAAAGCTGGTTTCAAAAGTGCATGAAGTAGAAAAGTCTTAATTTAATATTTCCTGATTCTAATTAGAATGATTGATGGAGGTGTTGCATAATCACATAGAACTGGTCAGAATTTAGAAGTGCCTTTCCTTTGAAAGTCAAGTGGTCTACAAGTGGGAAAAATATAAATTCTCTCAAAATCCTTAAATATTTTGAAGATACATATATTTCTCATATCACTATACTATATATAGCAGAATTGACAATAACTTTTTTTGTAATGATGAGTATATGGCTACTGGGCACTGAAAATGTGGCTAGTATGAGATTTTATCATTTAATAATTTTACATTGCTAGTGTCCCTTGTAATTCATCAATATGATGGTGTGCTCTCTATAGGGAATTCCTTTGAGGTACACATACAAAGTTAGCTTTTTTATCTGAGTTGAGATAACTTGTATTTAGAGTATTTTTTATGTCTAAGGTAACACCCATCTAAAATAAACAAATATATCTTGTCATAACTTACCTAGTTTTTACAAATAATTATATATGCATAACAATTTCAGTGCTAGATATCATTACCACTAGACAGACTTTTGGGGGACTTTGAAGTACAAAATAATAAACCATTATTTAGATTAAGGATAAGGTGACTTAAGTATGTTGGGATCATTCAAACTCTGAAAGGTATTATTCTTTTACTAAGGAGAAGAAAACACAACCTTCAGCTGAAGCAACTTCTTACAAGGTGTACTTTGGGCCTTTGAGTATAGCCATGAACTCTCTTCTTTCATATTTTCTCATTTGGAAGTGAGTCTCCCAGATTAGCCATATTATCACAGTGGAGATGTTGAGCATTTAGGAAGAAATAGTTCCCCCAAACTTGTCCGTGTAAGTCTAACTACAAATTAAATTATAGAGGAACATTTACACAGAGAATCATCTGAACCAATGACAAAGCCACAGCTTGAGGTATGCCTGGGTATTCACATTCAAGAATAAATTGCTTCTTTGGAGCAGGCTTTTTTTTTTCCCCCAAATAGGGACAAACCCAAATGAATTTATGAGAACAATGGACACTTGCAGAAATTCTGAGATGTATGGTGGTTGCAAATATGATTCTTTCTCAACTTGTCTGAGCCCAAGGTACAGATTTTGAATAATCAAGTGGAATTTCTGGAAACTTCCTGAAGCATTCCCAAACAGGATTTTAAGAATTCAAGGCCATTTGTAGCTTTCTTTTGTATGAGTGTAAATCTTCCTAGAACGATCCAGTCTGTTTTCTAACTCATGTAACTTTTCTCAGTTTAGATTCATTCAACATTGGTTAAATGCATATTGTATGTTCAGGAGGGAAAAAAAGTATAAGTATGTATTTTTAGAAGTTTCTTGTATCTCTGTCCTAACTAACTTTTACAGAATAATTAATAGCTCTTTGAAGGCAATGGCTGGATCCATTACTTAATAGGTAACCTAAGCTCTCCATACACTGCAATATTTATTTATTGACAAAAGAAGGCTACAAAGAAATGAATTTGGTGATAATCAGGGTTTCTTGGCTAAATGTGGAAGACTTCATTGATATCAACTCACCATATGGAATGGGGATTAAGCTTGTCCTTATTTAGATTTAACTCCCTTTGACTACATATAAGGTTGTCACTGAATAAAAACCTCAAAATTATCCTTTTGTGATTAATCTCTCTTTGGGAAAAAAAAATCACATCATAAAGTATTTTACCCACCTTCCTACCTACTATTCCTTTTTTCCATTTTGGGGGATAGAACAAGATAGAGTTAATGGTACTGTTGGGAATAAGGGAATCAGATATTTAATGCTTTTCACTTTATTTCAAATGACCCTTCAAATGTCTGCTATGGGAATGAAACTCATCATTCTGTGAGGGTAATACAGGAATTATTTTATCTCAGTTGCAAACAAAGTCCCCCCCTGGCACAGGACTTTTAAAATCTTTGGCATTAAACCTCCTGAAACCTATCTGTGTTTAAAATTAATTTTTTGCTTTGGGGCATATTATATTTACATATTTTTTTAATTTCACAATATTTAATCTAGTGAGAAAATAGCTTCTTAGGCCAAGCATTGAATCCAACTCAAAGGACACAAGGTGAGGAAATCTCTGCAATGTAAAACCACAACTGAGTATATTATTTGTAATAGTCATCATTTTAAAACACCAAGTACATGGTGATTTCCTCATTTTTCATTGTTTTATTATCTATATGAAACGTACTTAATAAAATGAGCTGAATTTCAATGAGAAATTGATGAAACTAAACTATGCATACAATTATGTATTCAAAATCCCTCCTTTCAATAGGCAACTCTGTAATCCACAAGTTGGTCAGAAAAGCAATGTCCATGATTTTGTCTTTTTTCTGAATTGAATAAGGCTGCACTGAAGAATGCTTATCTGCTCTCTTTTTCTTTAGCGGTGTTGTTTTAAACCTGTGGTTTTGGGCAGAAGGTGCTTTTGTCCCATAGGGGATATTTCTTTTGGTAATTTCTGGAGGAAATTTTAGTTGTTATGATTGGGGAAGGTAGGGTGCTGCTGGCATTTACTGAACAGAGGCAAAGGATGCTGCTAAACATCCTAAAAGGCACAGGACATCCCCACAGAACAGAGAATTATCTAGTGCAAATTGTCAGAAGTGCCAAGGGTGAGAAAAAAAAAGGTTCAAAGCAGAAAATTTCATCCAAAAGGAAACTGAATTTCTGACAAACAATTGTACCACACATTTCTGTATTCAAATGCTAGGTCCTTTCATAAGCTGACTCATACAATTCTTTTTCTTCAAAGTTTTATTTAAATTCCAGGTAGTTAATATACAATGTAATATTAGTTTCAGGTGTACACTGTAGAGATTCAATACTTCCATAAATTGCTGATCACAACAAGTGCACTCCTTAATCCCCATCAAGTATTTAAACCCATCCTCCCACCCATCTCCCCTCTGGTAACCATCAGTTTGTTCTCTAGAGTGAAGTCTGTTTCTTGGCTTGCCTCTCTCTCTCTCTCTCTCTCTCTCTCCCCCCGCCCCTTGCTTGTTTGCTTTGTTTCTTAGATTCTGCATCTAAGTGAAATAATATGGTATCTATGTTTCTCTAACTGAATTATTTTGCTTACATAATACTCTCTAGTTCCATCCATGTCATTGCAAATGGCAGGATTTCATTCTTTTTACGGATGACTAATATTCCAGTGTGTGTGTGTGTGTGTGTGTGTGTGTGTGTGTGTGTACACCACTTTATTCATTCACCAGTCAAGGGACACTTGGGCTGTTTCCATAATTTGGCTATCGTAGACAATACTGCTATAAACATCAGGGTGCATGTATCCTTTTGAATAAGTATTTTTGAATTCTTTGGGTAACTACCTAGTAGTGCAATTGCTGAATCGTAGGGTAGTTCTATTTTTAACTTTTTGAGGAACCTCCATTCTGTTTTCCAGAGTGGCTGTGTTAGTTTGCATTCCCACCAACAGTGCATGGGGGATCCCCCTTCTCCACATCCTCACCAGCACCTGTTGTTTTTTGTGTTGATTTTAGCCATGCTGACAGGTGTGAGGTGATATCTCACTGTAGTTTTGGTTTGTATTTTCCTAGTGGTCAGTGATGTTGATCATATTTTCATTGTCTATTGGTCATCTGAAGTTCTTTGAAAAAATATCTATCATGTCTTCTGTTCGTTTTTTAACTAGATTATTTGTTTTTTGGGTGTTGAGTTATATAAGTTCATTTGGATACTTTTGGATACTAACATTTTGGATACTAACCCTTTATCAGATATGTCACTTGCAAATATCTTCTCCCATTCCATAGGTTGCCTTTTAGTTTTGTTGATTGTTTCCTTTGCTGTGCAGAAGCCTTTTATTTTGATTAAGTCCCAATAGTTTATTTTTGCTTCTGTTTCCCTTGCCTCAGTAGGCATATTTAGTAACAAGTTGCTATGGCTGTTCTCAAAGAGCTTATTACCTGTATCCTCCTCTAGGATTTTTTAATGGTTTTGTGTCTCTCATATATAGGTCTTTTATCAATTTTGAACTTATTTTTTTTTTAATTTTTTTTTCAACGTTTTTTATTTATTTTTGGGACAGAGAGAGACAGAGCATGAACGGGGGAGGGGCAGAGAGAGAGGGAGACACAGAATCGGAAACAGGCTCCAGGCTCCCAGCCATCAGCCCAGAGCCTGATGCGGGGCTCGAACTCACGGACCACGAGATCGTGACCTGGCTGAAGTCGGGCGCTTAACCGACTGCGCCACCCAGGCGCCCCTGAACTTATTTTTGTGTATGGTGTAAGAAAGTGGTCTAGTCTCAATTTTTTGCATGTTGCTGTCCTGTTTTCCCAGCACCATTTGTGAAGAGATTGTCTTATCCACATTGGATATTCTTTTCTGCTTTGTTGAAAATTAATTGACCATATAGTTGTTGGTCCATTTTGGGGGTAGGGGTCCTATTCTGTTCTATTGATCTATGTGTCTGTTTTTGTGCCAGTACCATACTGGCTTGATCACTGCAGCTTTGTAATATAACTTGAAGTCCAGAATTGTGATGGATGCCTCCTATTTTGCTGTTCCTTTTCAAGGTAGTTTGGTTATTCAGGGCCTTTGTGGCTCCATACAAATTTTAGGATTGGTTGTTCAAGTTCTGTGAAAAATGCTGTTGGTGTTTTGATAGGGATTGCATTAAATATGAAGATTGCTTTGTGTAGTATAGACATTTTAATAATATTTGTTCTTCCAATCCATGAGTATGGAAGGTCTTTCCATTTCTTTATGACATCTTCAATTTCTTTCTTCATGGTTTTATAATTTTGAGAGTACAGGTCTTTCACCACTTTGGGTGTGTTTATTCCTGGGCATCTTATTGATCTTGGTGCAGTTGTAAATGGGATTACTCCTTGATTCTCTTTCTGCTGCTTCTATATTGGTATATAGAAATGCAACAGATTTCTGTACATTGATTTGGTATCCTGCAACTTTACTAAATTCGCCTATCTGTTCTAGCAGCTTTTTCTTTTTTCTTTTTGGTAGATGCTTTGGGATTTTCTATATAACATACCATGTCATCTGCAAATAGTGAAAGTTTTACTTCTTTCTTGCCAACTTGGATGTCTTTTATTTCCTTCTGTTGTCTGATAGCTGTGGCAAGAGTTCCAGTACTATTGTAAATAACATTGGTGAGAGTGGACATCCTGTCTTATTCCTGATCATAGAGGAAAAGCTCTCAGTTTTTCCCCATTGAGGATGATCTTAATTGTGGGTTTTTAATATATGACCTTTATTGTTTTGAATGAAGTATATTCCCTCTAAAACTACTTTGTTGAGGGTTTTTATCACGAATGGATGTTGTACTTTGTCAAGTGCTTTTTCTGCATCTATTGAAATAATTATATGGTTCTTATCCTTTCTTTTATTATTGTGATATATGATGTTGGTTGACTTGCAGATATTGTACTGCCCTTGCAATCCAGGAATAAATCCCACTTGATCATGGTGAATCATTCGTTTAATGTATTGTTGGATTTGGTTTGCTGGTATTTCACTGAGCATTTTTGCATCCATGTTCCTCAGGGATATTGTTCTGTAGTCCTCTTTTTTAGTGGAGTCTTTATCTGGCTTTTGTGTCAGGGTAATGCTGGCCTCATGGAATAAATTTGGAAGTTTTCCTTCCATTTCTATTTTTTGTAATAGTTTGAGAATAGGTATTAACTTTTTCAGTTTTTGGTAGAATTTGCCTGTGAAGTCAATTGGCCCTGGATTTTTGTTTATTGGTAAGGTTTTTGATTACTGACTCAATTTCTTTGCTGGTCATTGGTTTGTTCAAGTGTTCTATTTCTTCCTGTTTCAGTTTTGGTGGTTTATGTTTCTAAGAATTTATCCATTTCTTCCAGGACTTCCAATTTGGAAATTTTTCATAATATGCTTTTATAATTATTTGTATTTATGTCATGTTGGTTGTTATTTTTCTTCTTGTTTGTGATTTTATTTATTTGGGACCTTCTTGTTTTATTTCTGATAAGTCTGGCTAGAGGCTTATCAATTTTATTAATTTTTTTTTCAAAGACTCAGCTCCTGGTGTTGTTGATCTCTTCTATTGTTTCTTTTGTTTGTTTGTTTGTTTGTTTTAGTTTCTGTATCATTTATTTCTTCTCTAATCTTTATTACTTCCTTATGTGGGCTTTAGGCTTGTTTGTTGTTCCTTTTCTAGATCCTTTAGGTGTAAGGCCAGATTGAGATTTTTCTTGCTTCTTGATGTAGGCCTCTATTGCTATATAATTCCTTCTTATAACCGCTTTTGCTGTGTCTGAAAAGTTTTGGATCATTGTATTACCATTTTCATTTGTTTTCTTATATTTTTAAATTTCTTCTTTGATTTCTTGCTTGACTCGTTGATTGTTTACAATCATGTGTTTTAACCTCCATTTATCTGTGGTCTTTTGAAATCTTTTCTTGTGGTTGACTTCAAGTTAAATAGTGTTGTGGTCAGAAAAGGTACATGGTGTGATTTCAGTCTTTTTGTATTTGTTGAGGCCTGTTTTGTGACCAATATGTGATTTATTTTGTTGAATGTTCCATGTGCACTTGAAAAGAATGTGTATTCTGCTGCTTTAGGATGGAATGTTCTGAATATCTTTTAAGTCCATCTGGTCCACTGTGTCCTTTAAAGTCATTGTTTCTTTGTCAGTTTTCTGTTTAGATGATCTGTTCAATGATGTAAGTGGGGTATTAAAGTCTCATCATTATTGTCTTATTATCAATTATTTCCTTTATGTTTGTTATTAACTGTTTTATATATTTGGGGGTCTCATGTTGGATGCCTAAGTATTTACAATTATTATATCTTCTTTTAGATTGTGTCTCCTTTATGATTATGTAAATGTGCTCTTTTGTCTCTTTTTGCAGTCTTTGTTTTAAAGTCTATTTTGTCCAATATAGTATTACTACTCTGGCTTTCTTTTACACTCATCTGCATGATAAATGTTTCTCCATCCCCTCACTTTCAATATGCAAGTGTCTTTAGGGCTGAAATGAGTCTCTTGTACACAGCATATAGATGGGTCTTGTTTTTTTTTTTTTTAATCCATTCTGACCCTATATCTTTTGATTATAGCATTTAGTCCCTTTACATTCAAAGTAATTATTGATAAGATATGTATTTATTGCCATTTTATTACTTGTTTTGTCTTTGTTTCTGGACATTTTCTCTGATGCTTTTTTTGTCTTTGTTTCTTTTGGTCTTTCCATTGTATTTAGAAACTCCTTTAATATTTCTTGCAGAACTGGTTTCATGGTCATGAACTCCTTCAGTTTTGTTCATGTAGGAGAAATTCTTTATCTCTCTTTCTATTCTGAGTGATAGCCTTGCGGGATGAAGTATTCTTGGCTGCAGAATTTTCCCATTTAGCACTTTGAATATATAATGGCACTCCCTTCTGGCTTGCCACATTTCTGTTGAGAAATTTTCAGCTTGCCTTATGGTTTTCCCGTGTAAGTTAAGGACTTCATTTGTCTTGTTGCTTTTAAGATTTTTTCTTTATCACTATATATTACAAATTTAATTGCAGTGTTTTTTGGTGTTGACCTGCTTTTGTTGATTTTGATGGGAGTTCTCTGCCTCATGGATGTAGGTGTCTGTTTCCTTCCCCAGATTAGGGAAGTTTTCAACTATTATTTCTTCAAATAAATTTTCCACCCCCTTTCTCTTCCATGTTCTTCTGGGACTCCTATAATAGGCATATTATTATGTTTCTCATAATAATGAGAAATGGAGTCATTGAGTTGCCTAAGTCTATTTTCCTGGTGCACAATTTTTCTGTCTCTCTTTTGTTCAGCCTCATTAGGTCACTAATTTGTTCCTGTTTCTTCCATCCTGCAGTTCATTCCATCAAGCCTTGTTTATTGCATTCTTCATCTCTGATTCATTCTTTTTTAACTTCTTATCTCTGTGGTAATGGTCTCCCTGATGTCTTCTATTCTTTTCTCAGGCCCAGTGAGTACCCTTATGATTGTTGCCTTAAATTCTACACCAGGCATGTTACTTATATCTGTTTTGCCTAGATCTATGGCCTTGGCCTTATTTTGTTCTTTCATTTGTGATAAATTCTCTACCTCTGAGAAGAACAAATAATCTCATCCCTGTGTGCCCCAGTTATTCTTCAGATGGTTGTTTCCAACCTCTCTGCCCCAGGGTTGTTTTTCTGCTTTCTCTCTTGGAACAGTCAAGTCCCTTTAGGCTCTATCCCAGCCAAGCCTACTCACCTTTAAAACTCTAGGCTTTAAGTCCCGCTGGTTGGAGGAATGCATGAAATTCAGTCCCTCTCACTTTCCAAGCCCATGGCTTTGGAGAAATGTTCTCCTTATGCATTCCCCTGTGTACTTCTCTCTTTCTTTCTCTCGCCCTTCTCCATGACCATGGCTCCTTGTCTTCTATGGCACCTGTGATCTGTTTCTCCCCTTAACCATGTCTCTGCACTTCCTACATTCTTCAATATGGCCTCTTCTCTCCCTTTAGTTGTGGAGTTTTTTCACCATCTTCAGGCTGATTTCTGAGGTATTTAGGATAATTTGTTACCTTTTTACTTGTGTTCATGGATCTAGGTGAGCCTGGAGTCCTACTCTGATGCCATCTTACTCTCCTCCCCTGTAGACTTTTTTATCCAAAATGATAGAGGTGCTAATTATCACTACAATGCAATCATATTCCAATATGTAACTATGAAATCAACATGTTGTGCATCTTAAATTTACACAATGTTATATTTGAAATATATTTTTAAAACGATCAAAGTAAATGGAAACTTTAAAAAATAGTACAAAAAATCAGAGACAATGATTTTCTTTTCCAGAAAACAAAACAAAACAAAACCAAATCTGGAGTCCCACTGAAACACATAGAACACAAACTCAGAAGAATATAGGGTTAGTAAAACTATGATATATGATGTACATATACATCTATTTCCTAAAGATAATTTACTTATATCATCATGATTATGAAAGAAAGGCTAAAATAGATTACTTGTATTTAGTTTTTACATCAAAAGGCACTCCATAGTTCAGATTGGCTCTCTTTCAAATTCTTGCTAAGACTCTAAATAGTTGTGTGACTGTGTAGAGAAAAACTTAGCTTTGATAAGGCCTCAAATTCTTCATCTGGAAAATGGAATATTGATAAATATAATTAGAGTAAGTGTAAGGATTAAATGAAATAATAAGTATAGAAGCAACAAAAGAATAGTTGCAGCAATTATAATATTGTTAACTTTACTGTAATCTGTGTTTTAATGACTGGTACCCATATATATAGAATGTAATATATTAGTATATTAATATTGATATATTAACTAGAACATATGACTAGTGAAAGCACATCATCTGTCAAATTGTGCCAGTAACACCTATACTGTAATGTATAGTTGAGAACTTTTATTACCTGATGTATAGCATAAGCATATAAATAGCTTTGTTAAGATTTAGGTAATTTTATAGATTAGATATCCATGACAGAATTATTAATGGAAGTAAGGAGTCTACAAAATACATTCCAACATTTTGAGATTAGTGTAATAGAGGACAGCTATGAGTCTCTGCTTCCCAATACCTCCATTTCTTTTTTTTTTCTTTTTTCTTTTTTTAATTTTTTTTTCAACGTTTATTTATTTTTGGGACAGAGAGAGACAGAGCATGAACGGGGGAGGGGCAGAGAGAGAGGGAGACACAGAATCGGAAACAGGCTCCAGGCTCTGAGCCATCAGCCCAGAGCCCGACGCGGGGCTCGAACTCACGGACCGCGAGATCGTGACCTGGCTGAAGTCGGACGCTTAACCGACTGCGCCACCCAGGCGCCCCAATACCTCCATTTCTACAAATATTTTGGCTACAGAAAAGCAATTAATGAAAAAGGACTTTTTCTTGCTGAAAAATCTGGTAACTAAATATTCTTACAAGGAGTTCCAATATGTACCCAAATTCATACAAATGCTCTGTTATAGAGGGTTACATGACAGCAAAGTTCCACATATTATGCGTTTAAAAAATTTGACAACTTTAGAAATCCACCATTTCTTTTTTTTTTTTTTTTCACAAAACTTTAATTTAATGAGAGAGAGAGAGCGTGTGAGCAAGTGTGAATGAGGGAGAGGGGAGAGACAGGAGGATAGAAGAACTGAAGCAGGCTCTGTGCTGACAGCAGCAATCTGTCAAGAGGTGGGGCTGGAACTCATGAACCATGAAATCACGACCTGAGCCAAAGTCGGACGTTCAACTGACTGAGCCACCCAGGCACCCCAGAAATCCACCATTTTTCATTATCAATGTGTTTCTATATTTGATACTAAAGGCTGACTTAATTGTCCAAAGAATTGTTTTTCAAGTGAAAATTATCCCAGTTCTCTCTACAGTTTTAGAGTACTGAGTACCTCATTTGTTGCTTGATGAAACTATGTCATAGTCTCTCTTGAACAGACTTATGTTAAATTGTCAAGGGGAGTGTTTACCTTCCTATTACTTTTATCACATTATAAACTCATTCTGATTTTCTACCCTTGTCATATTTGTCTTTTAGTGTTACTACTTACAGTTTTCTTCAGAGAGCAAATGACTATGTTTGAGCTTTTTTCTCCAAATATGTTCTATTTGTCTTAGTACACATACTAAATTTATATTATTTGAATGATGTCAACACTAACATCACAGGAACCTAAGGCTTTTCAGAAATTTGGATTCACCAATGAATGATACAAGAAGACTAAATAATGAAATATAGCATATGATTTCTCCATGATATTCAAATATGCCAAAATTCTTAAAAGATGCATACAGATCTCAGAAATAAACAAAATAAATGCTGGAAAGAAACCATACCTGACCTATAATGGAGTCTAGCTTCTTAGGATTTTGGTAAATTTAGTTAATAAATGTAATAAATATAATATAGGGGACATTTGTATATTCCAGCTTCAGAAAACACATTCTATTTTAATTTCAGAAAAATCATTATAAATTAAATCACCTCCTCCTTTGGAGATTGCTATGGACTGAATGTTTGTGTCCTCTCAAAATTCATTTGTTGAAACCCTAATCCCCATTGTGATAGTATTAGAGGGTGAGACCTTTGGGAAATGATTAGGTCATGAGGATTATAGCCCTCATAAATGGGATTATTCCCCTTATAAAAAAGATCCTAGAGAGCTTTCTTTCTACCATGTGGAAACAAGGAGAATTCAGCAGTCTGCACCTCAGAACAGGGCTCTCAACAGAACCCAGCCATGCTGGAAAATGATATCAGACTGTCAGCATCTAGAACTGTGAGAAATATCTTTCTGTTGTTTACAAGGCTATGGTATTTTGTTATAGCAGCCCAAACTGAATAATACAGAGGTATTTTCAAATTACTGAGACATTGGGGCGCCTGGGTGGCTCAGTTGGTTGAGCATCCGACTTCGGCTCAGGTCATGATCTCCCGGTCCGTGAGTTCAAGCCCTGCGTCGGGCTCTGTGCTGACTGCTCAGAGCCTGGAGCCTGTTTCAGATTCTGTGTCTCCCTCTCTCTCTGACCCTCCCCCGTTCATGCTCTGTCTCGCTCTGTCTCAAAAATAAATAAACGTTAAAAAAAAACAAAAAAACAAATTACTGAGGTAATATTTTAGAAGACACAGTATATGAAAATTGATTAAAAGAAAATTCAAATTGTATGTAATAGTGATAATAGTAACAATAGCAATGATATTGTATATTAAATCAGTAATATGGCTCATATTCAATAACAGCCTCCATTTTGGTATGGGGAGCAATTGCCCTGAATTTGACCATTGCAGTAAAAAAAAAAAAAAATGAAGTATTACAACTACAGTGAGCTAAAGTACATAATCAGATTATCTTTCAAGTATTGATTACTGTAGAACGCTTTCAAGAACTTTGAATGGGGATGTACTTGTTAAACTAAAAATGTGGAATTGGCAAAATTAAAGCTCTTTGATCTCTAAAGTTTCCAAAAGCTCACAAGCTTCTTGAGGAAGATGTACATGGAGAAGGGGGAAAAAAAGCTTGAGCAATGTGCAATGTGGTAGCCTTTATTCAAAAATTCCTTTAAAAATATGTTGAAATGCTTCTTGTGTTAGCAAAATTTGATTTTTAAAAGTGTACTTTTGTACTCACTTCAGCAGCACATATACTACAATTGGAATGATTAGCATGATTAGAGTTTAGCATGGCCCCTGTGCAAGGATGACATGAAAATTCATGAAACGTTCCACATTAAAAAATGAAATATAATAAAAATATACTTTTAATATTTTATGAAATTTGGTAAGTGGATGCTATTGGTCCTGGATTAAGTACATATTTAATAAAGGCATTATACTGTTTAAATAGGAAGAGACCTTTGTGCTTACTCTTGATTTCTTGTTCTCTATTTAGTCTAGGAACCAAGAAGCACAATTTTCTCCTTTAAGGCTATAATTTCTGGTGGGGATATTTCACACTCATAGTTCCCTGTATGTTAACAAGAGTCATGCATTACTGAAGTTAGAGATGTGTATGACAAGAGCATGGCTTTTGTGGTCGGTTTCTTCTGTTAAGTGCTTCTGATATTGTATCTCCCATGAATATAATGGAAAAAAATATACAGCTATGTCTGGGTTGAAGGAGGCCTTGAAGTATGTACCATGGGTTTTGATTTACCTTGAATTTCTCATATTCAAAGATATAAAAGCACCTCGTAGTGATAAAGGTAGTACTTGGAACAACATGTGTTGTTGCATTATCCAGATTGTTAAAACACACTTGGTGAAACTATAAATACAGTAGAAGTTTTTAACTGTAAATGGAGAATAGCAAAAATGTGTATCTCAGGAAGGAATTTACATCTCTTCCATTTCTTTGAAAGAAATATTGATGACTAAAGTAAATATAAGGTAGCTGCTATTTGATCACATTTTCCTCAGGCCTTTTCTCAGAAAAACAAATGATCTCAATATGTCAAAATTATAGAATTTATTTACAGAATGGTTTTCATATTTAATTTCCAATTTGAATTTATCTCATGATCTCTAAATCTTTGCAAATGCACACTTACTCTTTCATATACGGTTTAGAAAGGCATCTGAAAGGCTAACTTTTCTCATCTGTTGTGTATTTTTGTTAAATAGTAGTTTAATATAATATTTAATTATATTTATTTTATATAAATTATATTTAACTTAATATTTAAATTATAACAAAATCATATTTGTTAAATAGTAATTTACATGATTAACCAAGTTAGCTATAATGTATAGGAGTAATAGACAAATATAATTAATGTATAAGTAAACAAGACTCTAGCATTAGGAATATCCTAACACTAATTGGATAGAATTTTTAAAGAGTTTTTAATTCCATCATGAAAATGCTATTCTAGTTTTGAAGCTTCATACCATGTTCCAGGAGTCTTGGATCATATTCTGGCTTCATCTACCTCTCAAGATTCATCATGTACTTGCTTTATCTTCTCTTGCCACACGGGTGTCTTTTCAATCTCTTATTTGCTTCCTCTTGCCAGAGGGCCTGGGACATTTTTCTCTCCATTTTTTACTTGCTTAATTCCTATTCTCTCTTCAGATCATAGCTTAGTGATCCTCATATCAATGAAGTCTTCCCTGAGCTTCCTGTCTTATTTTCATAGCACTTATTCACAATTTAAAAATTTCCATTTTTTTTAGATTATTATTTCCTTTATGTCTGTGTCTTCCCTACTATTCTGTGTATACCATGACATAAGGATTGTGATAGGTTATGTTCATCACTTAATGCCTAGTTCCCAGCATAAAGCCTTGCATATAGTTGGTACTTGTTGTGTGGGTGGACTAAACTTAAACCGATAATATCCATACTAAGTTTACTTACCTGCAAGTTCTCATAGACATTTCTGTATTCTCCAGCAGATTACATGAATCTCTGAGAGCTAGAATTGTGTATAATATGCAGGATTTTCTCACAGTGCTTAACACAGTACATTGTGCGTAGAAGCTATTTGATAAAAGTTCAATATATGCCCAGATAGTAGAAGTAAAAATGATATGGTTTAAAATTTATATATTTAACTCACTTCATACTATTTACAGATGAAAATCAAGAAAAATAGTAATATTTATACTAATTCTCACCCCTTACATTTATTTTCAGTGTCCCCTAGGTCAACATAGAAAACATAACTGTCAGTGGAGTGCTAAGTAAAAGTAGGTTAGAGAAATTCTCATTTCATACTCTCTGGAGTAAGAGTACTGTATCACCATGTATATATATGTATACTCATAGCTTATTCTTGAAGTAGGCACAATCAGTAGCTGCCTAGGGGGATGTGTGAAAGGGGCTTTAAAAATTGCCTAAACACATCATGATGCTCCTTGTCTGGTATTGCCCCAGTATCTAAAATTCTCACGGGAATTTCTCATTTCATTAGATAGCCAGAGACTTCTGTTAGCAGTATGTCAATTTTCTTATGTGAAGTTACTAGACCAAGAAGTAATGGTCATTTACCCTTGACTTGGGTTAGTGTAACAATAAGCCAACATAGGGTTAAATTTTGATGAAGATGAAGAGAACAGCTAAAGTGTGACTAATGACAAACTTCTCAAGATGTGGTATGGATTAGCAAATGAAAGATTGAGGAGGACAGAGGCAATAATTAGGAAGCATTTGACTGGAGGAGAAACACTGAAAGGCAGAATTATAAGCACAAAATTTAGAACCATGAGCTAAGGAATTAGAATTCTAGTTCTGTGATGTGCAAGATCTACAATTTTGGGAGAGTTAATCCCTGAAAATCAATGTATTCAATATTAAATGCTATACAAAAACATTGGCAATTATTTCTATGTGGCAAGTGCAATAGGTATTAGTTGAACCTGAAAAAATTTCGTCTGTTTTACCATTTATCAAGTGTATTAGTTTTTCCTGTAATATCAGTTTAAGATAATATTGGTTATCAACATTTCATGGCTAATTTCAATCTCAGCTAGGCTATTTGGATAGCAATTTAAATATGCATAAACCAATCGATGAGGATCTTTGAATGGTTAGTATGTGTCTCATTCAAGATACTATGAAAAGAATGAGGCAAGATTCCTCCCTATGAAGAACTTAATATGGTATCCAGGAGGTGGACTTGGTGGACATGGAGAAATAGTTCACCTTTATTCATTCAACAAACTTACTGAGTTTTATCATCATACCAAGCACAGTTTAGGCACTAGGATACCAATATGAGAAATTGAGATACTCTTGAAGTGTAAATTTCATGGACAAGGTGGACAGTAGCTTAAAAAATAAATCTATAATAGCCAAGTGGAGATAAGTAGTATGAAGAAAAATAGAATAGGGAAAAAGGAATAGAGAGTGACAGGAGAGTGATTTTATATACGGTGTTCAAAAATGATCTCTGTTAAGGAGGCATTTGAGCTTAAATCTGAAGAAGTGAGCAAACAAGCCAGATAAATGTCTTCAGGGAAAGATGTCAGGCAGAGGAAAAACCAGTGCAAATGTCCTGAAGCAGGTGTATGCTTGGTATGTTTAAGGAACAGCCAGGAGGTCATTGTGGCTGGAATGAAGTTAAAAACAGGAGATGTGGTAGGAAATGAAGTCAGAATGGTAGCAGAGGGGTAAGATCATATAGATTTGTATAGATTATTTTGTATACCCAGGGCCATCATGATTCATTGGGTGTTGAATGCATGATCTGACATGTATTTTGTAAGCATCACTTTGGCTGCTGTGTGGACAATAAACTGATGACTTGAACAAGAGTGGAAGTAGAGAGACTAGTTAAAAAAACTATTATATTTGTCCAGACAAGAAATGTTGGTGGGTTGGAGCAGGATAGTTATGAAGGTGGTGAAAAGAGTTAGTTTATAAGTATACTAAAATATAGGGAAAAGTTGATCTGTTGTCAGACTTCTGTGGGATGTGAGAGAGAATCAAAGATGACTTCATGGTTTGCAGGGGGGCATCAAATATTTGGATTTATATGTGCTGTTTGTGATGCTTATCAGGCATCCAAGAGATATATTTGGATGGCAAATAAGTACATGAAAAGTTCTCCACATCATTAATTGTCAGGGAAATGTAAGCTATAATCATGAGAACTTACTACATAACCATTTTAATAGCAAAAATTAAAAACACTGATAAAGGATTTAGAATAATTGGAAGACTCATATAATGTTTGTAGGAATGTAAAATGGTACAACTACTTTGAAAAATAGTTTACCAGTTTCCTATAAACTTAGACATATACTTTTTTTGTGACCCAGCATTACTATTGTTAGGTATTTGATCAGGTATTTTATTTTTTTATTTAAAAAATTTTTCATGTTTATTTATTTATTTGTTTTGAGAGAGAGAGAGAGAGAAAGGGGGAGAGAGAGAGAGCGCAAGGGAGGGGCAAAGAGAAGGAGAGAGAGAATCCCAAGCAGGCTCCACACTGTCAGTGCAGAGCCTGATGTGGAGCTCTAACTCATGAACCATGAGATCATGACCTGAGCTGAAATTGAGTCAACCAACTGAGCTACCCAGGCTCTCCTGGTCAGGTATTTTATTCAAGAGAATTGAAAACATATGTCCACAAAAAGACCTATGTATGGATATTCATAATAGCATTATTTATAAGAGCTAAAATATGAGAACCACCCAAATGTCCATCAACAAGTAAATGGATAAACAAATTGTGGTGAATACAGAGAATATAATATTATTCAGTATTAAAGAGAAATAAATTACTAATGCATGAAACAATGTGGATGAATCTTAAAATTATTATACTGAGATGTTAAAGAGTACATTATTATATGATTCCATTTGTATGAAACTCTAAAACAGGCAATATTAATCTATAATGATATAAAGCAGGTCAGTGTTTCACCATCCTACTTTATCTGGTTCTGAGAGGTTTCCTGCAACACAGGAATTTCAGTGCTAAACACAGAACAGTCCCTGAAAAAAAACACAACAGGTGGTCAATGTGTAGAGTTGGGGACAGGGATTTATTTACTGGGAAGGAGCTCAAGGGAAGTTTTTGGGGATGAATGAAATGGTCTATATTTGGATTGTAGTAGTGGTTACAAGGGTATATTCATTTGTTAAAGCTCATCAAAATATACACTTGTGAGCATTTTTTTTAGAGGGAGGCTTAAATTATCTTTTGATTATTTTTTAATTTATTTAAATTAAAGTATTGATTTTAGGGGTAGAACTCAGTGATACATTTTTATGGGATGTAAAGTCTGTACCAGTGATATTTGTTAAAAAATAAAACAAACATTTAGTGGTAAGTTATGTAAAATATAACTTTTTATTTAAAAACATTTTTAATGTTTATTTATTATTTAGAAACAGAGAGAGACAGAGCATGAGCATGGGAGGGGAAGAGAGAGGAGAAGACACAGAATCTGAAGTAGGCTCCAGGCTCTGAGCTGTTAGCACAGAGCCTGACGCAGGGCTCAAACTCACAAACTGCAAGATCATGACCTGAGCCGAAGTTGGATGCTTAACTGACTGAACCACCCAGGTACCCCAAAATATAACTTTTTAAGCACATGTGCTGATATCTTCATTGTTTTTTGTCTCAAAAGAAGTAGTCAAATACTAGTGTAAGAGAATGTTCCTGAAGTGACTCTGATACTGGATACTTATAAAATCAGAAGACTTCTGTCAATTTAAACCCCTGAATGATTTTTGGGGCTTCCATATAGACTTATATTAGCTGAAGACCATTGATGCATTTTATCACATTGATGATAAAACCATATCTTATCCTTATTTCTTAATTTGTCTGGGTAAATTCAAAATTCTTTATATAACCAAATAAAGATTATAACCAAACATTAAATATTTCTATTTATGATCATGTTGTATTTCTAGATATATTTCAAGCTCTGGAAAGGTAAATTCAGACCACAGGGGAAACCAAAATTATCAGGACATTTTTCTCTGCATTTAAAAGTCATGTAAGCATTACCAGATATAACCCTGAATAACCCATGATGAATAATATATGCAAATGTAAATGACAAATTGTCCACTAAAGTTAGATTTTTAATTTTTTTGGTAAATAACCATAGTAACTCTAATGATGGGGAGGAATGTGAAAAAAGTCAACCATACTGAACATCCTCCTTTTGTTTACCTTATTTATGTTGTTAACTCATATATTTCTGATTTTGTTTTGCATAAAATATGTTAATGCTAGTGTTATGAAAATAGAAATAACCATTGTGATCTAGTGTGAAAAAAAATCTCCCTGGTGGCCCTTTATTTGTGCATCAGCTGAGGTACAATTATGAGTTAAGTTAAACTTAATTTTATGCCTTTTTTGTCCCGTCATTTTGAGCCATATTTACTTATTCTGCATAACCTGTCATTGCTTACTTTATAGTTAAGGTTATAACCCTAAGATTTAAGGCCTTCTATTTTTGCCCTGTAAACATATCTCTGTCTAACTCTTCAACCTGTATGTCTTCTATGTGAAATGAGAATAATATAATCTAGCTTTTAGGGTTGCCATGGAGATTGAACAAATATGCTAATTCAAATCACCTGGTGTGTAATTACCTGTGAATTTCTTTATCTTTCCCCCCTTACTGGATGTGATATATGTCTCTGTCACATAAAATTATATCTCTAAATCTAAATATCTGCATCTTTGTGTATGATTTATTGCTTTTTTGAATGGGACAGTATAATGTGGTAGCTATGAATACAGTCTCTGGGACCATACTCAGGTCCCTATCACCTACTGGCACTGTGATTTTTGGCAGGTGTCTTTACTTTTCCTCTTCTACAGTCTCCTCATTTGGAAAATGAATATAATAGTAACATCTGCCCCATGAGACATTATATTAAATATTATTATATGAAAAGCACGTAGAACAGTACCTGGCACATGGTAAGTATTTTGGAGACATTGGCTATTGTCACTAGAATATAAGCTTCATGAGGATCTCTTTTGTTCACTGCTGTAGCCTTCTCCTCCCTAGGAATTCCTCTCCTAGGGATATACTCTGTTTTGTTTCTGAATTTTGCCCTGTGTTCCAAAATTATTCCAACTTTCTACTCAATATCTTTCATTGGATATCTGATAGATATTTCACACTGATCATAGCCAGAACATCACTCTTGATTGCCCCTCAACCCATTCCTGCCTTGATATTCTTGGTTTAGTAAATTGCACCACAATTAACTTAGTTCTTCAAGCTGAAAGCTAGTCATTATTCTTGATTTCTTTCTTCCATATATCATATTTGTCAGGAAGTCATGTCATTTCTAATTTTAAAATATATCCCAAATCCAATTAACTCTCACCTTCACTCCTCTCATCCCCATATAAGCCACCATAATCTCTATGTCTTAGATTATAGCAATGTGACTAATTTTTCTCTTTCCTTTCTTGTCTTCTATAATCAGTGTAATCTTTGTTTTAAAGTAAAATCGGAGCATATCATACCTTTGCTCAAATTCTCCAATGACTTCTTTCCAGTCACATTTGGAATAAAAGCCACTCTTATTTTCAGTCTTTAAAGATCAAACTAATATGGCTCCTGGATACCACTCAAGCCTCATATGTGGCTACTCTTCCCCATATTCACTCCTCATTGGCCATGGTGCTCTTCTTACCCTGACTCAAAGAGCAAAGTTAATTTATATATAATGGCTTTTTTATTTGCTATTTTCTGTGCCTGGAATGCAGTTCCCAAAGACAAGCAAAATGGCTCACTTCATTCCTTCACTTAGGTCTCTTCAAAAAATGTAGAAAAGCCTCAGAGAGACTTTCTTCTCATTCCTGTCTACAGTATTCACCTTCCACACAAGTTATGGTATATGTTAGTAGAAGTGAAAACATAGGGTTTCAAAGATATTGGTAATTTTCTATTAGTCAAATTTGGTGGATTTGCAAATATGCATTTTATTTTATATATATACAAACACATATATGTATATATATACACACACATATTTATAACTTTGTATTAAATATTTCATAATAAACATTTTAAACATCCTTATAACTATTTCCCTTTACCATGTTATATTTTGGTTGAAAGCAGTTATCACTACTTAAAATGACATATTTGCATAGTTACTTTACTGTGCTCTTGTGTCCCATGCCAGATGTGAGTATTATGAAGGCAGGGATATTGTTTGTTATTATGACTGCTATATTCTAGTGCCTATTATATTGCCTGGAAAATAAGCAGGAGCTCATCAAATATGTGTTGACTGGATCAAAACTGGCTATTTACCCCCAACATACAAAAACCTAACTCAAAGGAATACATGCATCCCTATGTTTATTGCAGTATTATTTACAATAGCCAAATTGTGGAAACAGCCCACATGCCCATCAATGGATGAATGGATAAAGAAGATATGGTGTGTGTGTGTGTGTGTGTGTGTGTGTGTGTGTGTGTGTGTAAAATTAAGTCATAAAAAATGAAATCTTGCCATTTGCAACAACATAGATGGAGCTGTAGAGTATAATGCTAAGGGAAATAAGTTAGAGTAAGACAAATGCCATATGATTTCATTTATATGTGGAATTTAATAAACAAAATAAAGAGGCAAAGAAAAAGAGAGAGAGAGAGAAACAGAAACAGACTCTTAATTATACAGGACAAACAGGCTTACCAGAGGGGAGGTGGGTGTTGACATGGGTGAAATAGGTGATAGGATTAATCATCATGAGTGCTGAGTAATGTATAGAATTTTTGAATCACTGTGTTGTATATCTGATACTATTATAACACACTGTATGTTAACTGTACTGGAATTAAAAGAAAAAAGAAAAAATATAACTCTAAAAAATAATTTGATGAGAAATTCTTAGACTATAATATCCTAAATCATTTAAAATCTGTAATGGATACTTTTGATTATCTCTCTAGGATTTATTACTTTTCTTCTTCAATCCTAGCACCACCCACAAATTTCCAACCATGTAGATTGGTTGGATCAACCACATTTATGCTTTAGGGATAGGCTTTAATTAGTATAAGCGACATATCCTATTCACAAGCTACTGTGATTGCTTCAAGTAGAGGACATGATATGAGTCATGCCCATCAGTGCAAGTAAGTCTAAATTCTGAGATGTATGGTTGAGCTGTATCAGAAGCAGGCTCTTTTGCTAATTAACAAAGAGGTAGCATGTGCCTGAAGCTTCTGGTATAAAGTAAATTTGCACATATTTAAAGTATACTATTTAGGAAGTCTTCACATATGTATATGCCCATAAACATCACAATAATAAAGAGATATACTCATATAAAATATTCATCACCTACAAAATTCCCTCATGCCCCTTGGTAATTCCTTCATCACATTCTCAAGCATCCAATGATCTACTTCCTGTCACTATAGATTACTTTGAATTTTCTAGAATTTATATAAATCATACGGCATGTACTATATTTATGGTTTTTTTCCACTTACCATAGTAGTTTTGAAATTCATCCATTTAGTTGTATGCACCAATAACATTTTTTTATTTCTGATAGTATTCCTTTGTACGTATAGAAGACAATTTATCTTTTTTCCTATTGATTGATATTTGCTTTGTTTCTTTACTTGAGGCTATTAACAAATAAAGCTGCTAGTAATATTCATGTACAAATTATTTATGGACATATGCCCTAATTTCTCTTGGGTAAATACCTAGGAGTGAAACGGATGGATCATATGGTAAGCATATGGTAATCATATGGTAAGCATAACCTTTTTAAAAAACTGCCAAACTGTTTTCCAAAGTTGCTGTGATATTTTACATCCCCATCAGCAGTATATGAGAGTTCCAGTGCTACACCTCCTCTTCAACACTTGCTATGGTCAGCCTTTTAAATTTGAGCTGTTCTAATATGTGTGTAGTTCTTTTATTGTAGTTTATTTTGCATTTGCCTGCTAACTAATAATATTTAGCATTTTTTTCATGTGCTCACGCACCATACAAATATCTTCTTTGTCAAAGTGTATGCTCAAATCTGATGTCCATTTTATTAATTAAGATGTTTGTTTTTTAGTATTGAATTTTGAGAGTTCTTTGTATATTCTGGATACATGTCTTTTTTTGTGATGTTTGAAAGTAGAATTTTTATTTTACAATTGAAAAAGAAGCTTAACAATTTTCAGTTGCTTTTACAATGCTTTTAGTTTTATGTTTTCTTTCTTTTTTTATTAAATGTAATTTATTGTCAATTTGGCTTCCATACAACATCCGTGCTCATCCCAACAGGTGCCCTCCTCAATGCCTATCACCCACTTTCCCCTCTCCCCCACCCCCCATCAACACTTAGTTTGTTCTCAGTATTTAAGAGTCTCTTATGGTTTGCCTCGCTCCCTCTCTAACGTTTTCCCCCCATTCCTCTCCTCCATGGTCTTCTGTTAAGTTTCTCAGGATCCACATATGAGTGAAAACATATGGTATCTGTCTTTCTGTGCCTGACTTATTACACTTAGCATAATACCCTCCAGTTCCATCCACTTTGCTACAAATGGCCAGATTTCATTCTTTTTCATTGCCAGGTAGTATTACATTGTATATATAAACCACATCTTCTTTATGCATTTGTCAGTTAGATACATGTCTTTTATAAGATATGTACTTTGCAAACATGCTCTCCCTGTCCATGACTTGTCATTTCATTCTCTTAACATCATCTCTAAAAGAATGTAAGCTTTAAATTTTCATGAAGTTCAGTTTATCTTTTTTTCTTTCTTGGAGCTTATATTAAGAACCATCTTTATAACCCAAGAACACAATGATTTTATTTAATGTTTTATTCTAGAAATTGTATTTTATCATTTCATGTTAGGGCTATGATCTGTTTTCAAGTAATTATTGTATATGGTATAAGGTATAAATCAAAATTAATTTTTTGAATGTGCATATGCAGTTGTTTCAATGTAATTTGTTGAAGAGACTGTTCTTTATCTACTGAATTTTCTTGCACCATTGTAAAATATCATTAGTTCATATATGTGTGGATACATTTCTGTATGATATTCTGTCACATTTATTTGTCTGTCTTGATGCCAATACTATAACACTTCAATTACAGTAGACTTTATAATAATTTTCAAATTAGGAAGTGTGAGCCTTCCAACTTTCTTCTTTTTCAAAGTTGTTTTGGCTATTCTAGGTTGTTTGCATTTCTATATAAATATTTAGAGTCAGATTGTTAATTTCTGCAAGTAATGCCTACTGGAATTTTGACAGGGAGTGCGTTGAACTTTTAGATCCATTTAGGGAGATTAACATTATAACAAGATTAAAACGCTGCCCTATGACCAATGTATGTAATTCAATTTATTTAGATCTTCTTTAATTTCTGTCATTGATGTTCTATAGTTTTTCACCTTACGTATCCTGCACACTTTTTCTTTGAGATAAGAATTTATCTCAAAGATAAATTCAAAGATTAAGTATCTCTTAATACTTATCATGAGCTAAGTATTTATTATTTATTGGTGATATTGTAAGTGGTACTTAAAAAATTCAATTTCCTTATGTTTGTTGCTAGTATGTAGGAATGCAATTGATTTCTGTGTATTGATATTGTATCCTGCCCCATTGATAAACTCATTTGTTAGTGCTAGTAGCCTTTTGTATAGTACATAAAAATTTCTACATGCATGGTCATGTTGACTGCAAATAAAGACAGGTTTACTTATTTTTCTTTTTTTTTTAATTATTTTTTAAAAATTTACATCCAAATTAGTTAGCATATAGTGAAACAATGATTTCAGGAGTAGATTCCTTAATGCCCCTTACCCTTTTAGCCCATCTTCCCTTCCACAGCCCCTCCAGCAACCCTCAGTTTGTTCTCCATATTTATGAGTCTCTTTTGTTTTGTCCCCCTCCCTGTTTTTATATTATTTTTGTTTCCCTTCCCTTAGGTTAATCTGTTTTGTCTTTTAAAGTCCTCATATGAGTGAAGTCATATGATTTTTGTCTTTCTCTGACTAATTTCACTTAGCATAATACCATCCAGATCCATCCATGTAGCTGCAAATGACAAGATTTCATTCTTTTTGATTGCCAAGTAATACTCCATTGTATATATATACCACATCTTCTTTATCCATTCATCCATTGATGGACATTTGGGCTCTTTCCATACTTTGGCTATTGTTGATAGTGCTGCTGTAAACATTCAGTTGCATGTGTCCCTTTGAAACAGCACACCTTGGATAAATGCCTAGTAGTACAATTTCTGGGTCGTAGGGTAGTTCTATTTTTAGTTTCTTGAGGAACCTCCATACCGTTTTCCAGAGTGGCTGCACCAGCTTGCACTGCCACCAACAATGTAAAAGAGATCCTCTTTCTCCACATCCTCGCCAACATCTGTTGTTGCCTGAATTGTTAATGTTAGCCATTCTGACAGGTGTCAGTTGGTATCTCATTGTGGTTTTGATTTGTATTTCCCTGATGATGAGTGATGTGGAGCATTTTTTCATGTGTTGGTTGGCCATCTGGATGTCTTCCTTGGAGAAATGTCTCTTCATGTCTTTTGCCCATTTCTTCACTGGACTATTTGTTTTTTGGGTGTTGAGTTTGATAAGTTCTTTATGGATTTTGGATACTAACCCTTTATCTGATATGTCATTTGCAAATATCTTCTCCCATTCTGTCGGTTGCCTTTTAGTTTAGCTGATTGTTTCCTTCGCTGTGCAGAAGCTTTTTATTTTGATGAGGTCCCAGGAGTTCATTTTTGCTTTTCTTTCCCTTGTCTCTGGAGACATGTTGAATAAGAAGTTGCTGCGGCAAGATCAAAGAGGTTTTCGCCTGCTTTCTCCTGGACGATTTTCATGGCTTCCAGTCTTACATTTAGGTCTTTCATCCATTTTGAGTTTATTTTTGTGTATGGTGTAAGAAAGTGGTCCAGGTTTATTCTTCTGCATGTCGCTGTCCAGTTTTCCCAGCACCACTTGCTGAAGACACTTTATTCCGTTGGATATTCTTCCCTGCTTTGTCAAAGATTAGTTGGCCATACATTTGTGGGTCATTTCTGGGTTCTCTATTCTGTTCCATTGATCTGAGTGTCTGTTCTTGTGCCAGTACCATACTGTCTTGATGATTACAGCTTTGTAGTATAGCTTCAAGTCTGGGATTGTGATGCCTCCTGCTTTGGTTTTCTTTTTCAGGATTGTTGTAGCTATTCGGGGTCTTTTCTGGTTCCATACAAATTTTAGGATTCTTTGTTCTAGCTCTGTGAAGAACGCTGGTGTTATTTTGATAGAGATTACATTGAATATGTAGATTACATTGGGTAGTATTGACATTTTAACAATATTTGTTCTTCCTGTCCAGGAGCATGGAATCTTTTTCCATTTTTTTTGTAAGAAGGGTTTACTTATTTACTTAACTTCCTAATTGCCCTGACTAGAACCTCCAATGAAATTTTGAGTAGTAAGAGTGGACATCCATGTATTTATTGATTTTGACATTACAGTGAAAACATTTCATCATTTACACTTAAGTATAACATTAACTTTAAACTTTGCATACATATCATTCATCAGGATAAAGAAGTTCCCAGGATGCTTGAGGGAAGATGGTGGCGTAGGAGGACACTGGGCACATCTCGCGTCCTGCTGATCACTTAGATTCCACCTACACCTGCATAACTAACCCAGAAAACTGCCAGAGGATTAGCAGAACAGAGTGTCCGGAGCCAAGCACAGACGAGAGGCCCACGGAAGAGGGTAGGAAGAGCGGTGAGGCGGTGCGCACTCCACGGACTGGCGGGAGGGAGCCAGGGCGGAGGGGCGGCTCGCTGGCCAAGCAGAGCCCCCGAGTCTGGCTGTCAAAAGCGGAGGGGCCTGACGGACTGTGTTCTGACAGCAAGTGCGACTTAGCGGCTGGGAGGTCATAAGTTAACAGCTCTGCTCAGAAAGCGGGAAGGCTGGAGGACAAAGGGAGGGAGAACTGCTGAGCCCCCACACTACAGAGCTCAGTTTGGTGGGGAACAAAGGCGCTCGCAGCGCCATCTCTCCCGCCCATCCCCCAGCCAAAATCCCAAAGAGAACCAGTTCCTGCCAGGGAACTTGCTCGCTCCGCACAAACACCCAACTCTGCCCTTCTGCGGAGCCAAACCTCCTGCAGTGGATCTGACTCCCTCCCGCTGCCACAGGGCCCCTCCTGAAGTGGATCACCTAAGGAGAAGCGAGCTAAGCCTGCCCCTCCTGCCCCCGTGCACCTTGCCTACCCACCCCAGCTAAGACGCCAGATCCCCAGCATCACAAGCCTTGCAGTGTGCAAGTAGCCCAGACGGGCCACGCCACCCCACAGTGAATCCCGCCCCTAGGAGAGGGGAAGAGAAGGCACACACCAGTCTGACGGTGGCCCCAGCGGTGGGCTGGGGGCAGACATCAGGTCTGACTGCAGCCCCGCCCACCATCTCCAGTTATACACCACAGCACAGGGGAAGTGCCCTGCAGGTCCTCACCATGCCAGGGACTATCTAAAATGACCAAGTGGAAGAATTCCCCTCAGAAGAATCTCCAGGAAATAACAACAGCTAATGAGCTGATCAAAAAGGATTTAAATAATATAACAGAAAGTGAATTTAGAATAATGCTCATAAAATTAATCGCTGGGCTTGAAAACAGTATAGAGGACAGCAGAGAATCTCTTGCTACAGAGATCAAGGGACTAAGGAACAGTCACGAGGAGCTGAAAAACGCTTTAACCGAAATGCAAAACAAAATGGAAACCACCACGGCTCGGATTAAAGAGGCAGAGGAGAGAATAGGTGAACTAGAAGATAAAGTTATGGAAAAAGAGGAAGCTGAGAAAAAGAGAGATAAAAAAATCCAGGAGTATGAGGGGAAAATTAGACAACTAAGTGATACACTAAAAAGAAATAATATACGCATAATTGGTATCCCAGAGGAGGAAGAGAGAGGGAAAGGTGCTGAAGGGGTACTTGAAGAAATAAGAGCTGAGAACTTCCCTGAACTGGGGAAGGAAAAAGGCATTGAAATCCAAGAGGCACAGAGAACTCCCTTCAGACGTAACTTGAATCGATCTTCTGCACAACATATCATAGTGAAACTGGCAAAATACAAGGATAAAGAGAAAATTCTGAAAGCAGCAAGGGGTAAACGTGCCCTCACATATAAAGGGAGACCTATAAGACTCGTGACTGATCTCTCTTTTGAAACTTGGCAGGCCAGAAAGAGTTGGCACGAGATTTTCAGTGTGCTAGACAGAAAAAATA
>NW_024420442.1:8215717-8256359 GCF_014898765.1 Herpailurus yagouaroundi
CATGTGAATCTAAAATTATCTCAAAGTAAAAGCTTTAAGTAAAAAACCAACTACCTAATAAAAAGAATGGGGTGGTTCCACTTACATGACAGTGTGAAGAGTTTTGTGGTATGTCTTTCCAGTGAAATAAAGTTAAAAAAAAATAGACAATACTCATCATTTAAAGTTCTCTGGAAATTGTCCTAAGGTTATTCAGCAAATGAGGAAACATTTATTCAAGAAAATCTAAAACTAGGTACGAATAGCAAGAATCTGGGGCATTTGAGCTGTGATCCTCTCCTTCCCTACCTCAAAATAAAAATGATGAATGTTACACTCATGATGTGTGTGACCAAGAAGACAGTGTTCCCTGCCCCCTCAACCCCCAAATCTTGGCTTACTTTCTCTCACTGGAAGGAACAGATTTATGTCATTTCTCATCCTCTCCAATTCTAAGTTGAAGAGGCCCAATTCTTGTGAGGCTGACCAAGAGGATAGGGGACCTCTTCCTCCACCAGGATCCTACCCATAAGACAGAGAGTCTCACTCAAGCCCTGCAGGTTGAGAATGCTGAGCCTAACAACTCACATCCCAGCTAAATGGTAGAACGAAAGTCCTAAAATAGGAGAGGCAATGTGAAAAGTCCAGAGGCTACAACTCTATGTCTCCTATTGCAGTCATAAAAAAATACCAAACACTTAGTGGTTTAAAACAACAGAAATTTATTCTCTCACAGTACTGGAGGCCAGAATTCAGCAAGGCCACACTCCTTCTGAATGCTCTAGGGAAGAATCTTTTCTTGTCTCTTCCAGCTTCTGGTGCCTCCAGGTGTTCCTAGGTTTGGGGGTACATAACTCTAGTCCCTTCTGTAGTCTTCACATGGCCTTCTCGTTTGTGCCTCATTTGTGCCTTCTCGTTTGTGTTGTGTCTCTTATAAGGACAATTGTCATTTGATTTGGGCCCACTCTGATAATGCAAGATGATCTCATCTTGAGGTCCTTAACTTAATTACATCTGCAAGGACTTTTTTGAGATAGGTTTACACTCACAGTTTCCATCTAGACAATTTTTTTTGGAGGGGGGGTGCAACTGAACCCATTACAGTGTACCTTGTGGTCTCCAAAATGCATCTTTGGCTTATGTACAAAATACATTCAACCAATTCTAACATTCCGAAAGTCTTAATCCATTAAAGCATTAACTCCAACTCTAAACTCTCATGTAAAAATCATCAGCTCAAAAAGTTCAAAATCTCATTATCTAAATCATCTAATTTATCTAAATCAAGTATGGGGGAGACTCTGCCTGTGTATTCAAGGCTCTGTCCTTGGAGTAATTCTTCCTTTTTCTTGAAGGGTAGCACATTTGCAGGTGAGTAGCTTTACCAGTCCATTTCTTGTCTGTGACACTCAGAAGTCTGAGATACTTGCTTCACTTTGCCTTGCCTTTTCCCTCTCAGTCCAAGTTGGCAGTATTTCTGCTGATATAAGATTCTCAGAATCCCAGCTTGTCTTCCACTTATGTCAAGGGGGGCCTGTGACATTAGACAAGAAAGTTCTCTTCAGGTCCCTCCTGGATAACACTATCTCTATTCCTGCATTCTGCTGAGATGATTGGTTGGATCTCTGAGTTATGTACCCAGTCTCTTCAGAAAAAAAATTTCCAGCCACATCCTAGGCTCTCTCCTTAGAAAAATCTTTCCCATCAGTGAATTTCATAATTTTAGCATCTTTTACAACCCAGATAGGCCAGAAATTCCCAAATCATCTAGTGCTGGCTTCTTTTTGTTTAACAATCCTTCCTCAGTTTATTTCCTCTTTAATTTTGCTATAAGCAGCAAGGAGAAACCAGGATATATTTTCCAAATTTTCCTTGGAAATATCTTCAGCTAAACATTCAAGTTCATTGTTTCCAAATTATTCTTCATACCCAACAGTAGAATACAATTCAGTCAAGTTTTCTGCTACTACATAGCAAGGATTACCATTTCTCCATGTTCCTCATCTCCTTTTGGGCTCTCATTATAAAAACTTCTAAGACTTATATTTTTACAAGCATTATGTTAATAATAATATATGTGTTTTCCAAAATATATTATTTCCAAAATAATAATATATGTGTTATGTAGAAGCTTTTTCTACAGTGCTCTTTATTTCCTTATGAATTCTAATCAACATTATTTTCTTTCTTTTTTTGTTCACATGTCTGATTCTTTTTTATATATAAATATGAAATTTATTGTCAAATTGGTTTCCATACAATACCAAGTGCTCATCCCAACAGGTGCCCTCCTCAATACCGAATAATCCACATTATTTTCAATGTCCATATTTCTACCAGCAGTGTCTTCAAGGCAGTCTAGGCTTTTACTGTTGTGTGCCTCACAATTCTTCCAGCCCCTGCCCAATATCCAGTTGCCAAGCCACTTCTGAAGTTTTGGTTGTTAACTGCAGCACCTCATTTCATGTTAACAAAATCTGTATTAGTTTCCTAGGACTGCCATAATGAATTACCATAAATGTGGTAGATTAAAATAGTACAAATTTATTCTCTCAAATTTCCAAAGGCCAAAATTCCAATATCAAGGTATCAGCAAGGCTGCAACCCCTTTTAAGACTACAGGAGAAACATCTTTTGCCTCTTCCAGCTTCTGGTGGCTGTAGCTTTCCCTTGGTTTGGGGATATATTAATCTCTGTCTCAGACTTCCTTAGCCTTATCTTGTGTATCTTCTCTGTTTCTCTTCTTAGAAGTTCACTTGTCATTGGATTTAGGGCCCAACTAGACCACCCAAGTTTATCTCATCTTGAAATCTTTAACCTAATTACCTTTACAAAGATCCTTTGTCAACATAAATTTACATCCAGAGGTTCCAGATGCACATGTTTTGGGGATGGCCACCATTCTGTCTACTATACCTTCCAAGTGCCCAATTAGTGATACAGAGAATTTGCCCAGGGTGAGAGGCAATTTTATGAAAAGAGCTCTCCTCAAAGAAACTGACTCTATTTGAAATAGAGTGTTGATAGTTCAAGCCTAAGAACACCTTCAAAAATAGCATCTCCTCTTAATTAAGAACAATAAGCAAAACACTAGATAGCTAATTCACCAAAGAGAACAAGGAAGGAGATAGGTAAGAAGAGCCATCCTGAGGTCAGAACAAATTTGACTCAAAATCTATCCCTGTCTGAATTTAATTGGATCAGACTGTGCAACAATATATATCCCAGGACATTGTCAAAAATAATAGAACAATTAACCAAGAATTAGTGTGGTCTAAGGGCTGAGTAATATACAAAATGAGATAGGCAACTTAACAGAGAGATTAGGGGAAGGCTAAAGAGAACCTCATTAAAACCATTGTAGTCCCAGGGTAATTGTGCAAATATGTAGGTCTGCACCTACTAAGGAACAATACCAATGGCTTCACATCGTAGGATAAATACACTCTTACTAAAATAGCCTAGACAAGTTGACAAAGTAAATAAACAAATAATATTACAAATAAGCCTTGGAAAGTAATAAGGGGAATCGGCATCAACAGTTGTTATATTACCTAAATCAGTTTTCAACAAAAACTTGTAATACATGCCAAAAAACAGTAATATATAACAGTAAAAAGAAGCAGGTAATGAACTAGTTTTGAGAGAGTCAGATGTCTGATTTAACACAGGAAGACCTTAAATTAGCCATGATAAATATGTCATAAGGACTAAAGGAAACCATACTTAAAGAAGTAAGAGAAGATATGAAGACAATGACTCATCAAGGAGAGAATATCATTAAAGATGTAGAAAGAATTTTTTTAAAAAAGGAAATTCTAGGGGTGCCTCGGTGGTTCAGTCAGTTAAGTGTCTGGTTCTTGGTTTTGGCTCAGGTCATGATCTCACAGTTTCATGAGTTCAAGCCCTGCGTTGGGCTCTATGCTGGCAGCCTGGAATGTGCTTAGGATTCTCTCTCTTTGTCTCTGCCTGTTCCCCACTTGCACTGCTGCTCTCTCAAAATAAATAAGTAAACTTAAAAAAGAAAAAAGAAAATTCTAGGGTTGGAAAGTATAATATCCAAAATGAAAAATTTACGAGAGTCTTGAGAGTATATATCAACAGGCAGAAGAAAGACTCAGCAAACTTTAAAATAAATAAATAGATAAGATTGTGCAATATTAAGAGCAGAGAGAAACTAGAATGAAGAAAAATTAACAGAACTTCAGTAAAACGTAGGATACCTTTTAAGTGTAGCAACATGTGTTATGGGTATATCCGAAATAAGGGTAAAAGGAAAAGAGGCAGAAAAAATATTCAAAGAAAAATGGCTGAAAATGTCATAAAATTTCTGAAAAACATTAGTCTACATATCAAGAAACTCAATGCACTCCAAGTAGAATAAATTTTACAAAGCCAGCATTCAGATACATCATTAAAAAGTACTGAGTGCCAAAGATGAATAGAAAATCTTGAAAACGTCATGTGAAAAATGATGTACAAGGGAGTCCCAATAGATTAATATCTGCCTTCTCATAAAGATTAATATCTGACTTCTCATAAGAAATAACACCAGAAGGCAGTGAGATTAAGTACTCAAAGTGATGAAAGAAGAAATCCTGTTAACCAAGAATCTTTTATCCAATAAGACTAAATTTCAAAAATGAAGGCAAAATAAAGACATTCCCATATAAACAAAAGCTGAGAAACACCCAATAAGGTCTTCACTTGAAAGCAAGTAAACTCAAATGGAAATCAAACCCACATGAACAATAAAAAGGACTGGTAGATGTAATTATACATGACAGTATACATGCACATTTATTTTTCCTTTATCTTTTATCTTATTAAAAGCAGTTGTATAAACCGTATATATATAATTGAATGGTTGGTTCTATAACATATTGAAATGTAATATATTCAATAATAACACCAAAGATGTGGGTGAAAGCAAAGTTGTATTGCAGTAAGCAAATGACAACAGATGATAACCCATAAAAACAGATAAGAGAATTAGAAATGTTAAATAAGAAAGGAAATATAGCAACCAATATAAAGATATACTAGTTCTCCTTTCTTTTCTCAGCTTCTTAAATGGACATAAATTTACATAAGTAATAATTATAATAATGTATTGTTGAGTTTGTAACATATTTAGATAAATATATAGTTTATATATACATATTGTTATTTATTACATATTGATACATATTAATTGCACAAAAAGGGGAAAGAGAGTATCGACCTATGTAGGAGTACCATATGTATATCTCACTGCAATTAAGTTGGTATAATTCTAAAGTAAATTCTGATAAATTATAATGTATATAATAAATCTTATAGAAACCACTAAGAAGATAGCTATAGTGAAAAAAATCATTAAAGTATTTAAAATGTTACACTAGAAACTACTTAATACAAAATGAGGCAGTAAAGGAAGAACAGAGGAACAAAAATGATACCTGACATAGAAAACCAAATGTAAAATGGCATACATAAATCCAACTCTGTTATGAATAACTTTAAATGTGAATACAGTAAAAATGTCATCAAAAGGAAGAGATTGTCATCAAAAGAGCCTGGATAAAAATAACAAGATTCAACAATATGCTGTCTATACGAAATGTATTTTAGATTTAAAGACTCAAATAGGTTGAAAGAAAGAGAGTAAGAAAAGATATATCATGTTAACGGCGATCACAAGAAAGCTATAGTGGCCATACTAATATCAGAAAAAAATACTTTAAAACACAAAATGCTACTAGAAATAAAGGGAACATTTTATAATGATAAAAAAGTTAATGCATAAAGAAGTTTTAACTTCATATAAGCAAATATGCACTTAACAACAGAGATCCGAAATATAGAAGAAAGGTTGACCAAATTAAGGTAGGAAATAGACAATTTAACAATGATATTTAGAGAATTTGACACTCCATGTTAAATACTGAATGTAGAACAATTAGAAAGAAGATAAAAATGGAAATAGAGGGCTTGAGCAATACTATACACAAAGAAGACCTAGCAGACATCTATAGAGCTCTCTATGCAACAACAACAACAACAACAACAGAGTATATGTTCAAGTGCACATTGAACATTCTCCATGATAAAAAAAAATTGCTAGGTCATCATGCAAGTGTCAATAAATTTGAAGGAATTAAATATTACAAAGTGTTGTCTATTCACAGTATAGTGAAATTAGAAGTTAATAATAGAAAAATGTTTAGAAAATTCACAAGTATGTGTAAATTAAACAACACATTATTAAATAACAAATGGCTCAAAGGTAAAAATCACAAAGAAATTTGAAAGTACTTTGAGATAAATGGAAATGCAAATATATGAAATCTCATGGGATATAGCTAAAGTAGTGCTTATAGAAATATTTATAGCTGAAAACATGTGCATTATAAAAGAAGAAAGATCTCAAATCAGTAAGTTGATCTCCTACCTTACACACAGGAAAAAGAAAAGCAAACTAAAGCCAAAGCAAGGAAAAGGAAAGAAATAATTAGGATTAAAGCATAAAATTAATGGACAGAGAATGGAAACACAATAGGGAAAATCAATAAAACTAAGTTTGTTCTTTGAAAAGATCAAGAAAACTGACAGAACATTAGCTACATTTATGAAGAAAAAGAGAAGACTCAAATTGCTAAAGTCACAAATGAAAGAGGGACTATTACTGCTAAACTTCCTTACATAAAAGGAATTATAAGGTAATTCTAAGAACAAGTGTATGCCAACAAAATAGACAACTTGGATAAAATGGACAAATTCCTAGAACTTTGAAAAACCAGAATTGACTGAAGAATAAATGGAAATTTTTAATAGGCACATAACAGATATTGAATTATATCCCCAAACCTCCTACAAAAATGGTGTAGGCCCTAATGGCTTTTCTTTAGAACAATACCAAACATTGAAAAAAATACTAATTTTTCACAAATGCTCCCAAAAATGGAAGAAAAGGTAGCACCTCAATTCATTCATTCAGTTCATTCATTTCCATGATACCAAAACCAGACAAAAATATCACACAAGGAAAGTATACTATAGATGGACGTCCCCTAAGAATATAGACACAAAACCCTCAATTATATACCAGAAAATTAACCTAACAATATATAAATATGATTATATACCACAACCCAGTGGGATTTATACCAGAAAAGCTAGGTTGATTCAATTTCCAAAAAATTAATTTTTGTAATACATCATGTTAGTTAAATAGGAGTCAAAAACTACATGATCATTTCAGTAGATGCAGAAAATGCTTTTGGCCAAATTCAACACTATATCCTGATGAAAACACTGAATACTCAAGGAATCAGAGGAAGCTTCATCAGTTTTTTAAAGGGCATCTATGAAAAACCCACAGCCCACATTATACATATGGTGAAAGATTGAATTTCCTCCTAAGATCAAGAACACGACATGAATGTCCATTTTCACCACTTCTATTCAGCATTGTACTGGAGGTCTTAGTCATGGCAAAAAGGGAAGAAGAAATAAAATTCATCCATATTAGAAAGGAATAAATATATGTATTTGACAATGACATGACTTTGTACATAGATAATCCTTAGGAATCCCTTAAAAAACTATTAAAATTAATACATGATTTCAACATAGAAAAATCAACTGTGTTCTATATAGTAATGAATAAGCCACAATTAAAACCAGGAAAATAATTTCATTTGTGAAGGTGTAAAGAATAAAGTACTCAGTTAACAAAAGTGCAAGACTTGTATACTTGAAAGCTGCAAAACATCACTGAAAAATTAAATAAGATCTAAATAAATGGAAAGATATCCTGTGTTCTGAATTGCAATATTTAATATTGTTGGGATGGCAATACTCTAAGTGTATCTGCAAATTCAGTGCAATCCTTTTCAAAATCATAGTTGCCTCTTTTGCAGAAATTGACAAGTTGATTCTAATAGTCACATGGAAACTCCGGGAATCCACAACAGTCAAATGGTCTTGACAACAAAGAGCAAAGTTGATGGACTCACACTTCCTGATTTCAAAACTTGTTACAAAGCTACAGTAATAAAGACAGCATGGTACTGGAATAAGAACAAACAGACATCAGTGGAACAGAATGGAAAGTACAGAAATAAACCCATATACTTATGATCAATGATTTTTAACAGAGTATCAAGACAGTACAATGGGGAAAGAATAGCCTTTCAACAAATGGTGTTCAGACAACTGGATATCTACATGCATAAAAATGAAATTGAACCTCTAACTCATACCATATAAAAAATTAAAAAATATTTTCAAAGACCTAAATTTTAAGAGCTAACAGTATAAAACTCTTAGTAGAAAACAGGTATAAAACATCATAAACTTGATTAAGCATGTTTTTTTAAGATATGATACCAAAAGCACAAGTAGCAAAAGAAAAATAGATTAATTGCACAGCACCAAATTAAAAAAAAAAAAAACCCTGTATTTCATAGGGCATACTCAAGAAATTGAATAGACAGCCCACAGAATGGGTGAAATATTTGCTAATCATATATCTGATAATGGATTCATATCCAGATTATGTAACAAAGACTTACTACTGAATAAAAAGACCAAAAAACGAATTTACAAAATGAGCAAATGATCTGAGTAGACATTTCTTCAAAGAACATAAACAGACAATACACTCATGAAACCAGGCTCAGCATCCTTAGACATGAAGGAAATGAAAATAAAAACCACAATGAGATACCACTTCAAATCCACCAAAAAGATTATATTAAAAAAGACAGAAAATAACAAGTGTCGCTGAGCATATGGAGACATTGGAGCCCTTATACAGTGATGCTGCTAATATAAAATAATGCAGCCACTTTTGAAAATAATCTGGCAGTTCCTCTAATGGTTAAACATAGAGTTAATATCTGACCTGCAAATTCCACTGCTGGGTGTATACTACAGAAAAATGAAAACATATGTCCGTGAAACAACTTGTACTGTACAGAAATGTCCTTAGATGCAGTATTCATAATAGTCAAAATTTGGAAACAACCCAGATTTCCATGAGTTGAATGCATAAATAAAATACAGCATATCCATATAATGCAATATCATTCAGCCACAAAGGGAATGAAGTACTAATACATGTTGCAATATAGATGAATATTTAAAATATTATGCTAAGTGAAAGAAGCCAGATGCAAATGGCCATATATTGTATGATTCCATTTTTTAAAATGTCTCGAATAGGTAAATGTAGAGGGGCAGAAAGTAGATTAGTTGTTGCTTAAGGTTGCTGGGATTGTTGAAATGGGGAATCGCTGTTAAAAAGGTATGTATGGGAGGGGCATCTGGGTGGCTCAATTGATTAGGCATCTGACTTCGGCTCAGGTCATGATCTCACAGTTTGTGAGTTCAAGCCCCGCGTCGGGCTCTGTGCTGACAGCTCAGAGCCTGGAACCTGCTTTAGATTCTGTGTCTTCCTCTCTCTCTCTGCCCCTCCCCTGCTCATGCTCTCTCTCTCTCTCAAAAATAAATAAACATTAAAAAAAATTTTTTTAAAGGTATGTGTGGGAATTTTTTTGTGGCAAAATGACAATGTTTTAAATTTATTTTGGTGATGGATGCACAATTCTGTGAATATATTAAAAAATTCTTACCTGTATGCTTTTAAAAAGTTAGTTTTATGAGATGTGACCTATATCTCAATGAAACTATTAAGGACAATGAATGGGTAAAGGATATGAAGATAATAACAAAAAAGCAAATATAAGTAGCAAATGTATGAAAAAATCAAACTTATTTACATATAAATGTAAAAACTCACAAATTTTTTGAAGTTTTAATTAATAGATTCAGATCAACCTGGTAGGATACCAGTAGGTGCTTGCCAATAGGATTCTAAACTTTGTCCTGAATTTTAATATTTTGGTTGGTGACTTGAATGAAGGCATACAAATAGTGAGACTACTAAAATTTAACGGATGACCCAAAGCTGGCAGGAATGGATGTTACCAAAATGTGTTTGATTAAAAAACAAGGCAATAGAGGAGTTAAGATGGTGGAGAAGTAGGGAGACCCTGGGCTTTCCTTACCCCTCATACACAGCCGTATTGAGGTCACATCACTTGGAACACCCTGGAAATCGATCTGCAGAATGGCAGAAGGATCTCCATGGTTGGAGGGAGACAGCATGGCAGGTACAATGTATGTGGAAGTGTATTGGGGGAGAGAAAAACTGTGGTGCTGTGGAGGTGAGGAAAACCTTTCCATGGAGAGACAAAATGGAGAGAAAGAGGAGTTGAGAGTGATGTATCAGATTTGCACAAGAGGAAAACCTCTCTGGACCATGGAATAGGGAGCAAGAAGTACTGAATGTTGCAGTTTGTTTTTTTTTTTCAGACAGCGTTTGGAACTCCAACGCTGAGGTTTTGGAAGTGTGTGAGACTTTCCTGGAATGGAGCTGTGGCACACACCTGTGGGGAGAAGAAGGGAACTGCCCATAGCGTACATAGCATGGTATAGGGAACTCCAGGGTGCACTGGGAGAGAACATTCCCCTTCCTAGAGTACTTTTGGAAGAGGGTATATTGCCTCTCCAAGGTGCCTGTAGGCACCAGCAATAGGCCTTTCACCAGCAGGAAACAGAGGCGCATTCAGAGGTGCTGCTTTTAGCGGTGCTCCACCATAGATGCCGCACACTGCACAGGCGTGGGACTATTTTTCTGGGAGAAAAGACATCAGACACAGCCTGGAGAGGCTCTACTCCAGAGGAGAAGAGTAAGTCCACGTTGTAAGTCCACGTTTTGAATCCCAGCAGCATGCAAAAGAAAAAACTCAGGAACACTGTGGCACAGGGTGTGCTGAGAGCCCTCACTATTCTAAGGGCTGCCTGAACAGCAAGGTGTGAAATCCCCTGTCCGGAGACAAGAGATTGGGGTGGCGCCATTTTCCCCCCAACACCAACACAGTGGGACCTCAGAGAGCAGCACAGTGGCCCCAAGTGGAGGTGTACCCACTTACACCAAAACTTGCCCCCCTGTGCCTGGCAGCTGCTTTTTTAGTGGGGCAAGACTGAATCTGAGCCAACACAGTGGGCCTCTCTTCCATAAGACTGGCACAGGTAGCACTCCACATGCACCAAGTGTTCTGAAAATCGAGTGCTTCAAAATTACACCTGCAGTTCTGGTGGAAATAGGACCAGGCTTACTTGTTTCTTATTTTTTTCCTCCTTTTTTTTTTTTTTTTGGAATCAGGCTTATAGTTTCTTACTTGTTTGCTTTATTCATTTACTCTTTTTTTTGAGGGGGGATCAGGCTTCTTTTCTTTTCCTTTTTTTCTTATTCTTTTTCTTTGGAATCAGCCTTATGGTTTTTTGATTATCTGGGTTTTTTTGTTTGTTTGTTTTTGTTCTCTTTCCTTTCATCTTGTTTTGGGATCAGGTGTTTTTCTTCCTTTTTTTCCAAGCTTATTTTAACAAACCAATCAAAGTGCACCTAGTTAAAGGTCCAAATACTCCACCAGTGCAAGCAAGGAGGAGCTGTGCAGAGGATTGAACATTGGGAAGGAGCAGCCAAAACACAACAGTACAGTGCACAAAGCATACACCAGAAACACCTCCTGAAGTGCCAAGCTCTGGACCGTGTATAACCCCTTTTTAATATAGTATTACTTTCAGGTGCAGGAAAGATAACAAGCTTTTAAAACATGCAAAAGATAGAAACTTAGCCAAAATGACAAGATGGAGGAATTCTCCCCAAAAGAAAGGCTGAGAAAAAATCACAGCCAGGGACTTGCACAAAACAGATATAAGCAATATATCTGTACAAGAATTTAGAACAACAGTTATAGACTACTAGCTGGGCTTCAAAAAAAGCATAGTAGACACCAGATAAACCCTTGCTGCAGAGGTCAAAGACCTAAAAACTACTTAGGCTTAAATAAAATCTACTATAACTGAGATGCAAAATAAACTGGGTACAGTGATAGAAAGGATTGAAGAAACATGAGAGAATAGGTGAAATAGAAGATAAAATTATGGAAAATACTGAAGCTGAAAAAATAGGGAAAGGAAATTATTAGATCATGAGGGAAGAATTAGAGAACTTAGTGATTCCATAAAATGAAACAATATCCATGTCATAAGAATCCCAGAATAAGAGTGGGGGAAAGGGACAAAAGGTTTATTGAACAAATTATAGCTGAAAAATTCCCAAATCTGGGGAAGGAAACAGGCATTCAGGTCCAAAAGGTACAGAGAACTCCACTCAGAATCAACAAAAACAAGTCAGCACCAAGACATATAATAGTGAAACTTGGAAAATACAAAGCTAGAGAGAATTCTGAAAGGAGCTAGAGACAAAAGATCCTTAACCTACAAGGGTATACACATAAGGTTAGTGGTAAACCTGTCCACTGAAACATGGCAGGCCAGAAGGGAGTGGCAGGAAATATTCAACATACTGAATGGGAAAAATATGCAGCCAAGAATTCTTTTTTTAAATGTTTATTTATTTTTGAAAGAGAGAATGCAAGTGGGGGAGGGGAAGAGAGAGAGGGAGACAGAATCCAAAGGAGGCTCCAGTCTCTGAGCTGTCAGCACAGAGCATGATGTGGGGCTCAAACCTATGAACTGTGAGATCATGACCTGAGCTGAAGTTGGATGCTTAACTGACTGAGCCACCCAAGTGCCCTTGCAGCCAAGAATTCTTTATCCAGCAAGGCTGTCATTCACAATAGAAGGAAAGATAAAGACTTTCCCAGACAAAACAACAACAACAACAACAACAACAACAACAACAAAACCCTAAAGGAGTTCATGAGCACTAAACCAGTCCTGCAAGAAATGTTAAGGAGAACTCTCTGAGTGGAGGGAAAAAAAAGACCATAGCAGCAAACACTACAGAAGACCAGAGAACATCACCAGAAACACCAATGCTACAGGTAACACAATGGCACTAAATTTGTATCTTTCAGTAATCTCTCTGAATGTAAGTGGACTAAATGCTCCAATCAAAAGATATATGGTATCAGAATGGATTTAAAAAAACACCAAAATCCATCTATATGCTGTCTACAAGAGACTAATTTTAGATCTAAAGACACCTGCAGATTGAAAATGAGGGGATGGAGAACCATCTGTCATGCTAATGGATGTCAAAAGAAAGCTGGAGTAGCCATATTTATATTAAAACAAAGACTGTAACAAGAAATGAAGAAGGGCATATCATAATGAAGAAGGACATATCATAATGCATCAGGAAGAGCTAACAATTGTAAATTTTTATGACTCGAATTTGGAACACCCAAATATATAAACCAATTAATAACAAACATAAAGAAACTTATTGATAATAATAAAATAATAGTAGAGGACTTTAATATCCCACTTCCAGTAACGGACAGATTATCTAAGTAGAAAATCAATAATGAAACAATGGCTTTGAGTGACATACTGGACCAGGTGGACCTTAACAGATATATTCAGAACATTTCATCCTAAAGCAGCAGAATACATGTTCTTCTCAAGTGCACATGGAACATTCTCCAGAATAGATCACATACTGAATCACAAATTTTCAGATCACAGTGCTATGAAGCTTGAATTCAACCACAGGAAAAATCTTGGATAGCCCTCAAATACACGGAGGTTAAGGAACATCCTACTAAAGAATGAATGGGTTAACCAGGAAATTAAAGAAGAAATAAAAAAATACATGGAAGCAAATGAAAATGAGTACAGGACAGTCCAAACCCTTTGGGGTACAGAAAACTCAGTCCTAAAAGGAAAGTATATTGCAGTTCAGGCCTACCTCAAGAAGCACAAAAGGTCCAAAATACACAATCTAAACTTACACCTAAAGGAGCCAGAAAAGGAAACAGGAAATAAAGCCTAATGCCAGCTGAAAAATGGAAATAATAAAGATAAGAGGAGAAATACATGATATAGAAACAAACAAAAAAAACCTGACTAGATCAAGGAAACCAAGAGCTGGTTCTTTGAAAGAATAAACAAAATTGATAAATCCCTAGTCACACTTATCAAAAGAAAACAAAGGACCCAAATAGATAAAATCAAGAATGAAAGAGGAGAGATCACAACCAACACCACAGAAATACAAACAGTTATAACAGAAGACTATGAAAAATTATATGCCAACAAACTGGGCAATCTAGAAGAAATGGACAAATTCCTAGAAATATACAAACTACCAAAACTGAAAGAGGAAGAAGTAGAAAATTTGAATAGACCCATGACCAGCAAAGAAATGGAATGAGTTACCAAAAATCTTCCAACAGAGTCATGGGCCAGATGACTTCCCAGGGGAATTATGAGTCATTTAAAGAAAAGTTAATACCTATTCTTCTCAAACTTTTCCAAAACTACAAATGGAAGGAAGGCTTCCAAACTCATTCTGTGAGGCCAGCATTATCTTGATTCAAAGACCAGACAAATACCCCACTGAAAAGAATTTCGAGCCAATAACCCTGTGGAACCTGGATGCAAAAATTCTCAAAAGATACTAGCAAATCGAATTCAACAGTACATTAAAAGAATTATTCACCATGATCAAGTGGGATTTATTCCTGGACTGTAGGGCTGGTTCACATTCACAAACCAATCAATGTGATGTACCACGTTAATAATAAAAAAAGATAAGAACCATATGATCCTTTCAATACATGCAGAAAAACATTTGACAAAATATAGCATTGATTCTTTTTACAAATTTTTAATGTTTATTTGTTTTTGAGAGAGAGACAGTGTGAGTGGGGGAGGGGCAGAGAGAGAGGGGAACACAAAACCTGAAGCAGGCTCTAAGCTCTGAGCTGTCAGCACAGAGCTCAATGCGGGGCTCAAACTCACAAACCATGAGATCATAACCTGAGCTGAACTCAGATGTTTAACCAACTGAGCCACCCAGGCACCCCAATATAGCATCCATTCCTGATGAAACCTCTCAACAAAGTAGAGATAGATGGAACATACCTCAACATCATGAAGGCCATATGTGAAAGACCCACAGCTAATGTAATCCTCAATGGAGAAAAACTAAGAGCCTTTCCCCTACAGTCAGTAACAAGACAAGGATGTCCACTCTCACCTTTACTATTTAACAGAATACTGAAAGTCTTAGCCTCTGCAGTCAGACAACAAAAAGAAATAAAAGTCATTCAAATCAGCAAGGAAGAAGTAAAATTTTCACTATTTGTAGACGACATAATATTCTATGAGAAAATCTGAAAGGCTCCACCAAAAAATTCCTAGAACTAATAAATGAATTCAGACAGGTTGCCAGATATAAAATCAACCTGAATAAATCTGTTGCATTTCTATATACTAATAACAAAGCAGCAGAAAAAGAAATCAAGGAATCTATCTCATTTGCAATTGTACCAAAAACAATAAGATACCTAGGAACAAGCCTATCTAAAGATATAAAAGATCTGTACTCTGAAAACTATAGAAGATTTATGAAAGATATTGAAGAGGACACAAAGAAATGGAAAAACATTTCATGCGCATGGATTGGAAGAATAAACATTATTAAAATGCCTATACTACCGAAGGTAATCTACACATTTAATGCAGTCCCTATCAAGATACCACCAGCATTCCTTTACAGAGCTAGATGAAACAATACTACAGTTTGTATGGAATCACAAAAGACCCTGAATAGCCAAATCAATTCTGAAAAAGAAAAACAAAACCAGAGGCATCACAAATATGGATTCAAGCTATATTACAAAGTTGTAGTCATCAAGACAGTATGCTAACATACAGTTTGTGCCAGCAAAAACAGACACATAGATCAGTGGAATAGAATAGAAAACCCAGAGATGAACCCGCAAGTATATGGTCAATTCGCCTTCATCAAAGCAGGAAAGAATATCCAATGGAAAAGAGTCTCTTCAACAAATGGTGTTGGGAAAACTGGACAGCGACATGCAGAAGAATGGAACTGGCCCACTTTCTTACACTATACAAAAAAATAAATTTGAAATGGATGAAAGACCTAAATGTGAGACAGGAAACCATCAAAATCCTAGAGGAGAACACAGGCAGCAACCTCTTTGAACTCGACTAGAGCAGCTTCTTACTAGACATGTTACTGAAGGTAAGGGAAAGAAAATCAAACGTGAACTATTGAGACCTCATCAAGATTAAAAGTTTCTGCACAGCAATGGAAACAACAAAACAACCGATTGAATGGGAGAAGATACTTGAAAATGACATATCTGATTACAATTTAGCATTGAATATCTATAAGAACTTATCAAACTCAACACCCCCCAAAAACCCAAATAGTCTGTGAAAGAATGGGTAGAAGGCGTGGACACTTTTCCAAAGAAGACATCCAGTTGGCTAACAGACACATGATAAGATGCTCAACATCACTCATCATTAGGGAAATACAAATTAAAACCATGATGAGATGTCACCTCACACCTGTCAGAGTGGCTAAAATGAACAACACAAGAAGCAACAGGTATTGGTGAGGATGTGGAGAAAGTGCTGCTGGTGGGAATGCTGGTGGGAATGCAAACTTGTGCAGCCACTCTAGAAAACAGTATGGAGGGTCCTTAAAAAAACTAAAAATAGAACTATTCTATGATCCAGTAACTGCACTATTAGGTATTTGCCCAGTGGATACTAAAATACAGATTCAAAGGGTTATGTTCAACCCATATTATTGCAGCATTGTCAACAATAGCCAAACTATGGAGAGAACCCAAATATCTATTGACTGATGAATGGATAAAGAAGATGTGGGGGTGCCTGGGTGGCCCAGTCAGTTAAATGTTGGACTCTTGGTTTCAGCTTGCGTAATGATCTCATGGTTCGTGGCTTCAAGCCCCGCATTGGGCTCTGTGCTGACAGTGTGGAACCTGCTCTGGATTCTCTCTCTCTCCCTCTCTCTCTGGGTCTTGCTCACTTACATTCTGTCTCTCTCTAAAAATAAATGAATATACTTAGAAAAAGAAAGAAATGGTATATGTACACAATGGAATATTACTCAGCCCTCAAAAATGAAATCTTAGCATTTGCAATGATGTGGATGGAGCTAGAATATATGATGCTAAGTGAAATAAATCAATCAGAGTAAGACAAATACCATGATTTCACTCATATGTGGAATTGAAGAAACAGAACAGATAAACATATGGGAAGGGTGGAGGAAGAGAAGAAAGGGAAGCAAACCTCGAGAGACTCTTATGAAGTACAAACTGAAGGTTGATGGAGGGAGGTGGGTGGGAGAGGGGCTAGAATGATGATGGGTATTAAGAAGGGCACTTGTGAAGAGCACTGTTTATTGTATACAAGTGATGAATCACTGAGTTCTACTTCTGAATCCAATATTGCACTATATGTTAATTAAAATATAAAGAAAACAATAAAGAAAAAAAGGCAATATGCTTCAGTGGTGGTTTACCATTAATATCATGCAAAAGAAATAAAATGTATATCTTGGCCTTTAACTCTATGTATACATTGTGAGGAGGGGCTATGGGATAGGCTTGTACATAACCAAAACCTCTAGGTTTTTATTCACTGTAACCAAAAGATGCTGCTACAGTGACATATAAATGCAGTACACACACAGAGTCACAAAAGCCCATACAAGCTCAAGGTACTTTATTAATGTCTGGTGTCCTAAACAAGTGAAGGAAAGAATAGTGTCAAAATACTTTATACTGGTCAAACCACATCTTCTATATTATGTTCAGCCTTAGGCACCGTATTTTAAGATTGACAGTGACAAACTGGAACATATCTAGGATTGGTGATAAGAATAGTAAAGCACACGGAAATGGTATCAGAAGGAATGGTTGTGGGGACTGAAGATATTTAGCCCAGGATTGAAAACAGAGGAAATACAGTAGTGATCTCCAAGTATTTGAAGGACTGAAAAGGAAAAGAGATTACATTTATTTTTGCATGGTTTCAGAGGGAAAACCTAGAATCAACAAGTAGAAGTTGCATGATGTATTTTGAGTCAGTATAAGGAAAACTTTTCTGACCATTAAAGCTATTTAATAATGGCTGATCAATGACATCATACGTTTCATTTCAGTGACATCAAAGTTTTCAGAGGCTATAAGCCTATCCTTCAGTGACATTTCAGGATGGGTTTCTTCATTGGACAGGATTTAAAATACGGAAAGCAGTGGTTCTCAAACTTCAAAATGAATCCCATAAGGAGAGAGCCTTAGGAATTAGGGCATGAGTACATATATTCTTAAAACTGTAAGTGATTCTGATACAAATGGTTCACAGCCCCCCTTTGACCTAATTTATTATCATGGTAATATGTAAAATTCTGTTTCTTCTGAAGTGAAAAGAAGACACTGGTTAACATGAGATTAATAATATTTTAGCCATTCTGAAATTTTCTGTTAACTAAAAAAGTTTTAAAACCACTCTTTAATATCAGTCTAACCCATAGAATATGATATAATTCTGGGAATAAATTTCATTAGTTTTCATTAAAGACCAGATAAGTATATAAAACACTGTGTGCAACTTTTAAATGATATTCATTCCTATTTTTTATTTCTGGGAAGAGTGGAAACACTGATCAACAGCAACTGAGTATGTTGTTGAATGTCCCGAAAGTCCTCAATTTATTTTAAATCTTTAACATATCCTAGAGGCATTCTTTTTATAAGGGCCTTTGGCATAACCAGCATTTCTTGAATTATTATAGAACAAATAACTACTGGCAGGTAAATTATTCAGAAGAAATTAAGTGTTACCAGAGAATTTAAAAAGACCTTTTGGTTTTCCTTCCTCTAAATTTGCAAAAGAAAAGCAACAAAGGAATTGGAAATGAAACTTGAATACTAATATATTACTTATTCTCATGGTATTTGGAAAAACTCATTCTTTGTATTTCTCTGCATGTACTTTCTAACCACCATTAGAGCTCAAATCAAGGGAAAAATAATTTCAGTGTATGCAGAAAACTACTTGATTAACATCAAGGAAGAGAAATTGTCTAAAATGAAGTTAGTTTTGTCTTTCCATGCATGTAATTAATAGGAAAGTTAGCATCACTATTTTTGTCTGTATTTACTTTTTTTTTTACTATTTATAAGTGAGAGGCATTTAAATCAGGAGTCCCTTCTTCCATCTACTTCCAAAGAGACTCACCTGTCTACAATCCTTAAAGCCAGTTTTTTTTTTCTATGTCTAGGTTGTGTCCCAATCTCACAGAGTTTTGCGAAGTACTATTTGATTGCTAATATAATAAATGTGTCAATGATTCCTGAGGGCATTATATTCAAGGGAAAGACATGTGGACAGAATTTTTCACTCTGTGGTAAGTCAATGTAAGAGAGCATTTTGAGCAAGCAGATCCTATTTTCCTTAAATCACCCTATATACCAGTTTGCCCTTGCTGGTTACTTATTCCATAAATTAATTTGGTGAGTCAGGCCTTTTAGTGTGAGCAGCCTCTCTTGGGTACATGTCCTTCCCTCTACTCAGCATCTTGGTATCTGGATTTGGTGAGAGCATTTCTGTGAGTATAAGAAAGTGTCATGGATTATTTCACATCCTAAATACTTGCTATGATTCTTGCTCACCTATTCACCAAGAAATGCCTTTCCCAAGAATATGGAAGAGAATATTGGGCTCAAAGCCCATGACTGCATGATCTTTTGTCAAATTGGTTTGGGGCCACTGAATTAATGTAGCAACTAAAGCCAGACACTTCCTCCAGAGCCATCAACAATTCAAAAGGGATGAATCTGTCCCCAAAGCAGAGCAACTGAACAGTTGCAAGAGAAAATTCCTACCCAAGAGAATGATATAGAACATGTCATTTTTTTGGATGATCTTTTATAGGGTGATCAAGAGGCTTTCATTTAGTGAATACATTTGCTCACTCAGTTTTGGAGAGTCGCCCTTCATTTATTCTTTCCCTTTGGAAGTACTTTCGAGTGCAAATTACTGCTATCAGAAGCCTTGAACTGAGAGGCTATTATTCTCCTTGCTCAGATTAAATTAATTTTGAACAGTTTAATGCAGCATGTCCGAGCTGCAAGTCCAAGTGGTGTCAAATCTATTTCTCTGCTTTTTTAAGCTGCACCTTCAAGGGCAGTATGATTCATGGTGAATGTGTTCTTCTAATGTCTTGCTAAGCGTTATTATTTTCTTTCATTTGCAAGTCATGAGGCTACAAATGTTAACCATTCTCCTCCTAACATTGTATAAAGAATGCATGATTTAAGCCAGGCTGATTTTCCAAAAGGGAGCTTATTACATTTACTTGCTTTACAAATGAAATAAAGAAAAAATACTCTGGATCAAAGCAAGAAGTTTAAAAAGCTAATGAAACATTAGAGAGAGAACTGATTTGAGAAGCATTGCGACATCATCACTGTTGTGTTAAAAAGAAATTATCTTGATCTAAGCTTATGTAATAAAATAAAGGGGTTTTAATGATTGGCTATTTAATTCTGTTTGTGTTTTTGCAGAGTTGCAAGAAAAAAAAAAGGATATAAATGTACTTATATTCTCTCTTCCAGTTCAGGCAATCTACTGTCTCTCCAGTATTCACTCTATCTAAAGTGTCATTGAAATGTGTAATGAAGTTTTTTTTTTTTTTCCTGTGTTATTGTGGAACAAACAGTCAAAAGAGTGCAATCGCTTAATGACAGAGTAGAAGATGTGATTTAAGCAGTTAGACGTTTCAAAAACCTATCAACCTTGTGTCTATGTAAAGTACTTAAATTGTAAAGTCCAGGACAGTCTTTTCTACAGCTCTAATCACTAGTCCTATGGATTAACTAAATTAATGTTTTTAAAGGTTCTGAATGAAGATTGATGAAAATACTATATTGCAATCTTCCTTTGGAGTAGGGAGGAGGAAAAGATCAAGGGTATTGTCCCTTCAAAAGCTGGATAAGCATATTGCTCTTGTAATACTACTTTTTTTAACAGATGAAATAGACTTATGTGAATGTAGTGACTTAATAGAAATGAATAATTGTTGCAGTCTAAAAGATAAACATAGTAATAATATAATTTTATTACATTATTGCTATGAGCATTTGAGTCCTTTATCTTTATTCTATACCAAAACACAAGAATCTGTAACTCATGAAAACTTACCTGAGATTCTGGCACCACATGTGAAGAAGGACACTCCAATTGTTGAATAACATGCAGAAGAGGACCAAAAGAGCCTGCAAGAAATGGGGTAAGGGACGGGGAGAAGGAGAAGGAGAAGGGCTACCATATGAATACAGACTAAGAGGATTAAAATTTTGTTCTTAAACAGTGTGAAATCTAAGTCTCTAAGATAAGGGGATAAACTGAATATATATGGATTTGTTTACTAAATGCTAGAATGTTACAGTTAATGGACCTCCTTGAAGTTGGAGGACAATACCAGTTAGTGTACTGGAAAGGAATAGGTTTGAATCCCAGTTTCATTATTTTTTAGCTGTATTATCTTGAGGAGTTATTTAAATAATCGGTGCCTCTGTTTTCTCATTTGCAAAATAGGAGTAATAATAATAATACCTACTTTATAAGTCTGTTGTGAGGATTAAATGATTTAATATGTGTAAGATACTTAGAACAGTGTCGAGTACTTGGTAATCGCTATGTAAATATTAGCTATTATTATTATTGCTATTTTAAAACAAAGTGTGAGTGAATGGAAAATAGTAATCCACATATGGAATGTAATTACCCTACAAAATGGTAGAGAACAAAAATATGAATAGTTCCACAGGGTTTATATTAAAGAGAAACTTTTATAACTCCAAGCCAAGAATGTTTGGGAAGTGACTTCTGATGTTGATGTCAAGGATAACTAAGTTTCTTGCCAGTATCTATCTAGGTTCTTTAGAACTTGATGTAGCTTAATAGAAGTTCCTTGTTATATAGTGTAATTGAATTATATTAGGAGTCAGCAGGCCTAGATTTTTGTACTGATTTTGACATTTAAAAGTTAAACCTTTGGGAATCTTGTTCAAGTTTTCAGGTCCTCAAATTCAAAATGAGAGTAAGTGTAGCTTCCTCTCTCACAGTGTATTGTTGTGAAGATTAAATCAAATAAATAAATGCATGAAAGGGCTGTGTAGATGGTGAAGTACTGTACAAATATAAGGCATTATTCATATATTCTGCTGTCATGGCATCTCATAAAAGATAGGATGATGCTCTGGCTGATCTAATTTCTCTCTCTTATACACCCAATCTATGTGGGCACTTTTTAGTCCTTATCTTACTGTACTTCCTTGGATCACTTGACATTTTTCACCATTCACTTTTGAAACTCTCATGTCACTTCTTGGACACTAGCTTTTTTTATTTGTTTGTGTTTTACTGCTTCTCGTCCTGTATTTCTTAATATCTCTTCTCATTCTATTTCCATCAGTCCTCTTGCTCCACTCACCCTGTAAATATTTTTACATTTTTGGGGTATTTTATACTTTGTCCCTAGGTGATGGCAAATGATTCCTACTTATATGTATGCATTAGTTCAGGGTTCTTCAGGGAAGCAGAACAAATAGAATGTGTGTGTGTGTGTGTGTGTGTGTGTGTGTGTGTGTGTGCATATGTGAGTGTATGTGTGTATACATACATATGTATAATATACATATATAAAATATATATTAGGGGGCACCTGGATGGTTCAGTCGGTCAAGCATCTGACTCTTGATTTTGACTCAGGTCATGATCTCACAGTTTGTGAGTTTGGGCCCCACATTGGACTCTGGGCTGACAGAATGGAACCTGCTTGGAATTGTCTCTCCCTCTCTTCCCCTTTCCTGCTCACACATGCGAGTGTGTGTGCATGCTCTCTGTCTCTCAAAAATGAATAAACTTAAAAAAAGAAGCAAATGTCTTAAAATATACATATATAATATACATGTTATACATATGTATTATACATATGTATAACAAGAAATTATACATATATATAATAAGAAATCGACTCACATAATTCTGGAGGCTAGCAAATCTAAAATCTGTATGGTGGGCTGACAGCCTGGACCTTGGGAAAGTCAACACTACAGTTCTGATCTGAAGATGATTTTCTGTAGAACCAGGATGAGCTGATGTTGCAAATGAGGTTGGAAGGTAATCTGCTGGAAAATTCTCTCTTGGTCAGAGGAGGCTTGTCTTCTTGTTCTATTCTGATCTTCAACTGATGGCATGAGGCCAACCCATATTATAGAGGGCAATCTGCTTTACTCAAAGTCCACTGATCTAAATATTAATCTTACCCAAAAGTACCCTCACAGACACATCCAGAATAATGCTTGACCGAGTATCTGGGCATCCCATGGGTCAGCCAAATTGACACATAAAAGAAACATTCACATTATACAAGGATAGGACTTTGAATTATTACCTTCAGGGCAGACCCTTTCACCTTGAGTCTCACATTTTAATTTCTATCTGGATATCTCCATTTGGATGTCTTCTAGGAGCACAAATTATGTTGAAAAGTGACTTCAGTGTCTCTTTCCTTTTGCCCAGCCAGTCTCCCCTCAAAACCTGAACCTTTTCTCATATTTTCATTCTCAGGTAATGATCAAGAAATCTTAGAGTCATCCTTGACCTTCTCTCCCTGGCTAAATCACAATTAGTCATCAAGTGTAGATTTTACCTCTCAGATCATTCTCAGTCTGTTTCTGTATATCTTTATGGTCATTTTGAGCCCACAAAACCTGAATCATTGTTTCTAATATTTGCTTTTGCTAATTTTTATTATCATTCTTAAATTCAAATCTGATTATGCTATTCTTTACTTAAAATTCTTCAATTACTCTTCATATTTAATAGTATGAAATATAAGGGCACCTCGTGGCTCAATTGGTTAAGTGTCTGACTTCGGTTCAGGTCATGATCTCATTGAGTCTTTGTACTTACAGCTCACAGCCCTGAGCCTGCTTTGTATTCTCTGTCTCCCTCTCTCTCTGCCCCTCCCCTACTCATGCTCTGTCTCTTTCTGTCTCTCAAAAATGAATAGACGTTAAAAAATTTTAATAGTATGAAACATAAAAGTTTTGACGTTCTATAAGAGGCTTTTGTGATCTAAAGTAAATTATAATGAATTACTGCTACTTATTAACGAATTACAACTTTATCCTTTATGTAGTCTGTCCTCCCTATAAATAAAATTAAGATGCCTAGTCAAAGAATTTCTCCAACTCTCTGACAGCATGCAATACAAAGCAAGCCCTTGCTTCCTTAGACCCTCCACAATATCACCCAACCAAAACCTTATCAAAAATTCTTCCTAACACCTTCTTACTGAAGACACTGAAATGAGTAATAAACCTAACTTGTTCACCTATAGGTATGTTCCTGGTGGTCCTTGGCTGAAATGCATTAGCAACATAGTAAACCTCTTACTGAGAACTTGTATAAAACAAAATTTAATTCTAGTTAAAATTTGCTGAGGAAGTATATAATTTCAGATGAATCCTTTTTTGAAGTAAGCAGTTACTTATTAACTGATCTGTCTTATAAACCTATATTTCTGTTTATTAAGTTTGATTAAAGTGAGGCCATACCTGTGTTTGGATTTCAGTTCAATAAATGACTGGCAAAGACCATCTTGAAAACTTCCTCAGTTTCTTACATACTTGTTGCAATGGTATTAATTATATGGAGAAAATAGATTTGATGAAAGGGGTCATATGTATCTCTCTCCCCTAGGACAACAAATTAAATATAATACAAAATAAAAATCAAACATGATCTGCCAAAATGAAATGAATATAGTGATTCTCAGTGCAACTAATGGTATTCTTCTAAAAGGAAATTTACTTCAAAAATGCATTCAAGGCGCCTAGCTGTCTCAGTTGGTAGAGCATGTGACTCTTGATCTTGGGGTTGTATGTTTGAGTCCCACGTTGGGTGTAGAGATTACTTAAAAATAAAATCTTTATTTTTCTCCAAGCTCTTATTTAAATTCCAGTTAGTTAACAGTGTAATATTACTTTCAGGTGTAGAATTTAGTGATTGATCACTTACATACAACACCCAGTGCTCATCACAGCAAGTGTCCTCCTTAATACCCATCACCTATTTGACCCACTCCCCTGCCCACATCCCCTCCAGGAATAAAATCTTTAAAAAATGCATTCAAAGAACTGGAGGCTTTATTTATAGGAGCCAGTGCTGCACTTTTATTTTAAAATCAATCTATAACTTTTCTGGTTTACTGTCATAAACTATGCTAGACTATAATATCTGTGATATATTTTATGCTAGTGTAAATGATAAGCATTTAGCTGTTAAATTACTTCTAAGACTAGTGTGCCATATATAAATTAACTATTATTCTTGTAATATTATCTATATATTTGTCTTACTTATTATGGTTATACGTACTCTTATATTCATATACTAGATATATTTTAAGGAAAACATTCCCCCAAAACTCCAACCAATAGATATGAATTATTTTACCCAGAACTTATGATAGCCAAACTAGTTAATTTTGAAAAAGAAATGTCAAGTAATAATCCACCTAACATTTCCTTTTTTTCCTGAGTCCAGTCGCCCCTTTGGGTAGATATCATCTTAGTCTACCATAAAATAGGACAACTCTCCACAATTGGAGATACACACACACACATTTAATTAATTTTAATTTTTAAATTTGTGATAAAAACACATAACATAAAATTTACCATCATAACCATTCATTTAAAAGTTTATAGTTCAGTAGTCTTAAACATATTCACATTATTGTGCAATAGATCTCCAAAACTTCTCCATGTTGTAAAACTGAAATTTATGCCTATTAAACAGCTTCCCATTTTCCCCTTATCTCAGCCTCAGGTAACCACCATTTTATATTCTGTTTCTATTAATTTGAGTATTTTAGATACTTTATATAAATGCATATAAATGTATATATACAGCATTTGACCTTGTTACTGGCTTATTTAACTTAGGATAATGTCATCAGTGTTCATCTACATTGTAGACAAGAATTCCTCCTCCTCCTCCTCCCCATCCTCCTTCTCCTCCTCCTCTTTCTCCTCTTTCTTCTTTTTAGTGTTCTACTTTAAGACATATTATTCTTTGTGGTTAATGTCACAGAAAAATGATTTTTGTATAGAATTTTTTCTCTGAAAATTTGTACATGGTAAATAATTTTTTCATGGACATTTTTTAATTCAGTTAAGACACAGAGTGGAAGCTTTGGAAAGTTACATTCCTTCTTGGAAGAATAATCTATCTTTTAATATTCATGTTGCTTTTTCTTTAGAGTCATCTTCAGATTTCAGAATGTCTGTCATCATTAACCCTGTGATCATTGACTATCAGAAAAAAAAGATTTATTCTATATAGTGTTTTAGGGGGATTTTCTTCCTTTTTAAGATTGAATACTATTCTATAGAGTGTGGGGCACGAGGGTGGCTCAGTTGGTTGAGCGACCAACTCTTGATTTCAGCTCAGGTCATGATCTCATGGTTCCTGGAATTGAGTCCTTCATTGAGCTGCACACTGACAGGACAGTCTCCTTGGGATTCTTGCTCGCTCTCTCTCTCTCCCTTTCTGCCCCCCATAGTTTTTGCTCTCCCTCTCTCAAAATAAAAATATAAATAAACTTAAAAAATTCTATAGTGTGTATATACTAGAATTTGTTCATCCATTCATCAGTCAATGAACATTTGGGTTGCTTCTACTTCTTGGCTATTGTGAATAACGCTGCTATGAATGTAGGTGTGCAAGTGTCTCTTTGAGACCCTACTTTCACTTCTTTTGTATATATATACAGAAGTGGGATTGCTGTATCATATGGTAGTTCTATTTTTAATTTTTTGAGAAATGCATATGTTTGAACTGCCAAAATGACTCAAATATGAAATACAATTCTTAGAATATTCTTGAGGAAATGAGCTACTAAATATTCTTAGAGTTAGGAAGTATACACTCCCCCAAATTTTCCTAATAGAAAGGAACTCTAAGGGTGATACATGGAAATGAAAATGGAAAATGGAGATATAGCCAAGTCTGTTACATATTTGTAAAGGCAAATATGTTACAACAATTTCTTTATAAGTTTGGATTTCTAAATATGAAACTGTATTTCTTCTGTATACATTATAGTAGCTACTTTTTTGGACTTTTTTCCTTTTCTAATTTTTCCTTCCAGAAAAATAACAATGCCTTTTATATTCAGAGGTGTGGCTCATGCCAACAAATGTATTTATTGGGTGTATTTCTGCTAGTATGAATAATGCTGCTGCTGTTGATGATGAGTGTATGCTATTGCCTAAGCTCTTCCCTAGAAATGATGAAAATATATTTTGACCCTTTTTCTTCAGCCCCTCAAATCTAACCCCATCGTTTTAATTGTATTCATTTAAGTATCACAAATGGTTTCTTAAAAGCCATGGCAACTACCACTATTAATGAATTATATCTAATTTAGTTTAATTTTCTCTTACTTTGGAAATTTAATATAAAGTTGCCTTTTTATAATTTTTTTCAAGAATGAAGAATTATAAAAACTCTCACCATTAACTGTTGTATGGTATAGTACTATGTCAATGTTAATTATTATTTTTTAAATTTTATTTGAGAGAGAGTGCACATGAGTGGGAGAGGGGCAGAGAGAGAGGGAGAGCAAGAATTCTAAGCAGGCACCACACTATCAACGCAGAGCCTGACATGGGGCTCAAACTCACAAACCATGAGATCATGACCTGAGCCAAGGTCAAGAGTCGGATGCTGAGCCAACTGAGCCCCTGTTAATTATTTTCTAAATAAATCAGTAAATGAATAAAAGTTAATCATTAGAATACTGTTTCAAATAATAAAACTAGGGAGAATGATTGTTAATTGGATTCAACATAAGAGATGGCTTCCCTAAATACCTGGAATATGAGATTTTTACTGGTCACATGGTATGACAGCAAGAGAGGGATTACAATGGATGTTTAAGGTTACAAAAAGGAAAAGATATTCCATAGAAGTGATATATGTGGTTGATAATATTAGGTTAAACAGTCTGTATCTGAAGGTAAAATGAATGGCAGATGCAACAATGCAAAACCAAAATTCTCTAGCAATCAGAAGCTGAAATAGAAAAAAAAATCTTAAGGGAAGGGAGCTCAGTTTTTCTGCATTGAGTATGATGTTGTCTGTGGGTTTGTCATAAAAGACCTTTATTATGCTGAGGTATGTTCCCTCTAAACCTGATTTTCATGGATTTTTATTATAAATTGATGTTGTACTTTGTCAAATGCTTTTTTTTGCTTCTATTGAAACAATCATAAGTATTTACCCTTTCTCTTATTGATGTGACATATCACGTTGATTGTTTTGAGAATAATGAAACATCCTTGAATTCCAGGAATAAATCCCACTTGATTGTGGTATATGATTTTTTTAGTGTATTGTTGAATTCAGTTTGCTAATATTTTGAGGAGTTTTGTATCTATATTCATGAGAGATATTGACCTGTAGTTCTCTTTTTTAGTTTTGTCTTTATCTGGTGGTATCCAAGTGATATCTGGTTTCAATTTGGAAGTTTTCCTTTCTTCTTTATTTTTTGTAATAGTTTGAGAATAGTTAAAGAAGAGTAAGTTTGAGAAGAATAAAGAACAATAACTCTTCTCTAAAATTTTTTTAACATGTATTAATTTTTGAGAGACAGAGACAGTATGAGCAGGGGAAGGACAGAGAGAGGGAGACACAGAATCTGAAGCAGGCTCTAGGCTCTGAGCTGTCAGCACAGAGCCCAACGTGGGGCTCAAACCCACAAACAATGAGTTCATGACCCGAACCAAAGCCGCATGCTTAACCGACTGAGCCACCCAGGTGCCCCACAATAACTCTTCTTTAAATGTTTGGTAGAATTTGCCTGTGAACCTGTCTGATCCTGGACTTTTATTTTTTTGGCAGTTTTTGCATTACTGGTTATATGTCTTTGCTGGTAATTGGTCTGTTCAGATTTTCTATTTCTTCCTGCTTTAGTTTTGTTAGATTATATGTTTCTAGGAATTTATCTATTTTTTCCAGGTTGTCCAATTTGTTAGTACATAGGTTTCCATAATATTCTGTTACAATTGTATTTTTGTGTTGTTGGTTGTTATTTTTCTTTTCTGATTTGTAATTTTGTTTATTTAGGTTCTCTCTCTCTCTCTCTCTCTCTCTCTCTCTCTCTCTTACATAAGATTGTCCAGAGGTTTATCAATTTTGTTGATTTTTTAAAAGAAGCATATCCTGGTTTCATTGATCTGTTCTATTGTTTTTTTTTAAATTTTTTTATTTTGTATATCATCTATTTCTGCTCTAATCTTTATTATTTTCTTCCTTCTGCTGGTTTTAGATTTTGTCTGTTGTTCTTTTTCTAGCTCATTAGGTGTAAGGTTAGGTTGTGAATTTGAAATTTTTCCTGCTTCTTGAGGTAAGCCTGTATTGCCATAAACTTCCCTTTTAGAACTGCTTTTGCTGCATTGCAAAGATTTTGGACCATTATGTTTTCATTTTCATTCATTTACATGTCATTTTTGATTTCCCCCTTGATTTCTTCATGGACCCATTCATTGTTAAGTAGCATGTTATTTAACCTCCATGTATTTGTTTTCTTTCCAGATTTTTTTGTGTGGTTGATTTCTAGTTTCATAGCATTATAGTCAGAAAAGATGTATGCATGGTGTGACTTGATTTTTTTTTAGTTTGTTGAGACTTGTTTTGTGGCCTAATGTGATCTCTTCTGGAGAATGTTCCATGTGCACTTGAAAAGAACATGTATTCTGCTGTTTTAGAATGGAATGTTCTTAAATATGTTTGCTAAATCCGTCTGATCAGTGTGTCATTCAAAACCATTGTTTCCTTAATGATTCTCTGTTTGGATGATGTGTCCATTGATGTAAATGGGATGTTAAAGTCCCCTACTGTTGTTTGTTAGTAATTGTTTTATGTATTTGGGTGCTTCCTATTGGGTGCATAAATATTTACAATTGTTATATCGTCTTGTTGGATTGTCCTTTTATTATTATAGTGCCCTTCTTTGTTGTTACAGTCTTTGGTTTAAAGTCTAGTTTGTCTGAAATAAGTATTGCTACTACATTTTTTTTTTACATCCATTTGCATCATAACTCTTTCTCTGTTTCCTCACTTTCAATCTACAGGTGTCTTTAGGTCTGAAATGGGTCTCTTGTAGCCAGCATATAGATGGGTCTTTTTTAAAAATCTATTCTGTCACCGTATGTCTTTTGATTGGACCATTTACTCCATTAACTTTTAAAATAATTGTTGATATATATCTATTTATTGCCATTTTACTAATTGTTTTGTGATTGTTTCTGAAGACTTTCTCTGATCTTTTCATATCTTCTTCTCTTTCCTGCTTTGTAGTTTTCTTCAGTGATATATTTGAATTTCTTTTTCTTTATTCTTTGAAGATTTATTAGTAGTTTTTGATTTGTGGTTTCTGTTGAGTTTGTACATAACATCTTCTGCATATAGCAGTCTATATTAAGTTGATGGTCGCTTAAGTTTGAACCCATTCTTTACTCCTCTGTCTCCCAGGTTTTAGGTATATAGTCATATTTTATATCCTCCTATTTTATGAATCCCTTGACTGATTCTTACAGTAATAATTGTTTTTACTGCTTTTGTGTTTTTTTCCTTTTCATACTCTCACTTAAGGTCTTTCCTTCCCACTCAGAGTCCCCTTTAATATTTCTTATAGGACTGCTTTAGTGGTCATGAACCCCTTTAATTTTTGTTGGTCTGAGAAATTCTTTATCTCTCCATATATTCTGAATGATGGTCTTGCTGTCTGGAATATTCTTGGCTGCAGATTTTTCCTATTCAGTACTTAAATATATCATGCCACTTCTTTCTTGCCTGCAAAGTTTCTGCTGAAAAACCCACTGATAGACTTACAGGGTTTCTCTCATATGTAACTGTCTACTTTTCTAATGCTGCTTTAAATTTTTTTTCTTTATCACTATTTTGCCATTTAATTACTGTATCATTTGGTGTGGACCTGATTGAATTGAATTTTGGGGGAGATCTCTGTGCCTCATGGATCAAGATATATGTTTCCTTCCCCAGATTAGGGAAGTTTTCAGCTATTATTTCTTCAAATAAATTTTCTACCCCCCTTTTTCTCTCTCATTCTATAATGTGAATATTATTATGCTTTATGGAGTCACTGAGTTCCCTAAGACTATTCTAAATTTGCATATTTTTCCCTGTCCCTTGCTCAGCTTGGTTACTTTCCATTACTCTGTCTTCCAGGTCATTAATATGTTCCTTTGCTTCATCTAGCCTGCTGTTTATTCCATCAAGTTTATTTTTAACTTCATTTATTGTGTTCTTGATCTCTGATTGGTTCTTTTTTTATCTTTCTGTTAAGGGTCTAACTGATATCCTCCACCCTTTTTCCAGTCTAGTGATTATTTTTATGATCATTTAATTTGTAATTTAATTATAAATTATAATTATTGTACATTTATAATACTCAGTTCTCTATCAAGCATATTACTTATATCCATTTTGCTTAGGTCTTTTGCTGTGGTTTAGTCCTCTTCTTTGATTTGGGACATATTCCTCTGTCTCTTAATTTTGTCTAACTCTCTGCGTCTGTTTCTGTGTGTTAGGAAAGTCAGCTACTTCTCTTGTTCTTAACGATAATAGTCTGATGAAGAATAGGTCCTATAGTGCCCTGCAGTACAATATCCCTCGTTCTGCAGGGCCTGGTGCTTCAGGGAGTGTCTCCTATGTGTGTTCCATGTGCTCTGCTTTTGGGTCTGCAGTCTGCAGAGGCTCTCTTTGCTTATTGTGGGCAGTATTTGGTCCCCAGCAGGGGTGGGGCATGTTTTTAACAATGTGTGCAATGGTGTGCTTGCAAAATGAGACCTATCTCTGCCACTGTGGAGCTGAGGTCTTGCAAAACATGTGGGTTGGGAGATACTGGTGTTGGTAGGGTTTGCATGAGTCTTCCGGGGAGGCAGCTTGCAGTGTCAAGACTACAGCAAATGTGACTGGGAAGGATGGTTCCACTGAAGTGTGGTGGAGGAAGGCTTGGTGCAAGAAAGTTAGGTAATGAGTGTCAGTGTTGTGCTGGTTCTTGCAGGTGGCTATTGTTTATGCTGGGGAGTGAGGGAGGGAAATGGTGCCTGCCAGCTCCTTTGTTCCTGGAGGGGTCTCCCCACAATTCTTGTCTCTCTGGGCAGGGAGATGAGCAAATCACTCTCCCTCCTGTCTTCTCCTGACATTTTTTCAAACTGGTGGTTCTACATTGTATCTGCAGGGGCTGCTTGTTATGCTGTCACTGTGAGAGTGAGTACTCCACTTCCTAAGGCCCTTGGGATTCTACCAAAGCAGAGACTGCCGATTTTCAAAGCTCCAGGCTTTAAGTCCCTCTGGTTAAAACACAAAAAATTCAGACTCTCTTGTTTTCAAGGACAAACATTATGGGGATTCAACCTCCCTGTTTGTGGGCCCCTGGTATGAAAGTCTGTTCTTTGCCCTTCTCCACACCACTGGCTCCTTCCCCACCTAGGAATGCCATGTCTATTTTGTTCCCAGATCATGCCTTCACCCTTCATACCTTCTTTGATGTGGTCTCTTCTCTACCTCTAGTGGAGTTTGTTGCATCAGTCTTCAGATTGTTTTCTGGGTTATTTCTTCTGATGTGTTATTTATTTGTATCCATGGGATGAGGTGATCTTAGAGTCCCCTAAAGTCAGGAATGAGGCATGGATGTCCATCTCACCATTTTTATTCAACATAGTACTGGAAGTTCTAGCCATAGCAATTAAACAACATAAAGAAATAAAAGATATCCAAATGTGTTAGGCATTTGGTAAGGAAGAAATAAAACTCTCCCTGTTTGTAGATGACATAATACTATATATAGGAAACCCTAAAGACTCCATCAAAAAACTACTAGAACTGATAAATGAATTTAGTAAAGTTATATGATACAAAATCAATGTACAGAAATCTGTTGCATTTCTATCACCAATAATGAAGTAGCAGAAAGTGAAATTAAGAAAAGAATCCCATTTACAATTGCACCAAAGCAATAAAATATCTAGGAATAACTTTAACAAAGAGGTGAAAGCCTTGTATTCTGAAAACTATAAAACACTGATGAAAGAAATTGAAGGTGATGCAAAAAAAAAAAAAATGGAAAGACATTCCATGCTCATGGGTTGGGAGAACAAATATTGTTAAAACTGTACTACCCAAAGCAATCTATAGATATAATGCAATCACTATCTAAATACCAACAGTATTTTTCACAGAACTCGAATAACCAATCCTAAAATTCGTGGGTAACCACGAAAAACTCCAAATAGCCAAAGAAATCTTGAAAAAGAAAAAACTAAACTGGAGGTATCACAATTCCAGACTTCAAGTCATATTATAAAGTATTAATTAAAACAGTATGGTACTGGCATAAAAATAGACACATAGACCAATAGAATGAGACAGAGTAGAAAATCCAGAAGTAAACCCACAATTATATGGTCAATTAACCTTCAACAAAAGAATAATGAATATACAGTGGGAAAAAGACAATCTCTTCAACAAATGGTTTTGGGAAAACTGGACAGCTGTGGACCACTTTCTTACACCATATACAAAATAAACTCAAACTGGATTAAAGACCTGAGCGTGAGACCTGAAACCATAAAAATCCTTGAAGAGAGCATGTACAGTAATTTCTCTGACATCAGCCACAGCAACATTTTTCTAGATATGTCTTGAGTCAAGGGAAACAAAAGTGAAAATGAACTATAGAGACTACATCAAAATAAAAAGTTTTTGCACAGTGAAGGAAATAGTAAGCAAGACTTGAAGGCAACCTCTGGAATGGGAGATGATATTTGCTAATGACATATCTCATAAAAGGTTAGTATCCAAAATATATAGAAACTTATACAAGTCAGCACCGCAAAACCAAATAATTGAATTAAAAAATGGGCAGAAGACATCCAGATGGCCGACAGACGTATGAAAGATGTTCAACATCATTTATCATCAGGGAAATGCAAATCAAAACTACAAGAGATATCGCCTCACACCTATCAGAATGGCTAAAATCAACAACACAAAACATAACAGGTGTTGGGAGGATGTGGAGAAAAAGGAACATTCGTGCACTATTGGTGGAAATGCAAACTGGTGCAGCCACTGTGGAAAACATATGGAGGTTCCTCAAAAAGTTAAAAATAGAATTACACTATGATTCATTAGTGAGTATTTACCCAAAATATTCAAAACACTAATTCAAAGAGATATACGCACCCCTATGTTTATAGCAGCCTTATTTACAATAGCCAAAGTATGAAAGCAACCCAAATGTCCATTGACAGATGAATAGATAAAGATGTGGTGCGTGTGTGTGTGTGTGTGTCTGTGTGTGTGTATACACATACACATACATGTATACATATATATAATCAAATGTTATTTATGTGTATAATCAAATATTATTCAGGCATAAAAAGGAATGAAATCTTGTCATTTGCAACAACATGGATAGAGCTAGAGAGTAAATGCTAAGTGAAATCAGTCAGTCGGAGAAAGACAAATACCATATAATCTCACTTATATGTGGAATTTAAGAAACAAAACAAATGGGGAAAGGAAAAAAGAGAGAGCAAGAAGCAGACTCTTACCTATAGAGGACAAACTGATGGTAATCAGAGGAGGTGTGTATGGGGAGGATAGGTGAAAAAAGTGATGGGGATTAAAGAGTACACTAGTCATGATGAAAAGAAATTAAATCTAAATAAAACAAAAATTTTTACATAATAACTGATATGTATGGAAAATAAAATGAATAAAACTAATATGACATCTTTAGATATTTGATATATTAAACATATTAAATAGTAATAGATCAGTATATTTTGTGCAAGATATGGGTGACATCTAATATTCTGATACACATATGAGTTTTCTAAGCCATTTGCATTGTGTCCAGAATTCATTTTCTTTATTCTGACACTTGATTATCAAGATGAATAACTTAGGATCCTAGATTAAAGTGAATAAGTACAGGGAGTTTTGTTTGGTAGCTTTTCTTTTTCTGTTTTTAAAGCTTTGTTGAGGTATAATTGATATATAAATTTGCACATATTTAATTTATACATTTTGATGAATTTGAATGTATGCTAGTGGAAGGGGGAAATGGAGAATTGTAGTTTTTTTAAAAAGGTTTTATTTCTATTTTTTATAGAAAGAGAGCACATGAGTAGGGGAGAGGGACAGAGGGAGAGAGAGACAGAGACAGAGACAGAGACAGAGAGAGAATCTTAAGCAGGCTCCACGCTCAGTACAGAGCCTGATGCAGGCCTTGACCCCACAACCCGGGGATCATGACCTGAGCTGATTCAAGCAATTATATATAATTATATAGAAAGTAATTTTAGTAATTACTATATAAGTATAGTATTATAGTGGTTACTATATGTTGGTTATTATATATATTCTCTGATTATTTTTATCTATATATAATATATATAAATGTATATACACATATGTTATCTAATATATAGGTTTTGGTTTGTGAAATTTCTGAGCTATAAATTAGCATCAATGGCTAATAAATTGAAGTGAGGTGCATTCAAAATCCATTTAATAAATATAATATTTTATATAACATATAACACTCTCTGCCAGGCACTATTCTAAATATTATTTTGTATATGTTTATATGTACACTATATGTAAATTACTATATATGTATACATACATATATATAAATGTAAAATACACACATATTAGTGTCAAAACAACCATCAAACAACCTTGTATTTCCTTCTTTAAGAAAGGAGAGTTTAAGCTGCGAAAGTAATGTTAGATTTTATTTCACTTTTTTCAGTTGCTGATCATGTCATTCAGCTGATTTTAATTGGGGTGTGTGTCTACTCTTGACTTTTTTTTAATTTTATTTTTGAGTAATATTTACACCCCATGTGGGGCTCAAACTCATGACACAGAGAGATGAAGACTCAAATGCTCTATTGACTGAGTCAGCCAGGTGCCCCTGTGTCTACTCTTTACTGATTTAAATAACACTTTACAAATAATCTGTCATGTTAAAAACACACTTCAAAGTTTTTTTATTATTCATATTTTTGACATTTAAAGTAAGCCTGATGTTAGACTGTACATTTTGTTTTACTAGTTTCATTTTATATTCTTTTTCTGGCCAGTGTTATTCTGACAATAATAGTTTAAAAATAGTTTTTGTTCACTCACCCAACTTCTGAACATAGCTTCTAATCCTACCCCTCCAGGAAGCATGCCTGCAGACCACCAGCTGATGCAGAGCACAATCTGTGGTCCACCTGGATATGGGGCTAAGCCAGCAGCTCTTCCCAGCTACTGACTGTAGACTTTGACTCCATACAACCAGGGAGCCTGGACAGTGACACTGAGCAACCTTGGAGCCCAGCCTATACTATCATCTGGCTGCAGAGCTCAACCTACCAACTCATCCAACAGCTGAACCCAGCATACAGCCTACCTGATTGGTGAACACAGCCTTGGGTGTCTCACCCAAGGAGGGAACACAATCCTTGATCCCACCCAATTGTAGAGCATTGTGGTTCCACCTGACCAGAGCAACTCTGCCCAACTTCAGAGCACAGTCTCCATCCCCACCCAAACATTGGGTATAGCTAGAAGCCCTGCATGACTAGAGAGTGGGGCCAGTAACCTGACCCAGCAGAGCACAGCCAATAGCCTACCCAATCACAAAGTCCAGCCTGAGGCTCTACCCAACTTTTTGGCACAGCCTGCTGCCCTGCCTGATCACAAAGCACAGTGGGAAGCCCCATTCAGCCATGAAACCTGGCCCCCCCTGAATGAGGAGTCCAGCCAATAGCATCATCTGGTCAGGGAGCACAACCTGGAGTGATCACCAGGAGTGATTGCAGAACATGGTCCAAAGCCTGTGACACCTACTGATCAAAGGTGATTGCAGAGCCCTGCTAGTGGTCCCACCTGACTGTGTAATAAAGCCAGCAACATGGATGAAACTTGAGGGTTTTATGCTAAGTGAAGTAAGTCAGATAAGAGAAAGACAAATACTATATGATCACACTTATATGTGGAATCTTTAAAAAAAAGCTCACAGAAACAGAGTAGATTGGTGGTTACTGGGGGTGTGGATGTGGGCAAAGGTGGTCAGAGGGTACAAACTTCCAGATAAAAGGTGAATAAATTCTGGGGATATAATGTACAACATGGTGACTATAGTTAACAATAGTGTGTTGTATACTTGAGTGTTGCTAAGAGAAAATCTTTAAAGTTCTCCCCAGAAACACAGACAAAAAAATGGTAGCTATGTAAATTGATGGATGTGTTAATTAATCTGACTGTGGACATCATTTCACAGTACATATGTATATCAAATCATTATGTTGTTTAACTTAAATTTACATAATTGTATATGTCAAATATATCTCAATAAAGCTGTAAAAAATTAAAAATTAAACAGTTCTTTTCATCTGATAGTGCATTCTATTTTTATTAGTAATCTTTTTCAACATGTATCTGGCTATTTTGGTCTACTCAGTATTACATGTAAATTAAAGAATAATTTTATATAGATACACAATAAAGCCCACTGAGATATTGATTTAAATTTCATTAAATGTATAAATTAATTTGGGGAGAGTTCACATGTATATAGTATTAAGATTTTCCATTTTTACAGGAGAAAAGAGGCAGCGACCTCTTTGACCTCAGCCAAAGAAACTTCTTACATGACATGTCTCTGAAGGCAAGGGAAATAAAAGCAAAAATGAACTATTGGGACCTCATAAAGATAAAAAGCTTCTTTATGCACAGCAAAGGAAACAATCAACAAAACTAAAAGGCAACTGACAGAATGGGAGAAGATATTTTCAAATGACATATTGGATAAAGGATTAATATCCAAAATCTATAAAGAACTTATCAAACTCAACACCCAAAAACACAAATAATCCAGTGAAGAAATGGGCAGAAGACATGAATAGACACTTCTCCAAAGAAGACATCCAGATGGCCAACAGACATACAAAAAGATGCTCAATATCACTCATCATCAGGGAAATACAAATCGAAGCTGCAATGAGATACCACCTCACACCTGTCAGAGTGCCTAAATTAACAATTCATGAAACAAGAGATGTTGGTGAGGATGTGGAGAAAGGAGAACCCTTTTTCACTCTTGATGAGAATGCAAATTGGTGCGGCCACTCTGGAAGAGTATGGAAAGTTCTCAAAAAGTTAAAAATAGAGATACCCTATGACCCAACAATTACGCTAAGAAGTTATCCAAAGGATACAAAAATGCTGACTAGAAGGGACACATGCACCCCAATGTTTATAGCAGCACTATCAACAATAGCCAAATAATGGAAAGAGCCCAAATGTCATCAACTTGTGAATGGATTAAGAAGATGTGGTGTATATGTACATATATATACATATATGTATGCATGTATATATACATATATATGTACATGTATACATGTACATATACACACACACATATAATGGAATACTACTCAGCGATGCAAAACAATGAAATCTTGCCATTTTTATCAACGTGGATGGAACTGGAGGGTATTATGCTAAGTGAAATAAGTCAGTCAGAGAAAGACAAATACTGTATGATTTCACTCATATGTGGGATTTAAGAAACACAAGAGATGAACATAGAGGAAGGGAAGGAAAAAATAAGAAAAAAAAACCAGAGAAGTAAACCATGAGACTCTTAAATATAGAGAACAAACTGAGGGTTGCTGGAGGAGATGTGGGTGGGGGGATGGGCTAAATGGGTGATGGACATTAAGGAGGGCACTTGTTAGGATGAGCTCTGGGTGTTCTATGTAAGTGATGAATCACTGGATTCTACTCCTGAAACCAAGACTACACTGTGTGTTGACTAACATGAGAATAAAAAAATAAACAAATACAGAAAAAAGGTTTTCTATCTAAGCATGTAATATATCTTTCCATGTATTTACTTTAATTAAGCTTATAGTTTTCTTTATATGTTCTTCAACATTTCTTGCCAAATTTATTCATAACCACTTTGCATTGTTTATTCTTTTATTGAGGAGGTTATTTTTTTCCTGTTGTATAGATTGGGTATTATTGCTTTAATGGAGTGGTTCTCAATCAAGTTTGATTTTTTTTTTTTTTTGCCATGAAGGATATTTGCAATGTCTGGAGGCATTTTTGTTGTCATAATTGTGGGAGTAGGGTGGTACTACTGTCAACAAATTGGTAGAAATCAGGGATTCTGCTAAATATTTTACAGTGCACAGGGTAGCCCTGCACAACAAAAATTATCTGACTCAAAGTGCCATTTGTGTTAATTGAAAAACCCTAGTATAAGATAAAGCTATTATTTTCTTTTTCAATATGTTAATTTTGTAACTGCAAGTTTATTGAACTTTCTTACTCTGTTTTTTCTTTTTGATTATCTTGGATTCCTCACGTATATATTTTAACTGTAGTATACCCCATTCTCTCAAATATTTGAATCTCATTTTATTTTTTATCTGACTACAGTGTCCAGAGTGTCCAGAAGGTTTAGTAATGATGCTGACTAACATTGTAGTCTCATTTCTGTTTTGAATGGCAATACCCTTGGTTCAGCATTCCCAAAATTATGTTTCACAGAAGAGTGGTCCAACCAGATGCTTGACATTAAATAGTTTTTGTGTAAGTGCTACATACATATCCTTCTCTAGTAAAGTCACAATTTATATTAGCATGTTAAAGGAACACTTTGAAAAAATGGTGCTAGAGTGTGGTGGTTCTCAGTCTTCATTGCACATAAAATCGATGTGGAGCTTTAAAAAAAATATTGGTGTCTGAATCCTGCCTCCAGGGATTCTGAATTAATTGATCTCTGGTGGGATCTGGAAATAAAAAAAATTCTTTTTAAATCTCTCTGTGTGATTCTAATGTACAACCATGTTAGAAAACCACTGTTTTTGGGAGAGGGAAGATGGCGGCGTAGGAGGACACTGGGCTCACCGCTCATCCTGCTGATCACTTAGATTCCACCTACACCTGCCTAAATAACCCAGAAAACCGCCAGAGGATTAGCAGAACAGAGTCGCCAGAGCCAAGCGCAGACGAGAGGCCCACGGAAGAGGGTAGGAAGGGCGGCGAGGCTATGCGCGCTCCACGGACTGGCGGGAGGGAGCCGGGGCGGAGGGGCGGCTCAGCCAAGCAGAGCCCCCGAGTCTGGCTTGCAAAAAGCGGAGGGGCCTGACGGACTGATTTCTGACAGCAAGCGTGACTTAGCGTCTGGGAGGTCATAAGTTAACAGCTCTGCTCAGAAAGCGGGAAGGCTGGAGGACAAAGGGAAGGAAAGCTGCTGAGTCCCCGGACGACAGAGCTCAGTTTGGTGGGGAACAAAGGCGCTCGCCAACGCCATCTTCCCCGCCCATCCCCCAGCCAAAATCCCAAAGAGAACCAGTTCCTGCCAGGGAACTTGCTCGCTCCTCGCAAACACCCAACTCTGCGCTTCTGCGGAGCCAAACCTCCGGCAGCGGATCTGACTCCCTGCTGCTGCCACAGGGCCCCTCCTGAAGTGGATCACCTAAGGAGAAGCAAGCTAAGCCTGCCCCTCCTGCCCCTGTGCACCTTGCCTACCCACCCCAGCTAAGATGCCAGATCCCCAGCATCACAAGCCTGGCAGTGTGCAAGTAGCCCAGAC